>NW_026057586.1:13603664-13832470 GCF_023721935.1 Panthera uncia | reverse complement strand
CGCCGGGCCGGGCGGGAGGCACGGGTCGCCGGCGGCGGCGCGGCGCGCCCCAGCCCACCGCCGGCGGGGCTGCCCCGGTGCCCGGGGCCGGCAGCGGCGCCAACTCCCTCCTGCTGAGGAGAGGGCGGCTGAAGAGGAATCTGTCCGCGGCCGCCGCCGCCTCGTCGTCCTCCTCGTCGTCGTCGGCGGCGGCGGCGGCCGCTGCCGCCTCGCACTGCCCCGGCGCCGCCGGCCTCTCTGCCTCCTGTTCGGCCTCGGCGTCCCTGTGCACCCGGAGCCTGGACAGGAAGACGCTGCTCCTGAAGCACCGGCAGATGCTGCAGCTGCAGCCGTCGGACCGGGACTGGGTGAGGCACCAGCTCCAGCGGGGCTGCGTGCATGTCTTCGACCGCCACCTGGCCTCGACCTACCTGCGCCCGGTGCTCTGCACGCTGGACACCACGGCCGGCGAGGTGGCCGCCCGCCTGCTGCAGGTGGGCCACAAAGGCGGCGGCGTGGTGAAGGTGCTAGGCAAGGGGCCCGGACCCGCGGCCGGCGCGGAGCGGCTCCCCGACGTCGGCCCCCGGCTCGCGCCTGCCGAACCCCGGGACTTTGGGCCGCCGCCGGGGAGGAGCGGGCTGGCTGCCGTCGGGGGCCCGCCGCGCGCGCCTCCCGCGGACCTGCAGCTGCGGGGCGGCCCGGGCGGGTGGGCACGCCGTTCCTCCCGCGCCAGCCCCGCGCCGTCTGACTCCAGCCCGGGGGAGCCGGGCGCCCCGCAGTCCCTGGACGGCGCAGCCGCGGGCCCGACCTCCGACACGGAGAGCTTCAGCCTGAGCCCCAGCGCCGAGAGCGTGTCCGACCGGCTGGACCCCTACAGCAGCGGCAGCGGCTCGTCGTCGTCGTCCGAGGAGCTTGAGGCTGATCCGGCCCCGTCGGGGGCTCCGGGCCAGCCCCGCCTGCCCGGCCGCTCTGCGCCGTCCCGGCCCGGAGCAGGCGGCCGGCCGCCTTCCCCGACGGCCTCTCCGCCTCCGCTGCAGCCGAAAGCGCCGAGGGCGGCCGATGGCCCGGGAGGGGCCGCCCGGGACCGGCCGAGGGAGGAAAAGGCGGCTGCAGCCTCCGCCCTCGGCCGCCCCCAGTCGACCCCGGGTGGGAACGGGGCGGCCCCGGAGAAAGCGCCTCCGCCGCCCACCCTGTACGTGCAGCTCCACGGGGAGACCACCCGGCGCCTGGAGGCGGACGAGAAGCCATTGCAGATTCAAAATGACTACCTCTTCCAACTGGGATTTGGGGAGTTGTGGAGGGTGCAGGAGGAAGGCATGGACTCGGAGATTGGCTGCCTCATCCGCTTCTATGCAGGTAAGGGAATCACCTGTATGTTGACGTGCGGGCTGTAAACACTTCCAGATCCCGAGGAGTTGAGTGCCAACCAGGAGTAAACGCGGGTCCTCGGGAGTCTTTGTTGCTTCTTTGCAGCTTTCACGGACCATCTGTGTAGTAGTATATCGAGCAGTTTTAAGACCTGAGACGTGCCGTCAGTCTTGAGGGCTCAGAGGTTGGGAAGCGATGTGGAAACGGTGGCACAGCCACCAGAAAGTACAGGTGGCAGGTACTTCTGAGAACGGCGGTAGGACTTCTTGTTAACAGGGAGGGCACTTCCTTCAGGCCTCCCCTCCTGGGCACGTTGGGTTGGAGGCGGTTTGGGATTGCAGGTAAACGGTCTCGTGCACACAATACCGGCGGGGGGGGGGGGGGGACATGAGCAACAGAAATGCTCTAGGTCACTCTTTGTGCAGTTGTCCCCGTTTGCCATTCTCGCATGACTCCCAGGAGCTCCTTTCTCGTCATCCGGTTCAGCTGTCATGCTGTCATGCTTATTTGCCCACTTAGTCCTCGCTGGCAGATAGGACCCCTCTTCGTGAGACTTTTTCCCCAGAGCTTTTTCTGCTTTATTTCGGTTTCACCTGCAAGTTTGATTCTCCCATCAAAAGTGATGTGTCATTTCTTTTTCTCATTTCTGACTTACAACCTTTCTAGCTAGATCTGACCATGACTGTGTGACTGGCCGCAGGGATCACAATAATACTTGAAGTGGTTACCATATCTTGAGATGTGATCTAAAATCTTCCTCATTCATTGATTCTTTTTCTTTCCTTTTTTTTTTTTTTTTCCAGTTCCAGCTTAAAACTTTTTTACTTTTCTCTTTATTTTTTTTCCAGCTTTTGGAGATACGACTGACGTGTTAGATCTAATTCTTACTAGGGGTGACTAATGTTTCTCTTTTGATTAAAGACTTGGCAGATACCAAATTAGGGAGCTATACATCCTGGGTGTTATATTTGAGGTTCATATGTGTTTGCATCTTTGCATGTTTCCTTTATTTTCCTTTCCGATTATGTTCTTAGTGATGAGAAATTTTATTTAAAATAAAGTTAGCGTAATAAAATTAGAAGACTTAACTCTTCCCCAGCTTTACAATTCTAGCGTATAGGTGCTGGTAGAAAAGTAATCCTATTTGTAACTTGATTAATCTGTTGCCATTCTTTCTAATTTAATGTTTTTTGGTCCAACTGGTGTCTTAGTGGCAGTTGAGTCAATGAATAAATCTTTACTCCCACACTGAAATATGCAAGACCAGGAGCATTCCGGTGAGGTGTCTTTTTAAGTTTCACTGAAGTTTTAATATAACTGAGGTGGATTTCTGATGGATTTTTGTCTTCTAAAGAAAACCATATCATGATATTATAGCATTTGTGGTATCTGAAGATAACATCTCAACTGAAAGACATGGCTTTAAAAGTTTATGGCCTAGAAAATCAGTGATTTTTTTTTTTTTTTTTTAATGTAGGAACAACAAGTGCATCCTTATCTCCTGGAGCTCATGTGTTTTGTAAAATACTGTTATTTTACAAAAGCATTAACTGGTAATCACACTTGGAGTGAGAATACTAACATGAGAATGATAAATGCCCTTATCACCAAGCCAATTACATGGAATGAAATATATAGAGAGGAGGGGATATGTAGAATAAACAGTACTGAACATTTTATACATAAAAAGCTCTGTGTCTCTTGTCCTTGTGTTGATCATGATAAATGTCTGGGAAAGGTTTTGGGTGTCCTAGTCATGAAATTTAAATCTTTGATTCCCTTAATTACCTCTTCAAGTGTGTCTAAAATATTCTAAGTGACTGATCTACAGTGGTTTTTGTTTTTTTTAAGCTTATCAATCTAGAAGTGACAAATTTTCTTTCTGGTTAAGTCAAATTTCTGGTGTGGGCATTTTGATCTTTTTTGTTTATGAAAAGCAGCAGTTTCTTGCTTCATTTCTGTGTACACAACATAAATACATATATACTTCTGTGCATGTGCTTGTCAGAATGGCTAATAAAATGGGGCGTCACACGCGGTATCCAACCTGTCCTTGAATATGAAGCCTGTGTACAGGTGTCCCAAAAGCAAGATGCTTGTTATAGAGGTGTCTGGTTGTTTGTTTTTTACACAGAGTTGAGCCTATTTTGAATCCAAGGTAATACATAAAATGTCTCTGTTGATATGCATTTGCCACAGAACTAAATTGCACTGATGGTACTTGAACTTTTGCAAGGAAGTTTAGTTATTGATGAACAAAAGGGCCTTGTTATAAGGTGGTCTTACTTATTATGGGAACACCGTCAGGACTTCACAGGCAAATGAGGGTTTGTGCCTCGCTGGAGGAGATTCCTAGAAATTACCCTGGCAGTTGAATGAATGTAGTAGGACACCCAACAAGAACGTGTTACATTTTGGTAGTATTTTTTATCCTTAGGAAAAAGAGAATTAAAGTTTATTTTAGATAAAGGTGTTGCATGCCACATTTGTTTTTATAATTCTAGGTATGACTTTTAAATTTCTTGCTGTGTATCTTTTTGTTTAGGTGTGTAGTTGGAGTTAAGGATAGATTAGGAAGTTGCCTTTGAAGCATTTTGAATACTTTCCTGTATTTAAATTGAACTCCTTATCTGCTATCTAGTTATCTAGTCAGCTACTTTTTTTTTTTTTTTGAGAAGTTCTTGTTCAACAGAGAACTTTCATTCTTTTGAAGGTCACCTTTCAATGGAATTTTAGTATTTATAACTTGACTCAAGTTATTCTTCAAAGTCTTTGAAAGGCATTCACAGTTGCTTTGAATATTTAATACTTATTTGGGTAAAGTAAAATGGAAGTCTTTAATGAGGTATAAGGTGTTGGACGAAAGGTGCTATCTAATTACAGAGTTGTTAATGAAAACTTAGTTTGAAAATTGTATCTTTCAAGCATTCTTTAAGCTGCTGATTTAAAATATGACAAAATTTAAGTGGCTGTATATGAAGTTACTGGTCTTAAGTATTTTAAGTATGTTAACATTTAATTTCCTCTTAAAGTTAACTATCTTAAATTTTCCTTGGAAGAGAGTAATTTTAGGTTAAAAAGTTTAAAAATTTATGTGGCTTGACGTAAGTTATGGACTTCAAAACATTAATGAGCTTTGTGTTTTGGACTCCCCAGGGAGTCTGAGTGATTGGCCAAGGGCAGTGTTAAACTATATATTTTTTGACTCTGTTCTGCCACCTTTTAGATTTAGTGGTTTAGCTATTTCAGTTCCAATTGTAATAGTGGGAAAGGGTGTTGGCAGAATGGAGAGCACACCCACTGTGCCTAGTGAAATCTTGGACAAGATGTTTTTATGGGACTTTTGGGATTGCTCAGGAGAACAATCTCCTAACCCCTCATATTTCTTCTCTTTTTCTCTTTTGGGAATGGTCAAACCTTACATGGTTTCCTGCATGGAAACTGAGAAGGGGTGGTTCAGCATTAAGCTGTAATATTGACCAGCAGGCTCTTATTACTATAATTACAGCAGTATTGAGTAACGTGCTATGAACATGTGACACCAATGTGTGCTTGAACAGTCCTTTCAATTTTAAGAACAAAGGGTTTAACTTTAATTTTGTTGTTTTAGATTTACATTTTATATTTGTTGTTTTTGGTATAAACTGTATGCTATCTTTTCCTTCGTAACTGTGGTTTGAGAACATCTATTAATATGTTGGGTTTTATCATCTTCACAAATTTTAAAGGGCTTTCACATGAATTATCTTATTTGTCCTTTCAAAAACATTATTAGGGAGGAGTCGATGTCAATCCTCTTTTCAGAGAGAGAAACATGCACAGCGAGGTTTGCCTCTTGCTTGTGGTTTTTCAGTCCTTGGCAGAGCTGAGTATATAGAGAGCTGGGCTATTCTGTTTTGCAATTCATATCACTTTCCATGAATCGATGCTGAATTTCATTTACACTTGAATTTTTCAGTTGGTTAGAAGCATTCAGAAAATATGCTATTTTTGTTGGTAATGAGGTGATATTATCCTCTAGTCCAAAGTGGTATTCCTTATGAAATATTGATGGTCTTATTTTTTTTATCATGCTGCCTTTAAACACCCAGAGTACCAAGACTGGCAAATTAGTAGGCAATACAGAAACAGTACTAAAGTGTTGTCAATATTCTGGTTGCAAACAATGATACTTGCATTTAAGTTGCTAGGAAATGAAGTTTACTTAATGACTTAATTTTTTTATCTGACCATGCCTTATCTGTTAAACAGTAAATCTTCATGGGGTCTAGAAAATTAACACTTCATCTGAAAAGTGGATAACTTTTCAGGGTGGAGGTGTGACAGACAATTCAGTTCCTTTAAAATATAGCCTTACTTGTAAAGTATTGAAGGTTTGCTTAAGTCTTTTTAGAATAGAATTACTGGTACTTTAGTGATAGTGCTTTTTTGGTGTTACTATGCTATTGTTATGATTATTTTTATAATTCATACATTATATAGAGCTAGAGAGTAAGCTCTTCTCCCTGAATTTCATTGTTGCTTCTGAAACTTCTAAAATGTGTGTCTTTTGTGCTGGGTGAAATAATGCAGGGAGAGGAGATGTGTGTAAGTTAGTTTGTAAGGTTTCCGGGTTAAAAGTTGTATCTTTTTGTTGCTATGAGATTGTTAAATCAACCACCTCAAATGATTGGTTACCTCAAGGTCATTATTTTTTAAAGTGTAAAGTGTTTTGGTTTCTTGCTCTTTTTTTTTTTTTTTTTTCAAGAGTCCTGCATTTGATTTATTGGTAACATAACAGTCATTGACATTCTTTATGATCCAAGCCTGGTGTAATACTTGGCATTTTAGTTTAAACATTTGTTGAATTGAATTTGTGGAATTTTGTTAAGCAGCTGGTGGTGCATGCCCTGATTCTTCAGCCTTCCATCCTGTTTGGGTCCCCAGGGATGCGTTAAACACACATACACGCGGAGGCATTTCTCCCATGGCAGCAGATTTTAGATGTGCCACATACTATTAATATCTACTCTTTCACGTGAGTGAAGCTCTGTGTGGATTTTAAGAGAGCAGTTCTCTCTCCCAAGTTTTCTTAGAGTTAACAGGTGTTTTTTTTTCCCCCTTCTTTTCAGAGGCATCTCTTACCTCAACTTTGAGATGAACTTAATGAGACATCTGTCAAATGAGGCATCTTAGATTTAATGATTTTGTTACGTGCCAGGGTTGAACACAATTCAGTTTATCTGGACAGGAGACGGGTTTAATTGTTGTACTGTGAAAGTCAGGAGATCTTGAAGCCGCTCAGGAGAAAAGCTTTTTCCTTTAAAAAAGATGCCTGACATTTTGAAAAAGGGAAGTTACCAAAATGTCTGGGAAAATGAAGCCTTTAAAAAAAAAAAAAAAGAATCCCACCTTCTAAAACCCACTCCACCTCTTTAATCCCAGGCATCTGGTGCAGCCCTGGTAATGAGGGCCTTTGAATCTGGCCTCCTGTCCCTGTGCTTCTGGGGCAAACCCTTTTTTATACTTACCTTTGGTTTTCTAAAGATAGTATAATTAAAACAAAAAATTTGACCATGTGGATTCTTTAGACATATTAGGTATTTACAACCTAAGTCTGTGGTGACTGGTTGTGTTTTGATTTGTATGAGACTTCAACTCTAGGCTTTGGGAATTTTTGATAAATTTGAAGCTCAGAGATCTGGAAAGAATAGATTTTAGTGATATTTGGATTAAAAAACGTTAGGATATTTGGCTAACTATGAAATAGCAACTCCTCTAGGTTGAGTGATACCGTACTTTAGAATCCAGCATGATGACAGTTAGGGGATTACTGAAGTGTTATTACACTTTGATTTGGAGGTAGAATGGTTTTGTTGTATGCCTCGTGTGTAACATACGCCTGGTGTACCTTTCAGTATGTTTAATGAAACAAAGCATAACCTTCCAAGAAAGCCAGGTTCTTGCTGAAACAGTTGTTTCCCTGTTGTATTTTTACATTTGAGATTGCCTTAATACATTGTAAAATGTGTTTAAAGGTAAAGTATCTTGTTCGGGTACAAGTCCGGGAGCTTCTGAGTTTGGAGACTCGAGGTGCTATTAGAAAAGGAGTGGAAAAGTCTATTTGTAGGTTGTACACATTTTGTAAGTTTGTAAATATCAGTATTTTGGCAAAAAAGACCCCAAAATTCAGAACTTTTGGCATATACTTTCCCAAATGAAATTAGTGTCATTTCCAGTTATATGAAAGCATTCAGTTGAAGACTGAGCACAATTTGAAATAATTTTGCTTTAGACCATTTAAATAAGGAGTGAAAAGTCTTTTAGAACTTTGAGGTTTGAGATGATTTGAATTGGTTGATTTTTCTTTTTAGCTTTGTTTTTTTTTTTTCCCCTGCATTCTTTTCAAGCAGGAAGAGTTTTGTATTTTTTGCTATTCCTACCGACTCATACATTTGTTAAAAAATTAGAGAATGAATCTTTTCATATACCCTCCGTTAACAACATGTTAGAATATTTGGGCTTTCTTTTCAAATATGAGGCATGTTTTTGAATATAGTGATAATATGATCTGTACTTGTTTTCATTGCCTATTCAAGAATTACTTTGATTTTTACAGTCCGTTCACTCCTGACACGTAGTCCAGAGAATGAAATTTTATGCACAGAACCAGTTTGGTTTTTTATTTTGTCAATGATGAGAAATATATTCCTTAGGAGTTCTGTCTTTTTCCCATTCGTATATCTTGAGAGCTTGTATGCTGGTGTCTTCGTCCTGAATGGGTGCTACATTATGGTTCTTGAGTTGGGCTGATGTGTCCTGGGGTCGGGTGAAAGTATCCTGGTTTGTTTGTTTTTCAAACATAACTTTTGGGAAAAAATTATATGGTTTTATCTCACACTCTGAGAAAAGAAGGTGTATAGTTTAAGGAAATTAGTCTGAAAGTTGGTCTGACTTTGGGTATTCATTTTATTAACCTATCCTGGGTGTTGCTTTCCTGATGATGAGGTTGCAGTGGAGTAAGCGTGAGATCTTTCTCAACTCTTAACATACTGGGGCTCCATTCGAGAACCTTTTCTTCCCATTAGGAAGGCTAAAAGTTGTAGTTGTTTTGTTTTATAAGACCTGCCCATGGGCTTAAAAGAGTCAAATCTCCTGCATTTTGTCAGGGAGAAAGGAATCGACTTGGACCTCATATATGCAAGATAGCCTGAGGTTGACAGCCAAAGGAGACCACCTTTTTGGTATAGATTCGGACAAATGACAGCATAGGTAATGTTTGGTTCATTCTCTCTCCCCGTCAGCCTTACCTCCCAACCTAGACCTCAGCGTGCTGGAGATGATTTAAAGAAATACATCCTTTTAAAAGTTAGAGTTGTTGTTGTTGTTGTTGTTTTTTAATGTTTTATTTTTGAGAGAGAGAGAGAGACAGACAGACAGACACAGAGCACGAGTGGGGGAGGGGCAGAGGCAGACACAGACTCCGAAGCAGGATCCGTCCAGGCTCGGAGCTGTCAGCACCCAGCACCCACAGATGGAGAGCTCCTGACCTAAGCTGAAGTTGGATGCTTAAGTGACTGAGCCACTCAGGCACCCCTAGAGTTTTTTCTTAAGTTGGCATATAAAGCAATAACAATCATAATTCAGCTTATCAAGTTTACTGTAACGATAACTCTGTATTTGAGGTATTCAGATGTACAAAACTTACCGGATCGTTAGCTTTAATTTTTGCTGAGGTGTGTGCCTGTCTCCTTGTGCCTAGAGTCTCGGGAGAAAAAGCACTTAAAGAAAATGGAATTTTTGTGTTGTTATTTTGATTAGATGATAGACTTTAGGATCCCACAGAGATCCTAAGCAAGTCCGTAGAGGTTAAGTGTCTGGTCCAAGATCATTGATCAAGTAAGTCATTCTCAGAATTAGGAATAGCACTCATGATTTGGATTATCTGTCCATTGTTCTTTTTCTCACCGTACTGCCTGCTTACGAATTTATGGTCTTTGGATCCTCCTTATATTTAGTATTCAAAATGAAAGTGAAGAAAAATGGAGTGTACTTACCACATTTGGTAATTTGGCTTCTCTGTGACTTCAAGGTGTTTCTGGTTTCATTTCATTGTCATCAGTGCTTTTGAGAGGCTGCCCATCACTTTGACAGACATAAGGGTGGGGGGCTTTTAATGGAGCTGTTGGATATCTTAATTGCATAGAGGGAAATTAGAATGTTACCCTTTGGGGGATTTAATGATAGAACTTCAAAGTTGACAGATGGTTGGCTGAGAGGACTTCCAGTACTAGAGAATCAGAAAAGCGATGGTGATTTGTCTAGTACTTTGAAATTGAAATTGTTAGAATGGAACTCTAAAAAGAAATCATTGACTTTTAAAAAATATTTGGGAAAAATTTTTAAAAGAGATTTTGAAGAAAAATTCTCATTTAAATATGTTCATTGGAAAGATTCAGTGTTCGTTATATTCTTTATTTCAACAAAATTTCTAAAGATGTCTTCTCACAATGAAAAGAGCGTAGCTTATTCGGGTACACACACTCAGTTCTACTTTTGTCTCATATAAAGAAAAACCAAAACAACTGACTTCAGTAATCTTTGGGCTTTTGTCGTTTGTTGGTTTTGGAAGTCTTTATCATGAAATCTCCTGTTTTGAATATCTCCTTTCTCTCCCTAAAAGAGGGGGAGAGGGAGAAGAACAGAGAAAGAAATTCCTGCTCCTGTTAGCAAAAAGACAGTTTGTGAATATTTTTAGGGGTATGAGAAAGATTTCCTTCTATATTAGGCTCTATTTTAATTTAAGCATTTACCTTAAGCAAAAGTTTTAGCTTTCCTTATAGGGAAGTTAATCTACGGAGTCAATTAATTCCTCAAAGATGACTGTTCATTTTTAATATGAGGAAGGGAACTTTTTAAAGTGCAGAAGTACAAAAGGGCAAAAATACATTGCATCTGACATGTAGAATGTGTACTCCAGATGCTGAAACAGAGGAGAAATTTCTCTTGATGGTCTCTTGGAGAGGTGGTATGGCCGGGGGCAGCTGACATTCAGTTTTATGTAATAACGATCTCTCCTTATGGGAGGAAGTAAATTCTGTAATTGAAGGACACTCATTCTCTTATCCATGCCCCACACATGCGTTCTGCATTGAATGTTGAGGCAGGATGTTCATGGGAGGTGGTAGTCATATTTACCGATGGGAGGGAGGGGTAGGTGGGTGGGGTAAATACACTTGGGAGAAAAAAATCTTGATTTGAAAAAATTTGCCATTCTCAATTACGTGGATCATTTTTTTCACATCTTAATTGTAACTTATTTATGTTGTGAGTGGCTTATTTATATCCCTTTGCTCACTTTTTATTTGATATTTGCCTTTTTCCTACTGGTCTATAGATTGGTTTTGGGGGGTATATTTAGGGAAACTAGCTTTATTTTGTAAGTCACTAATATTTTCTTTATCCGTTACACTTTTATGTCAGTCTTTTCCTCTAGATATTCAGGGTTCTGTGTCATGCTTAAAAAGACTCCCTATCCTAGGATTAAAAAATGAAATTTCCTGTATTTTCCTGTGGTATCTTACAGTTCTGTTTTCTCTGCTGAAAATTTTAATCGGTTTAAGAAAGATAGGAAGTAGGGAAGAAATTGTGTCAATACTTTTTATTGAATAGTTGAGTTATTTCTTCACTGATTTAAATGCCACTTTTCCTCAGTTTGTCTTTTAACTGAGATTAGAATCTATGATATAGGACAGTTTAGGTTTAGAAGCTATTTTGAATTTGTTGAAGAAAATAGGGAGAAAGAGAAGGATGCTTATCTGATTTCCACTACATTTCTTTTTTACTCCCTAATTTCCCAGTAGCAGATTGTGACCATTACTTCCGGGACTCATGTGCTTCTGGAATATGGATCTGTCAGGATTCTCTTTTCCTGTGGATACTTTGTCATCCTGAAGTAGCTGGGATGGGAGTGGGGTCAGCTGGAATATAAAATGCTGATGTAGGGGCGCCTGGGTGGCACAGTCGGTTAAGCGTCCGACTTCGGCCAGGTCACGATCTCGCGGCCCGTGAGTTCGAGCCCTGCGTCAGGCTCTGGGCTGATGGCTCGGAGCCTGGAGCCTGTTTCCGATTCTGTGTCTCCCTCTCTCTCTGCCCCTCCCCCGTTCATGCTCTGTCTCTCTCTGTCCCAAAAATAAATAAAAAACGTTGAAAAAAAAATTTAATAAAAAAAAAAATGCTGATGTATAGACACATGTATAGATACACATGTATATATGTGTGTCTACAAATGTATGTGTAAGTATTTGTATAATATACGTTATATATATTGCAATATACACATTGCATTAGGGAGCATTCAGGTGCTTATTTATGCTGAAGAGATCCCTTTTTTTTTTTCCTTCTGAAGAATTTCTGGGGACTACTCTGAAGGTCACTGTGGAGCACATAGGATTTATCTTTTGAATCTAGAAAAAGGAAGACTAGCATGTTTATCAAAATCAGTAACAGCTCTGCCAGTGGTGCTTTGAGGTTTTCCTGAGTTGGACTGAGAAGGGGTTTCTGCAGGTGGCCATGAATTGAGATGACAAGGACATAATGTCAAATAACTCTGAGCTGAAAATGGTGTAACGGGACCAGTGTCCTAATGGCAGTCCTGGCACGTTAGTGCTATAGGTAAATGAAGTCCCCGGAAAGATGAAATAGTTTTAGTGGGTCCTAAATGTCAAACCTAGACAAGTCAAGTTGGAACATCTACCACCTGAGCAGGCTCTCATGCTCTAGTGACCAGTTCTTAGTCATGGGACCACAAGACAAAAATTGTACTACCGTTGCATTTCGTGGCCTTATCAGACCCTCTTTGTTGGAGAGCTGAGATTCTTCTCTGTAGGCTTTTAGCTGTATTACCCAAGTTCAAAGTTGTCTTAGCTGGAGTGGATTCCGGACTTGAACCCATGAATATTTAAGGAGAAAATCTCCAGACCCATTGCCCTAAAATACTAAATGAAATAATGATGCCGTTGCCAAACTTATTTAGGTGTTTACAAGTAACATTTCTTCCACAATGACAAACCAGATGGCATTTTTTTTTAATTTGAAGAAACAAGTGCAAAGGATTAAACTTCCTCAGCATAATTGTATCCTACTATATATAATGTTCACAAAATTGAATAATATTTTGTTATTTAGGAAACGTTTATATCCTCACTACATACTAGGCAGTGTTTTAAGTCCTTTGTATATATTAGCTAATTTAATTGTCATAACAACCCTACGAGGTAGACCGTGTTATTACTTCAGTATTACAGATAGAGGAACTGAGTCACAGAGCTGTTTAGTAACCTGTCTGGATTTGTACAGTGAGTAAAGCACAGGCAATATTCAAGTCCAGGCATCTGACCCCGGAATCAACTCCTTAGTGCCCACCTTGTTTTGCTGAATGTGGAGAACGTGTCCCTGATAACCTTCTGGGGCCAGCTTGAGCATATCATTGTTCAGGAAACACGGATTTTGAAATAGTTAAGGCTGGACTTGGGTTCTGCATCTGCTGCTGCCCCTAGGGCTCCATTGGCTTCTTTCCTTCTCTGTTGGAAGAGGCGATACCTTAGTGTCCCATGAGGTTGTTGAGCAGATCAACTGAAATCTGTGGAAGTGCCTGACACAGCGGTACCGGCTGTTATGAACCGAGCCCTAGTCTTGGGTGGGAGGAGTGCTGACTGGGGACTAGCCACCTGGGTTTGGCTGTGGGCTTCTTTACTTGATGGGAAGCCTGTAACGAGCCCCTTAACCTCCTCAAGCCTCATTAGAGAAAGAGGAGGAGAAAAGTGATAAAATAACTCAGTCTCAGAGAACTTTGTGAGGTTCAGATTTGGTGATACATGTGGAGGTGCTTTGTAAACTGTGATAAGCTACACAAATATAGTGTGGTTCTATTATTTTTAGCAACGGTGAACTGCCACAAACGTTAATTAGACTTAATTAGGGCCCATTAAGGAAAATGGGGGACCCTGGTGCTCAGTGACAGTGGCAGACCATACACTTTTCACCCGTCCATCCGTCCGTCCAGCCATCCAGTAATTATCTACCAGGTCAGAAGTGCTTTGGAATCAAAGATGACTGATTTGAATTTTCTAGGATCCCTTGACATGCTTTCCATCTTGAGAGGATGTTTCTGGAAACAGCAATCCCGCCA
The DNA here is from genome assembly GCF_023721935.1 of Panthera uncia. NCBI lineage: Eukaryota > Metazoa > Chordata > Mammalia > Carnivora > Felidae > Panthera > Panthera uncia. The sequence continues at coordinate 13,818,954 of NW_026057586.1, read as the reverse complement.
GCATTTCCACACAAAGGTGAAAAGCGTTCTGGTGGAGGCAGTGTTCCCAGATGACTGTCGTAGCAGTGAGCGAGGAAGGCTCCTGACTCCACTGTGTGAGGCCCCAGCGGGTCCTTGAGCCAAGTCTTGAAGGACCCGAAGGACTAGGCTGTTGTCTTAATTCTGGGATCCTGAATTGTTTGAGGAGCAGCCATAAATTACTGGTTCAAAGTCCAGTCAGACTGAGTTTATCCTCTAAGATTTACTAAGTACCTTTCCATCTAGGCATCTGGGCCTGTTTATCCACTTGAATTATTTGGGCTCCATTTGGTATCAGAGTTTGTGAGGATATAAATTCTGGGTTAAGCAAATATGAATTTTGCTTTTCTGAAAAGGAAATGCAAATGTGCACATACTTGATGTTGCCCTGAAGCCTGTTGCAGGGGTCCTGCAGTACATTTGAAAGACATTCTCTTATTTCTTATTTTAAGGCCTGTGAGGGTTTTGCTTTCCTCAGATTTATTGGAATTATGGGAAATGTGATTATCTTTTGGAGTCGGTTTTTTCTTTTTAATTTTTATTCTTTAAAATTTATTTATTTATTTGTTTGTTTATTTATTTATTTATTTATTTATTTAACTAGGTTCCACACCCAACGTGAGGCTTGAACTCACGACCCTGAGATTAAGAATCGCACGTTCTACCAACTGAGCCAGCCAGGTGCCCCCGGAGGCAGTTACTTTCTTTTACTTTAGTGACACATAGTAGACTGCATTAATGTAAAATTTGGACGATGATGAGTTGGTCATTATCTGAGAATGTTATTTTTCACTGTGCTCAGTCTCCACTGATGAAGGAACTTTTTAAAAGACTTCTTGTGTGGACTAGGAGGAAACACAGTTCTGAAGTGTTCATGTAAGCAAAAGCAACATATTAGCTCTTGAATCCATGGCTGGAAAGCTTGTACTATGCATATGGCAAGTTAAATCTTTACTAATGGCCTGTTATAAATTTTGTTTTAAATAGAAGGGAAATAAATGTCTCTGTGGAATATTGTCTCATGTAGTAATGTGAATGGCATCACTGGAAAAAAGGTCTTCAGTTGCTTTTTGGTTTTGTTTTTATTTTTATTGAAAAAAAATTTTTTTAATGTTTTATTTATTTTTGAGACAGAGAGAGACAGAGCGTGAGCAGGGGAGGCAGAGGGAGAGACACACACAGAATCCGAAGCAGGCTCCAGCCTCTGAGCTGTCAGCACAGAGCCTGACATGGGGTTCCAGCTCACAGACCGCAAGATCATGACCTGAGCTGAAGTCGGACGCTTAACCGACAGAGCCACCCAGGCGCACCTGTTTTGTTTTTAAATTATGATGAAGACCGTGGTAAAAAAAAAAAAAAAAAAAAAAAAAAAAGTTATTCAGATCCTGTCTAAAATAAGTCATGTTTCTAATTCAAATGAAAAGACTAATTCATACTCATCAACATCGAGGTTAATCACCTGCCAATGTGTATTTTCCACTGTCATTAGCACCTTTTTGCCCTCTGTGACACAGGTTTACAGAGACTTCAGTTACCTCATTGGAGTAATATCAACACCTGACAAGCTGATTTTATGGGGGATATTAACAGAACCATTACGTTACCATCAGTGTAATCAGAAGGAGAATAGTTACTGGTCCTTGTGATTATAAAGCAGGTGCTCAAAATCCCTTGCTCTGTAACCAAAGCAGTAAGAGGGACTTAGTGTTTTTAACCACAGTCTGACTGGTATTGTCTTATTAATACATGGTGACAAAAGTTCTGTAAACAGATTATGTTGGAACTTCAGAGGATAATGTCATTCTGAAGATACCACGTAAAAGTCCATTTCCAGAAGTAGGGTTTGTCCTGTAGTTAGTACAGTCAGAATGCTTGTTTTCTACCCTGAAACTGGTGTGCAGCTTCTAATAGAGAATTGGAACCTGTCATTGCTTCCTGCTTTTGGAGATATGTGTAAGGTCTCCCACCTCCACCCCTTCCCCACAACTGAGCAACAAAACAAAAATGATCGCTAGCCTTCCTGGTTCTAAGAAACTGACAGATTAACGCCAGTCGCCTCAACCTTCAAATAATGCTGGTGGATAAAGGAAAGTGTTGTTCATTTGTCTTTAAGGTACTCTCATAAGCACAACTATGCGTACCCCTTTGTACAGTATCTTTTTACTTGTAGAAACATTTGTGATATTGGAGTAGACTTAACCAGAGGTGTCTGTGAATAGTTACTGAGTCAGAATCTAGTGAATGTGATAATTGAAGAAATCCCTGCTACCTATAGCTTTGCCAGGCTTCACGGGCCTAAACTGGGTGACAACTGCATGGATATCTGAGGGGGGAGGGCACAGAATTGGAGCATTGGAAGGGACCCTGGCATCTAGTCCAGTTTCTTTCCTAGCCTGGAAATCTGTACTTTCCTGATTGATGGTCATCTGGCCTGTGTTGTGGACTGCCTACTAGGTACTTTATTCCAGGATCACGTTGAGTGAAGCTTTGCTCCTCGAGCTGTGACCTATGGACTAGCATCATCAGCATCTCCCAGGAGTGTGTTACAAATGCAGAATCTTAGGCCCCACCTCAGACCTCGAAGAAGTGCTAGCATTGGGGGCGCCTGGGTGGCTCGGTTGGTTGAGTGTCTGACTCTTGATTTCAGCTCAGGTCGTGATCCCAGGGTCGTGGGTTCGAGCCCAGTGTCGGGCTCTCTGCTGAGCGGGGAGCCTCTGCTTGGGATTCTCTGTTTCTCACTGCTCCCTCTCCCTCCCCTTCCCCCCCCTTCCTCCCCACTCCCCTCTCTAAAAAAAGAAAAAAAAAAGTGCCGGCATCGGATGAATTGGGAGTGGGAGAGATTCGTATTGCAGGAAGGAAATCATTGGGAGCTTGTGTGGTTTAGAGAGATACTGAGAGCAGCAGAGGGAGAAAAGGAGTCGTGCGAAGATGTTATCCTCAGACTCAGTGGCTAATTGGCTGTTTCGGTGAAAGAAGCTCAAAGATGTCGCGTGTGCAGTTTGATGAGAGAATTGTGTCAATTCATGACAGTAGTTCGTATCACTAGTTCAGTAAGGCTGAAGGACCACGTGCTAGAGTTAGGGGTTGGTGATGTGAGAATGAACGAAGGTGTGTCTTCTGTTAATATTTACAAATATTTATCAGATGAGGACTGATTTTTGCAGAGGATGAGTTTGAAATGGTAGTACATGTGAAAGTGACTAAAGCCATCATTTAGCTGATTGAAGCACCAGGCTCACCACCCAGCTCCCCGAGTTCAGTGGAACTGCTTTGGTTTCTGCCGCTTACAGTATGTGCAGTAATTTTCAGGAAGGTGATATAAACATTATTTATTTACTTGGTTTTCTTATGACTTTTTTTTTTCACATTCAATCAAAATAAATGCTAGTGCTGGCTGTGGCTGTGGGCAAAAGTGAACAGGTCTAAGAAGAATGTTTATATTAAATTTATGAAGCTCTCAGGATGAACGCCTTTTGAATGTAAGACTTTCCTATATGGGTGTGTGTGTGTGTAAATTACATTAACAATTGTAATAACACTTGAAATACCTTAATGAAGACATTTACATATGGCCAAGGGAACACAGAAACCCTGTAAACAGCTCTCCCTGGAAGTGGAATGCTTTGGAAGGCTCCATGGGAAGGATTCCTTTTGTGAATGGGGGATGAGCATTGCACGACAAGGGTGTGTCAGGAACTAAAGCATGAATGAAAGGGCACCCTGTGCGTAGGTCCAGTAGTGAAGTGTTTGGTGATGAGGTTAAAGTGGTAGGAGGGGAGACTGAAAAGGAGGTTGGGGCCAGATGATGAACGGCCTCACATGCCAAGGATTTGACTTGATAAGCAGTGGGAGCTACTGAGCACTTTAAGGGTGTGTGTGGGTAACACAGTTAGGTTTGTATTCTAGGTCGTTAACTGGCAGCTAGCTGGAGGATGGATTGGAGAGGGAGCAACTAGAAACGTGGATACTGCCTTAGCTGGGCCTTTCGTAAACATTTTAACGCACTGTGTGACCAGCTGGAGATCCAAAGGAAGAATGGTGTCGCCTCAAGGAGTTCAGCGAGAGAGAAATAATTGCAATACAGAATACGTCACTTTTGAGGTTTGCGCGGCGTGGTTACCAAATAGGAAACTAACCTGGTCTGCTGCAGTTGGGTGGGTGGAGAGGATTTTGAATATTGGGAAGAGTAGACTAGCAATGGGAGTTGATGGGATAGGGCATTCCTGGTAGGGCAACCAAGGGGCTCCCTGGGAGCTAGATGAGAAGGATCTGGACTAGGTCAGTGCAGACGAAGAACTGCGGAATGGGAATTGCTTAGAATGTAGAATTCTTGGGTCTTATTGAATGATTATATTTTGGGGGAGAAGGAGTAGTACAGGATTTATTATTCGTTCCAGAACTCATTTGAGTATGTCTTCCACGTCAGGAAGTGGGTCACTGTATCCCATGTCAGGGATATAGTGTGCGTAAGACGGACAGGGTTTGTGTGTCAGGATCACTTGGAGGTTTCTGGTTTGACTGTAATCCCATCACCCAACAGGCAGAACACGGGAGCAGGAATTGGCTTGGGGGAGGGGGGAGTTGGTGGATTGATTAGATCTGGATGTGTTAAACTTAAGGTGCCTGAGGACATTCAGGTATGTCTGGAGAGAGCTCAGGGAGCATCTGTTGTAGGCATTCATTGACGTGTTTGGATTGAGTGATGGTGCTTGGCAGTGGATGGGGTGAGGAGAGGGCTGAGGAAGCAACTCTGAGGAGTGCCTCTGTTAAAACCTGGGAGTGGACTATGTTGGTTGACTCAAAGACTTCAGATATAAAAGACACCTACTGTATGACTGTATTTATATGAGGGTCACTTAACAGGCAAAACGAATTTTTGGTGCTAAGTGATAATAAATAGTTGTTTCCTTTCAGGGGGATATTGATGGGCAGGGGCTTGAGCCATCTGCTGTTGGTAAGTTCTTTGTAGTTTTCTGAGTTTTAGTTCCTGGTGTTTGAATGTACCATTATGGTTTGCGTGCTTTACTCGATGTAAGTTAAGCCTCAGCAGAAAGAAGGGAAGTGGTTCCGAAGGAAGAGGCTTGAACATAGTTTCTATCCTAAAGGGAAAGAGACCGGGGAAGGCTAAGGATGATGCATGAGTTGGAGAGGGAAAAATAAAGGAAAGTCCTGAAGGAAATAAAAGGGGTGATATCATGAACACCGATGGAAGAGTTAGCTGTGGGTGGTAGAGGGCCATCTATTTCTTTGAGTCTGGGTAAAGAATAAAGATTCATTTGAGAGTTCAGGAAGCTGGGCCTTAGTGTTCCTAATGAATTGGCAGGTAGGGGAAAAAGTCAAGTCTTGGTATTTCTTGTAATATGCACCTTACTATACTGGCCTGGGTTGGGAGGGTGTTAGTGAACCAGAGGTGCAGGAAATGATCACCAAACTTGGCTTTGCAAGTTTGATAGTGCTTGTATCGGGCAGGTTTGTTTGTTTTGCACAGTTTTGGTTCCCCCTGCTCCCAATCTGTAAGAGAGAGAGTGTGTGTGTGTGTGTGTGCGCGTGTGTGTGTGTTGTGGGAGAGAGGGTGAGTGTATAGATATAATGGTCAGAAACCTTCAGAAAAGTTGGAAGTACTAAATGACAAAGCGGGGATTGTATCTTCTGTTATGTCCCCATTTCCATTCTGCTCATAAAGTCACTCGTGGCATAATAAAACTTCTGAGATAGGTTTTTTTTTTTTTTTTCCTTCCTCGTCACCTATAAGATTATACTTGCAGAGATGAGAGCTGGTTCTGAAGACACATTTTCCATTCCTAGATTGTCAAAGTGACTTGTGGCTTGAATCTGAACATAAAGTGAGCATGAAGACATGATAAATGATAAGACTGGATAGGTATAAACCAGATTGTATAGGGGACAATTATTGTTAAGTAATAAATATTGTTAAGAAACCATATCAAAACTATCATTTTCTTCTTGTTAATTGTAGCAAGCATAATTTTTGCTTGCTTTTTTGTGTTCAGTCTTGAGCTAGATGCTGAGATTTCAAATTGTGGTTAACCAACAGTTCGGTTCTTAAGAATATAATTCCCAGATATTTACTTTAATCTCTAGGTCATCTGGTTATTTTTATATTCCAGTTGCAAAGTTGGTTTCTATAACTTTTTAATAAAGATGTTGGGGTGCCTGGGTGGCTCAGTCGGTTAAGTGTACGACTTTGGCTCAGGTCATGATTTCGTGGTTCATGAGTTCGAATCCCGCATCAGGCTCTGTGCTGACAGCTCAGAGCCTGGACCCTGTTTGGGATTCTGTGTCTCCTCCTCTTTCTGCCCACCCCCACCCCCCGCCCTCATGCTCTGTCTCTCTTTAAAAATTCATAAACATTAAAAAAATTAATAAAAAAATAAAAATGTCCTGAGAATAGAATAGAAACTCTTGAGAGAGAATCATAATTGTTAACTCTTCATATCAAACACGGTGAATTACCAAACAGCAGTAATATTGGGAGAAAGAAGAACCATTGCTTTTGATTTGGAGAACCTGGTGGAAATGGCAGCAGAGTTGTTTTTATGGGTTTTTTTGTTGGTTTTTTATTTGCTTGGGAATTTTCTATTTTGGGGGTTGGCAGTTGTATATTTATGCTCAAAATTCACTGATCATTGTAATAGAAACTTTTTATGGGATACTTTTTTTTTTTTCTCTCAGTCAATTCAAACAGTTGCAAAGTGCTTGCTTCCCAAGGCATGAAGTACTTTGAAGGCTGGGGGAAAAATGAATTGCACAGATCCTCTGCCTTTTTAGAAACTTCAGCCAGATTGCACAAGGACACAGATGATCATAAAACAGAGCATAGTAAGACAGCACAGGGAGAAGGCTCCCTCCTTTCCTCCTTGCAAATAATTCTTGAAACTTGTGCCCACTACATGCCTGTCTTTAACAAGATGGACATGATCCTTGCTCTTGTGACTTCATAGCAAGGAGGAGACTTGTCAAACACATACCTATATAAATAACTGTGGTATTTGCCACTAAGGAAAAATATAGTTTTTGTTGTTGTTGTTGTTTGCAGTGAATCCTGGTTCACTCGGGTTTAAGCTGAGACCTGAAGGATGAATAGTGGTTTGAGGGTTTGGGGTATAGGGTACGGTGAAGAGTGTTCCAGATGGGGAAAACAGTGTATGTGAAGGCCATGAGGTGGAGAGTCCAGCATATTTAAGGGCCTTGAGGAAGGACCACTGTGAGTCTGGTATAGTGAGTGGGATTGAGAGTATCAATAGGCAAGGCTGGAGAATAGGCCGGATCATGGGTGCATGTGGTCTGGGGTCAACTTTTGGTAAGTTGAGTGCTTTGGTCATCATAGTTTTTTCTTCCCACTTAAATACAAAATATGTAGATATGCATATCTGGCTGCAAAGGCCTTTTAGACCATAGTTAGTGTTTTGGAATTGATTTTAAGAATAATAGGAAACCATTCCATTGGGTTCTCAAAAGTTATTTAGCTCTCCTTCTAGGATAGGTGTCAAATGATAACTATCATTTTGTAACTTTCCTTTGTCTTATCAGTAGGAAGGATAAAGGGAGGATAAAAGTGACTCTGTCTTTTCTATATTTAAGTCTTCTATCAGGATACACCAAGAACGGCCAGTTTGTCAGCTTTCCTGTGTACCCTCCCTACATGTGCTTTCTTTCTCTTTCTAGCTTTCCCTGTGGCCACTCACTTCCTTGCCCTGCTATACTGACTCTGCACTGAGAAATTTATGTGCTTTCAGGAAGACATTCAGTGAGATTTTACCTGTTTAGGATTTTTTTTTTTTTTTGTACACTTTTTATCCATAAATGAGAAGAAAGGTCCTGGGGTCATTTGTGCACAAAGTCAAATTTTCAATTAAGGGCAGGCTCATGAGTTTCTTTATAGGTGTTAGTGAAACTATTACTTTCTCCCATTTTTTTTCTCTTGGTCATCTTTATCTTTTGCATTATTTTCCCACTTTTGATGAGATCAAGTGATAGTAAAACAGAAAACAGGTAAAAACAGGTTTTTAATTGAGGGTTTTTGTTGTTAGGGAAATTTCAAAAACATTTTAAAAAGTAGGCAAGATAGTGTGATGAACTTTTGTGTACTTTTTGCCCAGCATTAGCAATTATCTACTTGTTTTATCTGGAGTCTCTTCCTTCTGCCTTGATTGTTTTGAAGCAGATTCTAGGCATCTTCTCATTTCATCTGTAAGTATCTCTAAAGTATAAGCACTCTGTTTTAAAAACAACCATGGCACTAATTTTGTTAAAAAATTAATATTCCTATCTTTCAACAAATACCCAGTGCTCAAATTTCCAACTGTCTTAAATTTTTAGTTTGAATTATGATTGAAATGTGGTCAATACGTTGTGATTGGTTTTTATGTTTTTTACATTTCTTTAACTTTAAATTTCTTCCCCCCTTAAGCCTCCCCCTTTCACTCTCTTCCTCTTACAATTTAATTGTGGAAAAAACCAGGTTATTTGTCCTCTAAAGTTTCCTGCAGTTTAGATTTTTGTGACTACATCTCTGTGGCATTAACAGGAGTATATTTAAAGTTTGGGTATATACTTTTGATTTTTTTTTCTCCTTTTGAGTTTTGCTTAACTTTAGCTTGATCAAGAGAGTGAAGTGGGGTCTTTTGGAGGACTTAGAAAAAAGGTGCTAAACTAGTGCCTGTTGAGCCATATGTGGCTCACAGAGCTGTTTTGTTTGGTGGCTGCTGTTTGAAATATTTTTAAATTAATTGCCACCAGCTAAATACTATAAAGTTTCACATAAATATCAAGATTTCTTCATCCTCTCCTCCTCCCCCTCCCCCCTCCCCTCCCCTCCCCTCTTCTTCTTTTCTTCCTTTTTAGTCCGGAGATGCGGGCATACTAGGTGTCTATGGCAATGTCCACGGGTATAGCAGATGAGTGGTGGCAGCTCACTTCAGAGAGCGCTGTCCTTTCCACCATAACCCACGTGCTCCACTCATGGTTTCCTGCCTGGCCCCAGTGGATTGGTGGGTTTGTGAACCCCAACTTAGAGAAACAGGCATTGCTTTCATCTGTGTGGTATTAAATTCTACACATGGTGGTTTACTTCTGATTTTTTTGCTACACATTTTACTGTTCAGCTGGTGTTTGGGCTATTTTACTGTCTAACAATTGACGTTTGTTCAGATAATGGTCAGAGTGCCAGCTGATGTTCCCATTGTGCTTTGTGTATCCATCATAAGACTTGTTCAGTGCATTGTCTGAATCTATTCTCATGCCCCTGTGAAAACTGCTGTTTACAGTTTTAGAATCGAACAGAATGCTTGGCACATAGTAGGTGCTCAATAAATTCTTATTGAATGCGTGACAGAGGAAAGAAACCCAAAACTACCCCATAGAGAAAACACAGGAAGGGAAAAGAATCTAGCAATGCACATCCGTGTTTCACATTTCATTGATGTTATTAGTATCCTCTGTTTCTTCCATGGGCATGTATTATCAAGCGTGACTGTAATTATGGTGTGTGCAGTGTCCCACACTGTACACAATATTAGAAATAACTTCGACAGATGTACAAATATTTATCTCATTAATAACATGAAATCGGTGATAGATTTCTTAGCAAGAGATTTCAATTTCTTTGTGTTTGGAGAACACGCTAGTTCCGCTTTCCTATTTTGCCTTAAGAATTTGGAGTTTAATTCCTCCTTTGGTTTTTGTCCAGTCTTAACACGGGCAGGGAGCAAGTGTGGAGAAGTTAAGGAGTACAGCACGGACAGAGCTGTAGTTTGTCTGTGAAGGTAGTTTAGGAAGTTGAAGGTAGTTTAGGAAATGTACCTGGTATAATTTGACAATGTTTTTATAGCTGGCATTTGGATATTACCAAAAACAATAGTTGAAAAATACTTTTGGCTGGCTCAGTCAGTAGAGCATCATGTGACTCTTGATCTTGGAGCTGTGAGTTCAAGCCCCGTTGGGCATAAGGCTTACTTAAGAAAGAAAGAGGGGTGCCTGGGTGGCTCAGTCGGCTAAGATTCTGACTCTTGCTTTCAGCTCAGGTCATGATCTCAGGGTTTGTGGGTTTGAGCCCTGTGTTGGGTTCTGCACTGACATCATGGACCCTGCTTGGGATTCTCTCTCTTGTTCTCGCTCACTCTCTGCCTTCCCAGCTCTCTCTCTCAAAATAAATAAATAAACTTAAAAAAATAAAGAGGAAAAAAATAATGCTTTTATATTTTAGAGTTTAATCTTATTTGTGTTGTAACAATGCAAACTTAAAAAATTATAACTGAGAGGGTTTTTTTTTGGGGGGGGGGGTATGTTAAGCCTGTCTGAACTTTTCCTTGCTTATTGACAGACAGCCCTTTTAAAAGAGTGTGGGTGAGGTCAGGTTCTGTACACTTTGACCCCAAGAGAATATTTAATTATCATGAGTAGAAAACAAAACCCCAAAAACAAAAAAATAAATACGTGTTACTGGTAGCATGTTCTAGCACAGTCGAAATTCATTTTTCTTGGTGATAACGTTAGAGGAGGTAGTTTGGGTGACCCTAAACTATCAATAAACTGAGATGTCTCTGAGAAATCTGGCTCATTTTGCACATTTTTAATTGTGACCTGGAAAGAACAAATGGTCCTGTTCAAAGTAAGGAGTTTCCGTTTTAAAGACCTTCAGTGGCATTTGTGGGAGAAATGATAAACTCCTATTGAAAACATCTGGTATCTGCACGTGGAGCATTACGGGGACGTAGAGGGTTTTGTTTGGATGATTTTAATAGTAGCAACAACGGCAATGCTAGCACTCTACTAACAAGAGGCTTTATTTACATTTTTAGAAGCAACTTCAACATTGAAATGATGATCATCACTGGACCAAAGCTGTGAGGAATTCTGATTAAAAGAAAATTTCTTAATGTTACCGTTGCCCTTTTTAGTTACTGTATTAAAAAAAGTTGGTAAATGTTAGCTAAGGTTTCTTTTCTACATAAAGATAAAAGGGAAATTATGAGTCTTTACAGTTTAGAGGATCTGATCTATGTTGAAGATTTGAAGCTGAAATACTGGGCTCATTTTAAATGAGCTGGGTCAGAGATAGACTGGGTCAGAGATAGACGACTGGGTCAGAGGGGTTAAATCTGGACAGCTGACTGCTGGCTTCCATTCTGGGCCTCTGAGGGGAAGACTAATGCATGCTTAATGGATTGTTATATGTTAATAAGTAGAGGAAGATAGTTGGAAGAAAAACTGGGATTTTCCCGGATGTTAGTATTCACTCCCCGGCTGTTAAATAGTTACGTTTTATTTATGCAATTTGATTTTCTCTTCTACCTATTGCCTGTAACAGCCTTTGAAGATTGTTAAGATGAACACTACTTGAACAATGTGCTTTAAATAGCAATTAATTTCGTTCGATTTTGCCCAAATAATTTTAGCTTTGTGGCACTGTTTTGTTTAAAATAAAATTGTTGTGAGCTACTTTAAGCCTGAAGACAAGTTGGGAGTAATAAATATAAGGAACACCTGTATTACTGTCACTCAGCTTTGTTGAATCTAACATTTTGCTGTATTTGATTCACATGTGGTTGTTCTTTTTTTTTATGCGGTTACCTGTGTATGTCTTACAATCTCAGCAACCTGACGCCTGTTTTGTGATACTCATTCCTGCACATATTCTGTCTTTTCATATTATTATGCGTGGTGGGTTCAAATTAAAAAAAAAAATTTGCTGGTGTATAGAATGCAATTTGTTTTTGTGTTTTGATATTAAATCTAGCAAACTTGCTGAGCTTTTTTTGTTGTTGTTGGTTTTAATAGTTTGTATATTGTTTGAATTATTTTGTATGGTCAACCATTTACCTTACAAATAGTGGTGGTATTATTTCTTTCAGGTCTTATACATGTGATTTCTTTTTCTTGTCACACTGGCTAAGACTTCCAATACGGTGTTGAAAGAAAGTGGTAACTTAATTTGAATTTTGAATTCATTTTGCCATTTAATTTGATTAAGTTATGAGTTGATAACCTTTATATGGTTAAGAGTGTTATGAAGTTTGTTTTCTAAATCATGAAAAATTTATTATTTTCTGTATCTAGACATCTTATGATATTCTTTTTTCCTCCCTTTTATCTATGGAATGTGATGCATTATATATTTAGCTTTTTCTAATGTTAAATGATCCATGAATTCTTGAAATTTTAGAAGTTACCTTGAATTTTATTAGCTAATATTTTATTAAGTAGTGTTTTATTTATGTTTTACAAGTAGAATTAACTTGAACTTCTCTTTTTGAAGTGTTTTTGTTTGTTTTTGTTTTCTATTTTGGTTTCAAAGTTATACTGGCCTCAAAAGGTGAATTGGGAGTGATCCCTTAAAAAAATTTTTTTTTGGAATGGTTTGTGTAAGATAGGAGTTACCAGTTTGTCCCCTGAATGCTGGTGGAACTTGCTTAAACCTCTGGACCTGATAGCTTTTAGACTGGTGTTTCAATTTATCTAATGGCTATAGCTAGATTCAGGTTTTCTGATTCTTGTTGGCTTAGTTTTGGGAAGATACTGTATATTTTTGTGGGAAATCTTCCATGTCTGTATTTCCAACATTACTGAAATCTCTGCCAGATTTGCAGTGTTTCCTTTGTATGTGCCTTCTCTTTATTGTTGGTCTAACCATGGATTTGTAACTCTTATTTGTGTTTTGGAAGAATCAGCATTAGGTTTTGCTGAAACTTCTGTTCCCTTCCCCCATATTTAATTAATGTATGTCCTTATTTTAAATTCTGTCAATTGGTTTTTTAGAAGTTTCATTTTATTCCTAACTAAAGTCAGATGCTTAGCTAATTAATTTTCAGCCCTTTTCTAGGACCATTTGTTTTAGTTTGGGCTGTTGTAACAGGTACCATAGACGGGGCATCTAAAGAACAGAAGTGTATTTCTCACAGTTCTGGAAACTAGAAATCTGAGAGAAGGGTGCCAGCATGGCAAGGGTCTGGTGAGAACTCTCTTCTAGGTGACAGACTTGAATTCATGTGTCCTTATATATCAGAAGGGAGAGGGAGCTCTCTGGGTCTCTTTTATTAGGGCACTAATCCCATTCATGAGGGCTCCACCCTCATAATATGACCACCTCCAAAGGCCCCATCTCTTAATTCCATTACATTGGGGATTAGGTTTGAATACATGAATGGGTGGGGAGATACATACATGGTCTATAGGAGACCATAAATATTTCCTTAATACCACTTTATTGGCATCCCATAAATTTTAATGAACTGCTTTAGTTTCCATTGATATGCAGTTCAGTTCTAAATATTTTTTAATGTGATTTTTTTTTTTTTTTTTAATTTCATGAGCTATTCGTTGTTAACTTTATGGCATAATTGACAATTATGCCATGGGCAGTGCTTGTATGACACTGATTTGTTGGGATTTATTGAGGTTGACTTTGTGGCCTGGTGTTTTTTTTGTTTGTTTGTTTGGTTTTGTTTGTTTGTTTTTTTTTTTTTGAAAGAGTGAGTGAGCACAGGCAGGAGAGCTGCAAAGCCAAAGAGGGGCAGATGGGGAGGGGCAGAGGGAGGGCCGGAGAAGGAGAGAGAATGTTAAGCAAACTCCATGCCTAGCCCAGCACTGGAGCCCCACACGGGACAGGGGCTCACATGGGGCTCGATCTCAGGAACCCTTCACAAACCTGTGAAATCATGACCTGACCTGAAATCAAGAGATGCTCAGCTGACTGAGCTGCCCAGGCGCCCTGGCCTGGTGCCTTTTTACAGTTGTTCCATGTCTGCTTGAGAAGCAGGTGTAGTCTAATTTCTGGGTGCTGCACTGAAATCTGTGTTCATTCGATCATGCTTGTTAGTTACGTCATTCAAACCTTCCATAACCTTACTAGTTTTTGAGCGTTCAGTCTATTGATGGTACGTTAAAATCTTTCTCAGTGATTGCGAATTCATTAAATTTCTCCTTTAATTCAGCTGATATTTCCTTTATATATTTTGAGACTGTTGATAAATTGTTGTTAAAATCAGAATTTTAATCTTTCTCTCATTACCTAGTAACTTTTTATTTCTAAAAAGGACTTTTGCCTTAAAGGACATTTTATTTGATGTTAATGTGATCACACTAGCTTTCCTTAACATTCTTTCTGTATTGCTATTCTTGTCCTTCTTCTAAATATCATATAGCAGGCTTAAAATGTAACCTGAGAATCTTAAATTAAGTCTGTTTATTTACATTTTAGTCCATTTATTTGCTTTTAATTTTATGCTCCCTCTCCTATTTAGATTTGATATTCTTTTTCCTTGATAGGGTTTTCTTTAGTTCTCATTTTACTTTTTGTTTATCTGGAAGTTTTAGATGTGTTTCATTATTTTAGTGGTTACCTTAAAATATTTAACTTGAACATGTGACCTAAAAAGTCTGTAGTTAATCACCATTCCAAAGCAGTATTTCTTTTTTTGTGTATTTTTGAGGGCAAGAGTATGGGGGAGGGGCAGAGAAAGAGGAGGACAGAGGATACAAAGCAGGCTCTGTGCTGACAGCAGAGAGCCCAACAGGGGGCTTGAACTCACGAACTGTGAGATCATGACCTGAACCAAAGTTGGGCACTTAACAGAGCCACCCAGGCACCCCCCACCCCACCCCCAAGCAGTATTTCTTTGCAACAAACAAAAGCCCCAAAGACTTTAGACTACTTTAATTCTGATAACCTTTCTCTTGTTCTTCATGTTAACTTTTGACTGGTATCTTTGTTCTTATTTTTACTCCTGAAATTAGACATTATTTTATTTAGTTAGCACATGCTTAGATTTACCCACAGACATACTGGTACTCTCTATAAATATGTAAGTTTTTGTAACCTCATATGATCAAACTCCAAACGTTTGGGGTTTACCAAAAAAAGGACAGACTTACTGCCCCCCCCCCCCCCCCCCCGTTATAAAAAATGGTACATAGTTCTTGTCAAAAAAATATTTGTTGCGATTTGGAAAAGTATATAGGAGAAAGAATAAGTTTCTGGAAATTCCAAGGTAACACTTAATACTTGGGTTAACTATTTAGCTTCTTCCTTTCAACTTCATTCTTTCCTTCCGGTTTCCGTCTTTCCCAGTTTCTGTCTTTCCCACTGTATTAGCTTCCCAGGGCTGCCATGACAAAATACCACAGACTGCATGCCTTAACCTACAGTGATCTTGGTTTTTTTCCTCACAGTTCTTGGAGAAGTCCAAGATCAGGCGGTCGGCAGGTTTGGTTTCTCCCGAGACCCTTCTCCTTGGCTTGCAGATGGCTGTCTTCTTGCCGTGTCCTCACATGGTCCCTCCTCTGTGCACTTGGAACCCTAGTGTGCCTTTGCCCAGATTTCCTCCTATGAGGGTACCAGTCAGATTGGATTAAGGCCCAGCTCCAAAGCCTCATTTTAACTCAGTCACCATTTTAAAGGTCCTATCTCCAAATACAGTCACATTCTAAGGTACTGGGGCCTTAAAGTGTCAACATGTGAGTTATGGGGGAACACAGTTCAGCCCATAATACCCACCTTCCAGCTTCTTTCTTTTGGCAAATGATTTGTCGATTGCCCCTTGTGCAGATGTGGGTTCACTGGGACTGTAGTAGTGAATGAGACAGAAGTAGTTCATATCATCATGAAGCTTATTTTATAGTCTTACGCACATCTAGAATAATTTCTCTCCCTCCCCACTCTCATCCATTTTCTACCTGTCTCCCTACCCCTTTCCTCCTCACATACACATGCACGCACTGTACTTGTTTTGTGATCATTCCTGAAACGACTACCTTTTGCATAGAGGAAAAAGCCTTTACGGTCTTGAAAACCTAGCATTTAATATTTTTATAGTTTTTTAAGAGCTTTGCTGAGATTCAAATTGTCTCTAGATTTCTAACTACTGACGTTTTGTCCTTTATATTTATGCTCCTCCTTCTTTTTCCTTTATTTCCAGCTTCTTGTGCCACTTGTCACTGTTGTGTAAAGACTGGATTCTATAGTTTAATTGGTCGTGACGATGAATGTCTTAGGTTGTTAGAAGCTACTGGGAATTCTTCTCTCTTTTGCAATTCATTAATGCGTTTACTTTTTGCTGCATCTCAAAAAAGCTCTCTCCCCCACCCTCCTTTTAGAGGTGTAGGTGTCCAATCACCCCATTTTGGGTGGAGGGACCGGGCCGAAGAATATAAAGAACGAGAAAATGAAAGGATTCAAGTACAGTAGAGGGGGGAAAAGAGACAAATCTGTGGAGTTGATTGTGTGTCTGTCTACTGTACATACTATTTCTTGGGTACCCCCGATTCCTCAGGTGCCCAACGCGAGAGGTGAGAGCTGCATCTTGCTTTTAAATACCAGCTTAACTGCCATTTGATTTTCGAGTATGGCAGCTCAGATGCAGATACTCCAGAGTGAATCTTGGGTTGATTCTTAGAACAGCTGCACCTCTGAGATGTGTAACAAGTTTTTCATAAGCCTAATAGGCAGGATTGTTCTGGAAACATTTGCTTTTATTATTATTGTTTTAAAAATAAGTATGAAGCATGGAGTGTGCTTGTGGGAGGAAGGAGGTAGTCCACTTTCCTTGTCTGACCACTGCTTCCAAAATAATGTATTTGGGGCGCCTGGGTGGCTCAGTCGGTTGAGCGTCCGACTTCAGCTCAGGTCGTGATCTCGCGGTCTGTGAGTTTGAGCCCCGCATCGGGCTCTGTGCTGACAGCTCAGAGCCTGGAGCCTGTTTCGGATTCTGTGTCTCCCTCTCTCTCTGCTTCTCCCCCCGCTTGTGCTCTATCTCTCTCAAAAATAAATAAACATTAAAAAAATAATAATGTACTTGTATGAGACTCTATAAAGTAGTAAAGCTTGAAGTTACCTCAGAATTTGACCTCTAGGTAAGAGATAATTTGGACTTCTTAAAAGGGTGGATTAAATTATTATATCTAGCCAACTTCCTCCTGAAATGTTTGTCTAAGAGCAAGAACAACATCAACTCAAGGGGAGAAAGGGGGAGCAGTAGGGGACAGTCATCTGGCCTTGTTAGTGCAGTCCAGCTCCTTGGGAAAGGCTTTCATTTGTGTGCTGCCTAATTATACTGTAAAATAAAAGACTGAATCCATTAAATAGCCAGGCCCTTTGTGTAGCTCCTGAATTCCTTTAATTTAGTGGCTGCATAGAAGCTTTATTCAGAGCATTCATAGTCCTGTACTATCTTTCCTGTCTAGATGCCAGGTCCTATTCATGGTGTTCTCACTGCAGGAAGTTCTCACATTCATTTGAGGGTGGATGAAGGCTGGGGAGGGGGGCGGGAGGGGAGAGATGGGGGGAGGCGAAGGACTGTGTGGATCTTTTTTCCCCCTCCATTTCCTGCTCTGCTCCTTAAAAACAAAACAAAACCCCAAACAAAAAGCAAACTCAAGAAGATAGCTATAAAGGAAATTCTCAAGTGACTCAATGGATTGATAACTCCTGGTAAATCACAGAAAAGTTGTGTCTGCCTCTGGCATCTATTTACAAATAGTACTAAAACACCCAGAAAAAACATTTCGGGTCAGATGAGGGTAGGAGGCATTGGGATAATAGATGGCAGTCTGTTCCAAAGGATTTACTTCTTTTAACTGAATGTGTTTTAAAGGACTTTTTTGGGGGCGGGGGGAGGTATAGAATAGTTCTTAAGGTTGTATTAGCACTCAAGTGGGGAGTTGACACAGAGATACAGGAGAGGAGTTCAAGTGAACATCTTAAAATCTAAACAGGAATATAAAGAGGCCAGGGGCTGCTTTATATCCCCTCCTTCTGTAGCATTTTTAAAAATAAGTATGACTTTAGGTCTGGTTTCTAAAATGTGACCTTTTACTAATAGATGCTGAATTGTTGCTTATGTTTCCAATTTTCTAAATAAGTATGCACGCAAGGAAGGCAACTGAAATGACCTGAATTTTGGTTTGTTTTGTTTTGGGATGCTGGTGGTGGTGGGAAATAAATAGAGGGACGATGAATGTAGGTGGACTCTTGAGGGTAAATAGTGCACCAGTTTTGAATTGCCAGGATATTACCTTGATTAATGATGGTTCTGTAGCCCAAGGAAGTTCGATGTTACTGAGTTTTGTTTGCCTAGAAACCTTGGTAAATGGAATGGAGTTCTCAGGGGGTGGTCAATGTTAGATTCTATTCTGGTTACACATTTAGTGTCTTTCAGGCCTTTTGAGCATGTGGTATTATTTTAAGTTTCTGATCTCTCACTGTCTCAATAGACCCTTACTGAAGCTGGCCGTGCAATTAAAAAACGAAACAAAATCAAATAACCCCTCGACAACCCGTGATCTCTGTCAGATCGTCAGTAGAAAACAGGAGTGAATGGGTGGATAGAAAATAAAGGAAAGTGAAGAATGTAGTTTCATGTTGTGCTATGTTTTGTATTGTGAAGTACATTTTAAAAAATTGTTAACACAGGGAGCCTTAGTGGCTGGCTCAGTCAGTTGAGCGTCTGACTCTTGATCTCAGCCCAAGTCATGATCCCAGGATCATAGCGTTAAGCTCCGAATTAGGCTCCTCATGGAGCATGGAGCCTACTTAAAATTCTCTCTCCCTCTGTCTCTCTTCCCCACTCATGTGTGCTCTCTCTCTCTCTTAAAAAAAAAAAAAAATCGAACACACAGGAAAAATAGCTATTTAATATGATAGGAAGAAGTCCTGACATGTGGAGTCCTTGACTGGATGTGTAGGAAACCACGTAATAGAATGGAATCAAGACAAAGAATTGAATGAACATTCATTAGTTTCCATAGAAATAATTCAAGAGTTTTCATTTTTGTTTTTTGTGGTAAGGTGGGAATGATGATGCGTAGTAATGTTTTATGACGTTTAAGTATGTAATTAGGAAGTTGTCTTTTCCCTCTATGGGAACTGATAACAAACAGGTTTCTGGTTAAATTTGAAATAAGTGTTATACCAGAGATTTTCCAGTATACTAGTGTATAGGTATTGAAATAATTTATGAAAGAGAGCCAGGTTGTATTTCCATGTGGTATATTCCCAAGCATTTTTGTTTCCATGCCTTAGGAAAATAATTTTTGAGATAAGTTCATCATGTTTAAATTACCCTTTTCTGCATTACCTTTTTCTTTATCATTATTTGTATTTGCTAATAAATGTTATAATTCGTGAGAAATTTTATCGCAGCTAATTTGTATATCCTTTATAGCTATTCATGCTGTGATGGTTTTCTTTTAGGATATGTGCTTAAGTCTTAGACTTAAACCTCATAAAGTGTGGCTTTTGGGGGTACTAAGTGGGCACCCTACCACTACTGCTTTCTGTTGGCTTTCCAGTCTGATGATGGGGATGGGGGGGGGTACCAAAAGCTCTCTTTTATCCATTGTTGTATCCCCACTGCCCAGAGCAGACACCCCAGTAGGAGTGGTGATTTTGTTTTTATATTCATTTTCACTCATCCTTTGTTTTAAATTTAGAGAAATTAAGACATAAGTGGGAAGACATAGTTAAAACTTTTTTTCTGTTTAATCTGAAGCGGTCCTGTTGAAAGATTTTTTTCATGGGACAATTGTCTTTATTGTTACTTTTTTCAGTTGCTTTTAAAGATGTCTATAAATCAGTTCAACTTAGTAAGCACCCGTGAGCCAGGCACTTAGGAAATAGAAGTGAAAGAGAACATGGTTTCTCCCATTTTGAGTGGAATGTTGTCATATTAATGCCGGGGTTTTTCCAGATTTTTCTTTATTTCATTTCATTGAAGTTATAGTTTTTGTCACAGTGAATTGTTCAATTTCCAATGTAAAGTGGGAAGATTTTGTCACCTTCAGGAATAATTGTCTAGAACAGTGGTTCTCAAGCAGAATATAGGTGTCCCCCAGAGGATGTTTGGCAACCTCTGGAGAAGTACTGGCTGCCAGTACTTGGGGGTGGGAGGAGGCTTAAACCAGTGGCATCTAGTGAGTAGAGGCCAAGGTTGCTGCTAACCTTCTATAATGCACAGGACAGCCCCCAACAACAAAGAGTTATCTGTCTCTAAATGTCAACAGTGTTGAAGTTAAGAAGCCCTGATCTAGCAAATGCCTACAAAGAGAAAATGAAGAGCTCTGAAGTAATCCCACAAAATATGCCTGTCTACCAAGAACTTTGAAGGAAAAAGCTCTTACAGGGAGAACACTGAGATTCCCAAGACCTTAAAAAAATGCCCCCCAAAATACAAAATAATAATAATTGGAAATAATAATAATAATAATAATAATTGGAAAAATAGTGCCGTGTGAGGTAACTTACATTTTTTAACAGCTCTTTTTCTACTGAAGGAGAGTTGACACACGATGTTCTATTAGTGTCAGGTGAGCAACGTAGTGATTCGACAAATTCACGTGTTCTGTGCTCACAAGTGCAGCCACCATCTGTCCTTGAGGTACTTCCGTTAAACTAAAACCGCCTACAGAGTTGGAACTTGTTTTTATTTTTTCTCCCACATGTATGTACCTTCTGTTTATTCCAGGTGTTGTTAGGCACTGTGGACAGGATATAAACATGTAAAAGACTGGACGCCTTCTGCCCAAAACCTCACGTGGGTATCGTAGCCGTGCTCTGATAGGTGTATGTGCCAGATGCTGTGGGAACAGCCAAGAAGGAATGAACGTCTCCGTTGGCAGATACGCCATTTTCATAGAAGACGTGACCTTCGACTGATGAAATTATGTTTCGTGTGTGAAGCAGATAGTGGGATTTTGCCAGGTGAAGAGAGTAGGGATACTGATGTCATTTTTGGAGGAGGGGGAAGCTTATGAAGGCCCTGAAGCACTGAACGACTGCGCAGAGTTTGGGAAAAGTGGTTAGTGTTATGCGACTGGACTGAGGTGGAAGACCGTGTTGGAGGGGATGGAAGGAGACAGGTTGGAGTCGGCAAAGTGGGAGTGGGATGTGAAGGACCCCGTCTGCTATGTTATGTAGCGTGTGGGCTTGAGTTTGTAGGCATGAGGGAACCTTGTAGGTGAGTGACACAGTATTCGTTGTAGAAGGCTTACTTTAGGGCAAGGGTGTCTGGGTGGCTCAGTGGGTTAAGCGTCCGACTCTTGATTTGGGCTCAGGTCATGATCCCACGGTCATGAGATCGAGCTCCCTGTCAGGCATCTCCGTGCTGAGCATGGGGCTGCTTGGGATTCTCTCTCTCCCTCTCTCTCTCTGCCCCTCTCCTGCTCATTCTCTCTCTCCCTCTCTCTCTCTCTGCCCCTCCCCTGCTCATTCTCTCACTCTCAAAATACTTTTTTTTTTTTTTTTTTAAGAGAGATTACTTTAGGGCAGTATGAGAGGGATAGAAGCAAGGAGGCCAATTAGAAGATTGGCTGTTTAAGTTCATTTGAGAAAGAATGAGGCAATGGGAAAGGGGGATAAAGGGGACCAAGTTCAGAGCTGCTTAGAAAAAGAACCTTCAGGATGATGAGGATTTAAGAGGAAAAAAAAAAAAAAAAGAGACTGGATTCTCGCTCCTATGGAAATGAAGACTATAAAAGAAGAAAGTTTGTGAGACGGTGCCTGGTGTTAAGGTATTCTACCTGCTTCCACTTACACCCGAAGCCCAGAAAGGTCAAGAATCCTCTTGAAGTTCATACAGGTAGGTTTGTGGTCAGGTGAGCATGCAACTCTGGGCTTTTCCCACAATATACTGCCGAGCATGGCCGTGTGGGCTGTGTACTGCACAACCTCAGGGGCCCCAGTCACAGAGATGAGGCTGTAAGTGCTAGAGTTCGGTGCTCCATAGTACTTCCTCCTTATGCTGAAAACACAAGTACTTCCTCCTTATGCTGAAAACCTCCTTATGCTGCTTTCAATAAAATTTCAGTAAAATGCACTTTTGTTTAATCCTTACAATAGCATGTTTAGATGGGTGTAATTACTGTAAAGAAACTGTGAGATGTTCGGAAGTCCGTGAGCTCCATTTTGGATTTGTTGAGCTTGTTGACCACAGTAGTGTATTTGGAGTCGATCTCTTGCTGAAGAAGAGAAAAGACATTGTTAGGGTCTTATAATTTAACTGACCCATATAGATACTGTGTTGGAATTAAGGAGGAACCGCTTAGCAAATTTATTCTTAGATGAAGCAAGGTTTGTTTTACGGTGGAAGCTCTCTTAATTGACGTCACTGTCTACACTTTGCAGCATTGACTGCTCCTCACTAGTGTTTGAGGCTGGGAGGCTGTTTTCTGGTTTGCCTGTGCAATTCTGCCGTGTCGGTTGAGTTGAATATTATAGCGGCTCCATTTTCCAAATATGTCCGGGGTTTGACGTCTCTCCGCCGCTCCTTAGTTGGAGCTCCTTAGTTGAAGTCTGGTCGTCTCTGCCCTGGATTTATGATGAGCTTCCTAGCCCCCTGTCTCCCTGCTTGCACTCTCCCAACCAGAACGATCCTGATAGAATGAAAGTCAGTACATGGCACTCTTCTCAAAACCCTCCAGTGGTTTCTGTCTCAGAGGAAAAGCCAAAGTCCTTACTGATTTCCAGGACAGTGCTTGGCTTGTAGTGGGCTCTCAGCATTTGCTGAACAAATGAATGGCTCCCACTTTAAAGAGACAGAAACTGAACGTTTTAGAGAGTGCATTGTTAAGTGTGGTTTATGTAAGAACCATGAGTTTATACTTGGCTCTACATCAAAAGATTGATAAATGAGTACACATTTATGTTTTATGTTTAAGTGTAATTGCTTAAGGTATTTATGTTTTCATTTGAAATGTTTTATCATTTTCATAGGCTCTTTTTCAAGTATTAGTCAAGTGAATCTAATTCATATAAGAAGTCTTCTACAATGTGGTGTGTATGAAGAGTTTGATTAGAGGAAAATAACTGAGGGCTTGTTTTAAGAATAGTAATTACAATAACCATATTTATTGAACCCTTGCAGTGTTCTGTAGGCTGCATGGGCTCTTGGCACACTTTGTTGGCCTCTAGTCCTGTTCCCTGATGGAGGTGTGAATCCTCTTTTCACTGCTACC
Source organism: Panthera uncia (assembly GCF_023721935.1). Classification (NCBI taxonomy): domain Eukaryota; kingdom Metazoa; phylum Chordata; class Mammalia; order Carnivora; family Felidae; genus Panthera; species Panthera uncia. The sequence continues at coordinate 13,795,971 of NW_026057586.1, read as the reverse complement.
AAGAATTTGATCAGGTTGCTGTCAGGAAATGTGTGTAGCTGTGTTCAGGGGCTGTGCTAAGGGTTGGGGCTTTCAAAGGTCATTAGTTACTGATTGCAGTATAAACATTGAAACAGGGCACGCCATACCCACATTGCCAGCTGTCTGGATGAACTTCACCTTACTGGGCATATGGCATTGTGTACTGAAACAATTAGATTAGTGAAAGAGTAGTTTCTTCAAGTTAAAGTTTGGCTTTTTTTTTCTCTCTGCAACTTTGCTTGGAGAAAGTGACTGCTTTTGGTTTCTCTTCAAGTCCACTCTTCTGGAGCTGGGCGCTGTCTCCTGTTCTTGATTCCCAAGGAACCAAGCAAAAGCCTTTTGTTACCTTCCTGTAACGAGCCCTTCAGCCAGCCGGCTCCCCCGGTTCTGTCCTAACCACTGCAGCTGTTCTGAATGGCTTTCTCCGGGGGAGCATGCCCATCGTACTCTGTCTAGAGACTGGCCTCTCACTTGTGCCGAGTTGCTTGCTCAGCTGTCCCTGTTCTGTGGAATTCCTTTCATCCTAGTGCAGCAGGCATCCCCCTCACCTGTCTTGTCGCTCCCGCCGACTGTGCGTGAGGCCAGGGGGCTGTTGGCAGGCATAGAAACGTTGGGGCATGGGGCGCCTGGGTGGCGCAGTCGGTTAAGCGTCCGACTTCAGCCAGGTCACGATCTCGTGGTCCGCGGGTTCGAGCCCCGCGTCAGGCTCTGGGCTGATGGCTCGGAGCCTGGAGCCTGTTTCCGATTCTGTGTCTCCCTCTCTCTCTGCCCCTCCCCCGTTCATGCTCTGTCTCTCTCTGTCCCAAAAATAAATAAAAAACGTTGAAAAAAAAAGTTAAAAAAAAAAAAAAAGAAACGTTGGGGCAGCAGTAGGGCACATAGGGTGCACACTGGAACCTGTGCCAGGGTCCTGTCTATAAATTTGGCTGCTCCTAGAGGTGCACAGGCTGCTGCCTCTAACCTTTGCTGAACTCTTTCCCTACCAGGTGTTACACAAACACATAAACAAATAAAATGTGTTTGGCTGTCAAAGAAGACTTTCTGATGAGAAGGAGCACACTGTGTTTTGCCTTTAAGCTAAGAGAGGGTCATAGTGCCTGGGGGGGGGGTGTGGTGGAATCACCTACTCTGGATCCACCGTGTCAAAAAGTAGTGCGGCTCTGACAGAGGTCAGAAGACAGGAAAGCTCAGCTATTGCAGCAAAGGGTGATGGAAGTCGTTTCCCTTCTGATTTGCTGAAGGGTAACTGAATGCCACGCACAGTGTACCAGATTCCACCAATAGTAATTAAGAGAGGAAAAATACAACTTGAGATTTTAATGTTTATAATGTGTGATAGAAAGCACCAAATGTAGACTTTCTTGGATCCCTCATATGTGTCACTAGGCCCAGAATATTCTCGAAATTAACACTTGACAAAGTTTTGTTTTTGTGTGAGATAGATAATAGCATTTTGAAATAACTGACGTAGTGAAACAAGCTAACAAGTATTTTTTTTTTTTTTTGAAGGCTATTAAGGTTTAGATGTTTTATATTCCTTTCTTTGTTGTCTTCTGGATACATGATCATTCTAAATCCTTTAATTCTGTGTAGATCTAGAAAAGCTGAAAACTACTGCACTAGTGAGAATGTCCAAAATCTGATCCTGTCACGCTTTGTTAGCTCATTGGCTCATTCTTTTCCTTTCTTCAGGTTCTTAACTAATACCAGCCTTCTATGTAGGTAACTCCTTTCCCTTCAAAGACCCCATGGGGCATGAAGAAGGGAAAGTTTATATAGAACATTGCTTCACAGTGTGCTGGCAAGATAGTTTGTAACTACTTTTATTTGTTTAAAGTGGGCGTTTACTGCTGGGGTTTTCTTAGAAGGTATATTCTCTGAAAGTCTGTCTTCCTATTTTCCCTTAACAAATTTTTTTTTGCCACTTCTTTACATCTGGGTAGGGAAAATGGAAACATGATTTGTGAGAATATTTTTTTTCCTTCTATTTGTAGTCACTGGGAACTCAGAGTAGTGTTTCCTTTTTAATTTTTTTTTAATTTTTTTAAAATGAAATGTATTAGACTAGCTTATGTTATACTAACAAATAACTCCTAAATGAGTTAGTGGCTTAAAATAATAAAGGTTTAATTCCTGCTCATATTATATGTGTTTGTTGTGGATTAGCAGTGTGTAAGGTTGGGGGTGGGATCTCTACATCATTATTACTCAGGGATCCAGGCTGATGGAACAAACATGGTCTGGAACCAGTGGCCATGCAACAGGGAGAAGAGAGCTCTAGAGGGATTCAGCTCCCATGGCTGCAGTGACATGACCCATCTGACCACACGGGGGCCAAGAAGTTAATCCTACTATGTGCCCAGAAGAGGAGGCCCACACCACTCAGAATGCCTTTTTGCTGCAAGCAATGGGCAGCCTGAATTAAGCAAGCTTAAATCATAAGGGAATTTAGGATTTCACAACACTGAGAATCCAAAAGTTGATGGGGTTCAGACCCCAGGTAGTGTGATCAGAGTTCAGTGCTATCATCAAGGAACTGAGTCCTGTCTGTCTCTCACTTCTGCCATCCTCAACCTGGAGCTTGTTCTCAGGCAGTTCCTGATAGGACTTCCGGAAATGATAGTCTGTAGAAGAAGAGGCCCAGGAAGAAACTGGTACTTTTTCATAGGAGATCTTTCCCAGAATCTCCCAGCTGGATTTCTTGTTTCATTGGGAAGACTGCTACATGTCCATTCTAAACCAGTTACCGTGGTTGGTTTAGAAATCACAGTCTACGTGTTGGAGATAGGACTGGGTCAGCGTTACCCTGAAGCACATGGCTGTCAGCAGAAGTGGATCCTTAAGCAAAAGTGGGGTTCAGCGAAGAAGGGGAATGTGCAATGAGCTACCACAGCGTGTGCCACATTCTTTGCAGTCAGTGTACATACGGTTGAGGCTTTTGTCCCTGGAGGTGGTGAGAGATCTGGGTGAAAGGTGGTACATAAATGGGAGACTTGAGTGGACAAGGGGTAACCTTGACTTTAAGACCTCTTCCTCAGATAGTTCAGCAGATGCAGCCTATGACTGTTTCCTTTTGTTTTGTTTTTTACAAAAGTCAACACTGTATGCATAAAGCTACAGTAAGTGCCAGATAGTGCATTACAGGAAATACAAGACTCGGATGCATCGTCCGCCTAAACAAAAGGAAACCTACACGAAACACACCAGAAATGGGCCATTGCTTCTCTTATCTCTCCAACAGTTGGGTTTTGGCTTGGATGAGATAAAACTCAAGTGTGAATTTAATTAGCTTTTATTTCATTTCCTGCTCTCTATTAAAGATGTATTAGTAATGTTGTAGTGATTTGTTCTGCCGTGTTTCAAATAAGGCTTGGTGTTTCTTTGAAGTTTTGAAGAAGTGGTGTTCCAATTTCTTATCTCTCTAGTGCAGGCTACACTTGTGATAGGGCGACCCATTTGTATGGGGTGGCCGCATTTAACTTCTGAAACCTTTGTTTCTCTTCTGTTCCCACAGAGTTGAGCTTCGGTCTTCTGTGTGGCACCTGAGGCACTCGGAAAGGGTGCCGTTGCCTGAAACTTGCAAGGGGCTGCTAGAGGTGTGCTCTATCTCTTCATAGCTTTGTGTTTGCTGTTTCTCCTTCTAATTCTGTAGCAGGACTGCCCCGCGCTTCCTCTGTCGGCGGAGAATACCTGACTGCATCTGTGCGCTGGGCTGCCCAGTGCTTTTTCCCAGCTTTGCGTTTTAGCTTTGAGCCCTCCTTCCGGGCTTGCTCTTTTACCTGCTTACAGACCTGTATGAACAGCTCACCTCTGAGTATTTCCTGCCAAAGCCTTTTCATCTTGCCTTTTTGGCTCTGGACCCTTAAGGTATTTGTTTTATGAGCAAGGCTGTTTCGTTTTTGTGTTTAGGGTTTGAAAGAAGTGTTCAACTAGTTTTCCTCCATGGAAAGTTCCAGATTATGGACACTTCCAAAGAAATCCTTACAGATTATGGAATGGTGGGGACAGCTCACATTTTGACCCACTGAGCTGTTTTCTGCATGTGTAAGATGCCTTTTTCTCTAAGTATTTGAAAAATACAAAGAAAATTTATTACACTTTGGATGGTAAAATTATTTGATTATAGTGGTAAACTCTTTTTTTTTTTTTTTAACTTTTAGGGTATATTTAGCAAAGTAAATCATACCGTTGGCATCCAATATTTTAATAACATAACTTTTAAAAACGGGGGAAAAAAGAGTGGAATACCTCATTCATGGCCAGGAAACTGACGTTTTGAAGATGAGGAAATGGGTACAGGGAGGCCAAGTAACTTGATGAAGATTATGTGGCAAGTAAGTGGGCAACCTTTTGTGCTCAACCTTGCTATTATGACATTAGTTTCTCCTTAGTCTTTTCCTTTAGCATTTCGTTTCCCTTCAATACAGTGTGCATTTCTCGTTTTAAAAAAGTGAGGGGAAGGTTAGAACTATATATTTGTTTTTTCTTTTAGGCTAGTGACTATTAGACTTTTTTCTTTATTTTTAAAGATAAAAGCAAAATCTTTATTCCCCAGTGCATTTTTGGGTAGTTACAGAAGCCCATAATTACTGACCAAAGAGGGGGAAAACCTCGTTTCTTTTTGCTGAAGTAGAGCCTCTGGCATCTTAACTTTCTAGGTATTATTTGGTGACTTGGTCTGAGGCAGAGATGAAGCATCTTGTTAAGCTTATTACTTTCCTCAGTAAACCCATTGCAGAAAAGAAAATTTGAGATAATGACCATACTTGGACTTTGCATGTAGAAAACCCTTACCAATAGCATGAACTATTTCCCTGAGATTTAGAAGGAAGGAAGGAAAGCTCTTCATTTCTGAAAATTCTTCAGTTTTAAGAATGAAACCTTATTATTTTCACATGAAAACCAAATGCAAATTAGCTTCTTTTCACATGGTGATTTCAGTGATGGGAGGGTTGTAAGGTTAAGTCCCTGTGCAGAAGGGAGGCTCTTGTTGAATCCAAATCTTTCCAAACCAAGAAAAAAAGAAAATTTGTGTCTGATGTATGTGTATGTATAGATACATACACACATACACACACACGCACACATAAATATATATATTTACAGAAGCAACGGTGATGTTTGTATGTCAAAATAGGATTTATATGGGAATGTTTATTGGTAGAATTTGTCAGTCTATTTTGTGGGAATTATAGAAGTTGTAGCAAACAGTTCTCAAGATAACTTATCACTGCTTTTTTTTTTTTTTCCCCCAGTCACATAAAGACCGAAAAGTGATTTAGTAGATGTGAAATTCACATCAAAGGTCTGAGTGCTTGTAATGGTGTGGAGTCTATCAAATGGGCATGTCATTTCATAAGAAGATTGCTGTCGAAAAAGGCAAAGCTAAAACGAATTGTTTTGAGACCTCAAATAATAAAAAAGTTGGGAAGATGTTTTCTTTGAAAGCTTAAAAAAATTGCCATTCACCTGTAAAAGTAAAAGCACTTTTGGTTCTTAGGCCACTTTCTACTCTTTGAGATTCTGCTGTGTTTGCAACTAAAATGTTTTGAGTTTATTTACAAACCTATTTCTTTGAAAATGCAACAGAGTGAGAGTGCATGGAGAAGAGAGAGATGGGAAGAATTAGAGTTAGCTCCACTGGTTATGTTCTCATTTGTATCTTTGGCTTACACAAAGATTTTGTGAAAATCTCTTGGACATAGGAAATATTTTTAATGTCAAGATCTTCCTTGAAATGTAATCTTCTGATACGCTTACTTTCCCTTGACTATGCATTGTTGGCTCGGATCAAGAAGTGATTAAAAAGGACTAATTCTATACTTTGCTTGCAAACCCACAAATGTATTGTATACTGGTTTTGGAGATCACTTTCTTTTACCCTTATGTACAGACCCAACTTCTACTTGTTGGTTACTTGGATCTTTTATGGCTTAAGTATTTGTCTATTACCCCCCCCCCCCCCCCACCAGACTACTTTCCTTTTGGAGTCTATAAAAAAAGGATGGGTCGAACTAGTAATTTTCCCAATCTGGTTTTTAAAAGCGAACCATTTCAGGTACATGTGCTCAAAGTGAACAGCCTTCAAAATATTCAAAATAGTGAAATAATTGGGAAATCCATACAATTAATTGTTCAAAAATTTCCTCTACCCTTTCTGATGCTTTTACCCTGCCTGGTCATTAGAATTTTAGGTTGTCAACAGTCTAGCCTCTCAAATATATAAATCTAAATAGTAAAATGATGTTATTTTTCCTTTGTTAGAAATTTCAGCTTTATCTTTCAGTTTAATTATGTTTTTGATGTTGCTTCAAACCTATTATGTATATACTTATACGTGTGTTAGGAACATCAGTGTAATTCTGAAACATATTAGAAACTTGAGAAGGTGGGATGAAACTGGGATTATCCATCCTACCCAAAGTGATCTTAACTGGTTCAGAATTGGTGATGTTACAGAGTTTCTATAACTGGTGACTTGACTGATACACTTGAGAGTAGATTTTTCTTGGGCATTGAAATCGTTACTATACAGTTTGTCCTTCTTCCCTCTTTCTCTTTAGCTCTCTTTAACTTTGGGAAATTGAAACCCAAACCAAAGAAAATAAAACCAGTACAAACTGAGAATGAAACATTGTTAATAACTAAGTTCAGCTTAGCTTAAATAGATACAATGATTCATCTAGCTTTATAGTCTTCTAGTTGTTGCCAGACCTGAACCTTTTTGCCATGGGTTTCATACTTGTCTGTTTCTATTAAAAATGATAGTAGCACCTCCAGATAGTTGCAGTCTGGCATTTCCAGGGGCTGGATGCTAGTGGTCCCAGGATTTACAGTGTTTGAGGAGCATAGTGTTTAATTAAAAAAAAAAAAAATTTTTTTTTTTAATCTTTATTTTTGAAAGAGAGAGAGAGAGACAGAGTGTGAGCGGGGGAGGAACAGAGAGAAAGGAAGACACAGAATCCAAAGCAGGCTCCAGGCTCTGAGCTGTCAGCACAAAGCCTGACACAGGGCTCGAACTCATGAACCGTGAGATCATAACCTGAGCTGAAGTCGGACGCTCAACTGAGCCATCCAGATGCGCCCATAGTGTTTAATTTTTAAAAATTATTTGTCCTCATTTTAAAAATGAGATTATTGCTGGTGTCTCTCTAAAGGAAACAGAGAGTCTGGCAAAACCAAGCCCACATTCCTGCGTGTAGCGGAGCATAGCTGCTTTCTTTAGAGGATATACATCATCTCCTGATGGCCAGTTACACTGGCCCCTTCAGTTTATATTGCCTGGCCCCATAGGCATTTTCAGCTTGCAGTTCTGCAGATTTCTTGCTACAGGTGCTTCCCCATTTTTATGGCAGTAGATTTTCTGCCTTTATTGCTGCTGATTCTGTGCTTGCTGTGGCTTGTGAACTGGTGGGGGAAAAAAACCATGATTTTGGGAGCCAGATATAATTGGTTCCGAATCCTAATTTTACCATTTACTTACCTGGACATAAGTAACAAGTTTTACAAGTTTTAGACAAGTTTTGCAGCATCCCCCTAAGCTTCAGATTCCTGGTGTATGTAATGGGTATAATTCCCACCCCATGGGGTGGTTGTGGCCCTCAGTGTAATGTTCTCTTACCCTCTTCTGTTTTTCTTCTGCTACTTCCATTCTCCTCCAGTAATATGTTTTGTATTATTTAAAATTTTTACATTGTAAACTAGGTAACACCATTTAATCGTGTAAGAAATCCAGAATTATGGGAAAAGCAGGCTGAATATAAAAAAAGATAAGTAGTCTTTTTTTATTATTAGTCATCTGCTTCGTAAAAGTTGATGAAATTTGCACAGTGACATCCATTCCAAGGCATTTTTCATGAGGACGGGCTGCATATCTCTGGATTCTCTGGAGATGAATAAATCTTAAGTTAAAACTTTAAAAGCAGTACAGCATTTCTTTTAATATTCAAAGTATGGTGATTGTTAAGTAGTACAATTTTCAAAGCAAGGTGCTAAAAGAATATGAGAATTGAGAATATGAGGCTATCAGCAACATATAAAAAATATAGGCATTCTACAAATTTGAAATAGAAATACTGAATCTATATTTCTGTAAGCATGTTTTTAAAGATGGAGAAAACAGAAAAGTGTCCTGGACTCTGTTTTTATTTATAATCAGATGATCTAAGATCTAACAAAGATCTAATAGTTTTCATTTAGTGTGTGAGTACTTAAGTGATAGCATTTATTATCTTTAATAGCAATTAATATTGATTTTCCCTTTATAAATTATAGATGCTATGAGAGTATTCTGACCAGCTAAATAGACACCTGCCTTTATTCTGGAAAATTAATTATCTGTGTTTGCAAAGCGGTGGCTTTGATGTACTTTGAGTCTAGCCCAGCATACTCTTTGACAGTGGAAGAGACGGACTGGACTGGGTATTGAGGGTCGCACAAGGAATGATGGGCTCACCCTGAGCTAAGACTTGGGTCTTCTCCATTCAGTTTACATTCTTTCTGTAACTCTTTAGTAACTTTAAAAAAAAGTGTCTTTCTAGACACCGTTTCTGTTCTCTTGATGTTACAAGACTTTCATGTAGATTCATACTTTGAAATCAAAATTTAAACATTAGAGCAGTTCTTCCATTTTGTGACTGGGCTTTAGAATTGATCCAAGTAGGATATACGTTGCTCAAGGGAAGTATCTGGTGTGCATCTGTAATCTGTTTGAAAATGCTGAAACTCTGTTTCTTACTTTGCTATAAAGGTTGTGGGAGAGGTGTCTGTGGGGAGGAGTTCTTCGTGTTTTTACCCTGGAAATATACATTGTAAAATAAGATGATCTAAAACAGCTGTTACTTTTTAATGCCCTTTAATACCACTTTGCAGCTAAATCCACAAAACCTACCAGCCCAAGATTCCACTAAGCCAATTAAAATTTCTATCCAGAAATTTTCCCGCTGTGACGTAGTTACTCATTTTTTGTTCTCTAACAGTTGGTTCTGCCTCCGGGATATGCACGTGCTCGCACATTGCCTGGGGCAGCACCACCCTGTGTGGACACAGTTGGACCAAAGTGGTTGCAGTAACTTGCCTGCCACCCGCCTCCACTGCTCTGAGCATTCTTTTCTGTCCACAACTCTGTGTGCTTCTCAAGTCGTTACGGTGTAATGGCCTGTAACTGTGCTCTCTCACCTCCTCTGGAATTCAGGAGGAAGATCACGAGTGATTTCCATGTAGATTGTAAGCGGGGCCCTGGACATCAGCCGTGGCTTCTGCCCTTCGGGGTGGTACACACATCTTGCCCACCGGAGGTCCTGGGCACGGCTCCTTCAGCCTCTTACTGCCTGTACCGAACCGGCTCTCCCCACCTCACCCAAGCTCTTTGGCAGGAAGAAGGAAGGTGGAGGCTGCTACCTGACTGCCTTTTCTGCCCCATCCCCCCTCAGATCTGACCCTTTCTCACTCTGCAGAGTCACCCAGGCTTTGGCACTGCGACACTGTTGTCTGGGGGCTCTGTGCTTTTCTCTTCTGCGTGTCCTTCCCTACCTACCCCCCCCCCAACTCTTGATAGCACGCCTCTGTTTCCTCCAAATATGAGTGGCACTGAGATGCTTTTCCAACTGAGTAGATCTAGATTCTGTCCTTTCAGTGCATAAACATTTAAACGTTCAAATAGCTTCAAAACAAAACAAAATCACTTTCACCTTCAGCTGCTGGTCTATCCTCTATCCCTCTATTTTTTGCTTGTTTTTAAATAAGCACATCCTTTTTAACTCTTCTTTCTTCTCAAGTCTCCTATGTTCTCATCCTCATCCAATCTGAGTTCTGCCTCTGTCTTGTTATATAAGTAATTTTCTTGAAGATCAACAAAATGGGCGTGGTAATAATACTTGTAGGGTTGTTGGGAGGATTAAACGAATTAGTACTTGTGAAACTCTTGGAACAATGTGCTTGATATGTGGTAATGTTAGCTTTCGTTATTATTATCTGCCACGTCCACAAATGTCATTGTCCCATGTCTTCTTTAATTACTGACTACATTTGACACAGAAGATCATCTCATCCTTTTAAAATGCTTTTCCTGGGGTGCCCGGTGTCTCAGTCGGTTAAGTGGCCGACTTTGGCTCAGGTCATGATCTCAGGGTTTGTGGGTTCAAGCCTCGTGTCCAGCTCTGTGCTGACAGCTCAGAGCCTGGAGCCTGCCTTGGATTCTGTGTTTCCCTTTATCTCTGCCCCCCCTCCCCTCAAAAATAAACAAACATTAAAAAAGGTGCTTTTCCCTTCCCATGGCTGCTATGACACTTTACTATTCTTGTTCTTTTCTAGTGTCATTGACCATTTTTAGCTTCTTCATTAACTTCTGTTTCACTTGTCCTTTAAATGTAAATATTTCTCAAGGATCTCTCCATCTAAGTGTCCTTCCCTCAAATTGCTGTTTGTGCATTTTGATTAATGCTATTACATTCTCTGAGTCATTCAGGATTGTTACCTTGAAGTCATCTAAAATTCTGTCTTCTCCTTCATTTCCTCTCTGCAGATCTAGCCCTTTTCCCCCCAGTTCCTGTTGATTGTACCTCTGTCATTCTTGCATAGCCTAGTCACGTTCATTGCCACTATTCTCTTTTAGGTTTCAGATCTTTTAATTTTTCCCTCCCCACATTGCTACCAGAGTTGCTTCTTTAAGGTTCAGGTCTGATGTCATGCCCCATTGTTCAAGTGGTGCTTGTATCATAGAGAATATACAAATAGATTCATTTAGATGTGGGAAGAAGATAATGAAAGCTTGTATTTATGCTTAAATTGAGCTTCGGTAATAGTTGATGTGGACATTGACATTGGAACCTTCATTGGATCTATAAGGCATTTATTTTATTATGTGCCTTGAAACATCTTAAGGGAAGAATGAAAGGTGATTTAACAGCCATCCATTGTTTATTTCATTTTAGCATATTGCAACTGATTACAGTTTACATGTGCCTCCCTAAGTGGGTATAGGGAGTGAATTCATGTTTAATAAGCAAATACTCTCAAAATGGATAAATGACTTATAAAAGTTCCTACGAAAAAGGAGATTGAAGATAATGTTAATAATGCAAGATGAATAAGTTTTAGATGGGGTGGGGAGGTAGAGTGTTTCAGTCAGAACAGTGTATGGGAACTTGGGAATGTCATTCTGGATTTGGGGCAGCTTAACATCCCTTTGGTGCTGCATGTTGGGTGAGAACCTCCTTTCTTCTGGCTTTGTGTTTGCTTGTATGGGATGGGCATTCGTTAGGGTCCTATTATATTCCTGGCCTCACTAGGAACCCTCACCTACTCTTTCCTAGGGGAGGAGGAGTGCCTTGTCTTTCCGGAGTGTGGAAAAGGGAACTGGGCGTATGTCTAGTTCAGCTCATTATTTTCTGCAGAGAGCCCGCGTTCTGCCCTACCTATTCATGCCATAAGTTTTACAGGCACAGGCCTCTCCAGGAAGGCTTATGGCATTGAGCTGTACCTGTGACCAGGTAGGTAAGCTGGCTTAATTCTGTGCTGAAATATTAGTAAGACCACTTGGCTAGCCAACCTAAGCTACCTTTTCCATCCTGGGCTTTATTAGTAATAAAGCTGAATTACATATACACTTTAACCCCGTCTGTCTGACTTTGTTTCTCGCTGGTTCTAAACTTGGGGAAGAAGGGGAAGCCTCCATCTCTAAAATCAAGTTACTAATGACTAACTCTGAGAGTTTCTTTAAAAGTTTATTTACTTTAAGAGAGCGAGTATGAGCAGGGGAGGGGTAGAGAGAGGGAGAGAATCCCCAGCTGACTCTGCGATGTCAGCGTAGAGCCCAATGTGGGGCCCAGTCTCGAAGCAGGAGATCATGACCTGAGCCAAAATCAAGTGTTGGATGCTTAATGGACTGAACCACCCAGGTGCCCCCTGAAAATTGTTTTATAAGGATAAAGGATATAAAAAGTGAAGTTTTTGATAAATAAACTGTCTACAAATGTATAGATATTTATAAATATTCATTAGAATGGAAAGTAGTAACGAGCTGGGACCTGTACTTTTACAATTGCCGTCCACAGATTAAATCCTAGCTCCTGCCAGCCACCCCTGCCAAGTCCCTGGATTATGGGAGGTGGGAGGGGGGTGAGTGCAAACGGCAAGTGAAAAAGATCTCACTTTGAATATTAACTGGGTTATCAGGCTCTAAATTATACTATTATGGTATCACAGAATATGGGCCTGATGAAATACCAGATCAAGAAAATTAATTTTCCAACAGGAATGGGGAAAGTTGAATAATTTCAAAGGAGATTGCCTCAGCTTTTCAAAAATACCACAGTGTTATTTGGCGATCTCTCAGTTAATGAGCAGTGGGAAATGTGCTTGCATTGGAATATGGGAGCAAAACTATACTATTCCTACTCTCACTTGAGAAAGTCTTAGAATTTTGGAGAATACACTTGTTACTGTATAAGACTAGAAATAAAACCATGTGCAGTTTTTCTGTTGGGTTTGATCCTTTCTTCCATATATGAAATGATACAGCCTGTACATGGCAAAACCCAGTTTAGTTTTTGAGGGTTTTAGATGAAGTGATTTAATGCTTTGTAGCATGACTCACCTGTGGCATAAGCATGAAATCCTACGTAATGACTCATGAGAATTGCTGCTGCCATAGAGTTTTAGAATCCGGGGACTGGACTCTCTCTGAGAATATATTTAATTGCATTTCTAAGTAGGTAAGTAGGTAACAGCTGTTTGAATCTGGTAGTAACATGTGTTTGGGGAGAAGATCGAGTGTACCGCTGTTATGTTAGAGAAATTGTGCTCCTCCTCCCTTTCTCCTTGTGGTTTAATAGAATACAATAACAAGGACCTAATCAGTTCAGGGACCAGCCCATTTAAATCTGGCCCTCTTCATCCACAAAGTGGCTTGGAATGAAAGATGCTAGTTAACCACATAGAATGTAGAAAAGAGAGCTGGTGTGTGGCCCAAGTCCTCTTAGGGCTCCTGGGAAAGAGATGAGAACCCACTGGCACCTCTGTATCTGGGAAAAGGGGCATTGCTGAGAAGCCGTGTTTTGCAGATCTGTTTGATTTCAATTTTGGGGAGAAAAGCAACAACTATCCAGTGAAGTCTAAAGTTAAAAGTCTGAGAACTGCAGTGTAGTAGTCAAAGAAGCCACAGCGTGGATGAAAAATTTCAGCTACTATGAATAAAGAAAAGCAAAAGCAAAAATGACAAAAACAACATTGTCCGCCCCCTTCCTTAAGCCCTAAATCAGTGGGTAGGCACCTTGGGAACCAAAGAGACTGAACACAATGGAGAAGATCCCTGAACAGAACCAGACATGACCTCTAAGGCAGGAAGTACAACTTGAGCCTCTATTGAAAACAACTCAACAATGATACCATTGGCTACGGACGGAGAAGGGTGTTTTAGAACTCTTTCAGATATGAGTTTAATAATTACGTTACTCTGTAAGCCACAGAAACAGCACAATGACAAAAGGCTCTGTAATAACCTTACCTGTCTGGAATATAGGCAAAAATAGGAAAATAGGCAGAAAATTTCTCTGAATATCCCAAATTGATGATCGTAAACTTTACCTAGCTCAGATTTCATTATGTTTGAATATGATTCTAGTAAGCTTGATTATGTGGCTATATTAGAAATACACGGTTGAGAACGAGGCTGCTGTAGGCATTTGCAGTGACGGTAGCAAGTAAGTATGTGGGTGGGGATGAAAATTATATGATTATCTAGCTATGAAAAGGGGGATACAAAACTGTCAAAAGCAAATACAGGGATTTAAAAGTTGTGCCCTAATTAGGATAACAGCAAACAGTATATATCTTAGTAAGCCTTTAGGTATCAGAATTACACTTAAGTTATTTTATAGAGGTTAAGAAAATGGTTTATATGCTGTTCTCTGGGAAGAGTTTGTGGATGTGGATATGGCAGTCTATTAGTGATGTCTACGACCTTCACTGATCATCATGGCTGAATAGAAGATAACCTTTTGAAAGTTTACTACATCATTGTGTAAAATGGTTGCTAATAATAATAAGGATGATGGTAAAGATTGAGTCTTAAAAGAATAACTCCAATGTCTAGAAAACTCTTAAGAACTTGTCATTCACGTAGCATTCTATACACAGTTTTAGAGATTGTCTAGTTGAAAGAAACAGAAGATAGTCATGTGATTTGAAGTTGTAGGTTGGGTTTCAGTGCAATGTTGGATATAAATCTTGACGAAAATTTGCAGTATTAAGGCGTCAGAAATCTAGATGTAGGAAGGGTTTACAGAGATTTCATGTAACCCCTGGTTTCTGCCAGGCTGTTTTACAAAATTTTGAAGCCTATCGTGTTAGAAGTAAAAATTATTGACAAGTTGAAAAAAGTGATTTTTGGTTTTGAAATAGATAGAATAATTAGCTGTGATTGCTGTAGGGAGGGAAGATAAACACCCATGATTTTAAACAAACTTTTGTTTGATCATGCTAGGATTCAAAAGCATACATTCTGTCTTTCTAAAAATCATCTTTTAAACTTTCACAAAAATGTCTCAAAGCTGCTTTATCTTCCATGTACCAGGAAAAATAGTCCATTCCCATTTATTATCTGGGTTTAATGTCTCCTTAAAAGTTGTTTTGTGTTTTTAAGTCAATTTACAAATACTTTATAGAATGATGAAGGGATAGCGAGAAATGGCTTTATTAGGACTCGTTAACCGCGATTTAAGCATAGCAAATCCAAGTCCAAAATGGGTAACGTTCTTTGAAAACAACTGCTCCTCAACTGTTACGCAGGAATCTGGAAATACCCATGTTGTAAGTGTTGATTCCAGATTTCAAATATTTCTCTAATAGCTTATCATTCCTTCCTGTTCTTCTTGCACTTGCATCATCAAATACCATGCCTAAAGAATTTTTGAAATCTTGGACAACTCATAGGTTTGTTGAAGAGAAAACCCATCATCTTTGCTCCATGATTGCAAAACATTTTTATTCCCAGGTTTGTAAATGTCAGTTGGCACGGTCAGTCTAATGAATATTTTTCATTTTCATGTCATGTATTTCCTTTCAGTCCCCCATCATCAACATGTCAAATTGCAATCTACTGATGAACCATATGGAGTAAATTTTATCACATAAACATCACAATCAATGAATGAATACTGGTACAAGCCCTTTTAGCAAAATGCTGTGGTCCACGTTGTTGGAAAATATTGCATGATGTAGCCCCCTTCCTGTTGAATGACTTATCGGATGAGAATGCCATACTTTTTGTACTTAGAAATCTGTTGTTCGTGTATCAATTCTTGAATATGAGAAAAATCCATCTACACTATATTCCATTGAAGACTTATAGTCTGAAATTTTGCTTCCATGGTTAATTTCATCACTGTCATTGGAGTCTAGACTGCTGTCATCTGTCTCTGCATTCCTCCTCTGATTTGTCTAATTGTGAAATGTCTTTGTCATTTTTATTCTCTTTGCCATTATGGACAGACAATAATAATTTCTCAATTCTATGCTATGTTCAATGAAAGCTAAAAGCAGATGACCAAGTTAGTATCTTCAGTCTAGAAGTTCCTTGAAAGATCATGTAATGCTTTGAGCAGTACATTAGAAAACTGAAGGTTGACACAGTAGTAACAATGTATTTCAGTGTTTTTAAATTTTTTTGTTTATTTATTTGAGAGGGAGAGTGTTGGAGGGGTGGGGGGAGGGGGGAAGAGAGAATCCCAAGCAGGTTCTGTGCCATCAGCGCAGAGCCTGATGTGGGGCTCGAACCCACAAACAATGAGATTGTGACCTGAGCTGAAACCAAGAGTTGGACACTTAACCGACTGAGCCACCCAGAAGCCCCCAATGTGTTTCAGTATTAAATCATCCTTCTCTAGATGATCCCACTATTCTTCTGTTATTTTAGTCTTTTTTTCTTCTCGTGCAAAGTTGGGAATAATTGTTTAGTAATAGTGAAATAATCTTAAGGTAATTTGTAAGGGTAAAACATCTTGCAAATAGCAAACTTTCAAGATACAGGAAAAATAAGATCACTAAGATCCCATAATGTATTTTAGATTTATAAAATAGTCTGCTGAACTCATCTGGTAATTTCAAGATAAAATGAATTTTATTCTGTTTTTGGAAAGAATGGTAAAGGGGGCGCCTGGGTGGCTTAGTCGGTTAAGCACGCGACTCTTGATTTTGGCTCAGGTCATGATCTCATGGTTCGTGAGTTAGAACCCTGTGTTGGGCTCTGCGCTGATAGCACGAATCCTGCTTGGGATTCTCTCTCTCTCTGTCTCCCTCCCTCCCACCCTCTGCATCTCTCCCACTCTCTCTCTTTAAAATAAATTTAAAAAAAAAGAATGGTAAAAAAAAAAAAAAGAATAGGTAGATTTTTTCTTTGTTATTTGGAAGACCTCTAAGAAAGAATAAGTCATGAAATACAGTCCTTACAAATAGTTAGAACTGCTTGAAAAAGAAGCTCAAAAACTAAAATTTGGTCCAATGGACCATGGTGGTTTGACGCGGGCCACTCAGGATGGTAGGAATAGCAGATACTTCATGGAATCAGAGGAGAAGCAATGGAGGCCAGAAACAACATGAGCAAAAAGGTCTGGATTTGGTCACACTGGCAACTTTGGGCTGCTAGGTTTGAGAGTGTCCTTTCAGTTTAGTTTCCGTGGTAGTGCTCGGTGGCATCTGTTCTCAGGTGTCGCACACTACTTTTTTTTTTTTTTTGATGTTTCATAGATTTTAGTTGGCTGGAAAACCTCAAGAAATATAACGGGACATTTGTGTTAGCCAGTCCAAGTCTCAGAGTTAGGTAGAAGGTGGGACGTTCTCAAAGCCTTTCAAGACCTGTAGTGTAGCTTGGAGCTATTGTACATCAATGAATTATTTATTTATGTACTTGGCGCTTTCAGCGGGCTCGCCATGGACCCTGGGATCATGACCTGAGCCGAAATCAAGAGTTAAATGCTCAACTGACTGAGCCACCCAGGCACTCCCTTACCTAAGATTTTTGACCTTGGGAAAGTCACTTGACTTCTCTGAACTCCCATTCTTCATCCACAAATGTTGCAAAGTTGTGATATTTAAGTGCCGTGATAAATGTGAAAGCATTTGACATAGAGGTCACTGAGTAAATCACCTCTTCCCTTACCCTTGACTGAGCTAATATTGTAACGATCCCTACCCTGTCCTTTAAAAGAGGCCCTCCACCCCACATACACGCACAGTAAATTTGAAAATTGTCTTGAGAATTTGTAGTACCCATTGAGATGACTATTTAAGGTATAGGTCCACCTGTGTTGTTGTTCTACTATTTACAAACCTTGCCCTTCTCATTTGTTGTCACCAGTCTACCTACGTTGTGGGCTAATTCTCTCAGGCTATAAAAGCATTCATGTTTTTTTTCCATGTATAAGCAAAACAAAACAATATGTCAAATGAATTGCAAAAGCAAAATTCAAACAAAATACCTTCCTCCGGAACCAACTCCTAAAAGCTGCATTCAGCTCAGATATATCTTTGGAAGCCTAAACTCATTGCTTCTCTTGGCATTACCGCAGGACGTCCCTACAGAACCATAGCTTAACATGATTAAAGCTATATCCACTTCAGCACGTACCTCTTATATTCTTGATCTCAGGGGCACTGTCATTCACCCAGTTGCCCGTGGTAGGTGTAATTTATTGAGGTACGATTTGTGTACAGTAAATTGTACCCATTTAAATTATATAATTTGATCAATTTTGATATATACATACCTGTAAAACCACCACCATAACCAAGATAGGAAATATTGCCATCAGCCTGAGAAGTTTTCTCATGCCACTTTGCAATCATTTCATCCTTCCTCTGCCCTTGGCCCTAGGGAACCAGTGCTCTGCTTCAGTCACTGTAGATTAGTTTGCATTTTCTATAATTTTGTATAAATGGATTCATAGCTGTATCAGGGTTCACTGAGAAAGAGCACTAATAGGATGGATATGTAGATAGATGCTGTATATATATCTATAGATATAGAAAAAGGTTTATTTTAAGAAATTCGTTCACATGATTATAAGGGCTCACAAGTCCAAAATATTTAGGGCAGGCCAGCACAGTGAAAACTAATGGAAGAGTCGATGTTACAGTCTCGAGTGTGAAGTCTGTGAGGCAGGCCAGCAGGCTGGAAATTCAGATAGGAGTTGATATTATAGTCTTGAGTCCAAAATCTGTAAGGCAGGCTGGAGATTCAGGCAGGGTTTCTATATTACAGTTATGAGGCAGAATTCCTTCTTCTCTGGGCAACCTCAGGTTTTGGTCTTATGGCCTTCAACTCCCCATAACTGGATATCATGTGTTATACATTTCTTCAGAAAGGGCTTTTTTTTTCCCTCCTAAAGACTCTCTTAAACTTTTTCTCCTGTGTTCAAGCCTTTGTTGTCTTTGAACTTCATATTGAAATATTTTTCTCATTGATGTTTTATGTATGGTGTCTTCCTCCTCCAATCCAATTCTGTAATTCTGCAAGTTATTATTTTTAACCTCAATCTATTCATGGTACTCCCTGCTGAAGAATCCTCAATTATTATCCATTTCCCAAAAATCGTCTATGTCTAGGTGACATCTTCTGATGGAATGTCCATATTACTGAATAGGGCTTAGAGAGCAAATCAGCCAGTTTTCTATATAAAGGAATGATCCCAAACTTGGAGGACTTAGACATGATAACATTCCGTTGTCATTATTTCTTTTATTAGCTTGTACTCCTTTTAGTGCCTTGTTTTTCATATTCTTCCTGGCTCCTGACCTAGACCATTGTGACATAGGAAGTATTTGTGTATATAAACCAAACCTGTTTTTTTGGTTTGGTCTGGTTTTGGACCTTTTAGGAATTAAAAGAACAGTAGTGGAAATCATTGACTTGAAGAAAAGAGTAGGTAGCCAATAACTTTTTAATGCTGTATTATTTTTTAAAACTCCGTTTTATATGTAGAGGGCCTAATTTGAAGAGAATATTTTGGAAGACTAAATATAGCCTTCAGTTTAATTAAGAAGTAACTTGTTGAATTGTCAGTGGAAGATGTGTTGAAGAGAATGATAAGAACATCATTGAATTTTTTTGACATGTTGTAAACCATGGCTATTCAATCAGAACCTTGCTGTTTTGGTTTGAGACAGGTTTCTAGGCAGCAAGATTACATATGTTTAGGAATGTAGAAGCATGTGTTCAAATTGAGTTTGCTCTTTGTATGATTTCTATTTTATTTTTTTTTTAATTTATTTTTTTTTAACGTTTTTTATTTATTTTTGAGACAGAGACAGAGCATGAACGGGGGAGGGGCAGGGGCAGAGAGAGAGAGGGAGACACAGAATCGGAAGCAGGCTCTGGGCTCTGAGCCATCAGCCCAGAGCCCGACGCGGGGCTCAAACCCACAGACCACGAGATCGTGACCTGAGCCGAAGTCGGACGCTTAACCGACCGAGCCACCCAGGCGCCCCTATGATTTCTATTTTAATGTAGGTAGCATTAACGCTCTAATAGGCATCTCATAAAACTATTTTATGACTGTTACTCTAGATCACACACCAACTGAGTATCCGGGAGATAGAGTAATTTAACCTGGAGAGTAACTGTGTGTTAGTATATTGATTTAGTGTTTACAGCTTGATGATACAGTATAGATTTCAAGTCATTCTTTAATGTTTGCTCCAGCTATGCTTTGGAACTATTTTAAATTAAACCTTCTGCCTCCTGTGGTCCCATGAGGTTAGCTGTGGGCTTGTGTATCGTTACCTCCAGAAGTGAGAGTTGTTGGGGGGGGGGGGTGGTGAGAGATTCAAAGGTGCCTTTAGAATTTGTAATGATTCTGTTGTATTCGTTAAGTAATCCGATCCTGTTGTGCTCCTATTAAAAACCTTCTAAAGGTTTCCCATTGCGTTTAGAATGAAATGCAAACACCCTTTCAGCCCTACAAGCTACTGCTGGCCTCTCAGCCTTATCCCCTGTCCCTCTTCCTCGTATTAGCGTGGCTTCAGCTACTGCCCTCTGAGCCTTCAAGTTCATTCCCTCCTCCGGCCTTTGTACTTATAGTCACCTCTGCCTGTAATCCCCTTCCTTCAGACCTTCAGATGCCTTTTTCAGTTCTCAGATCAAATGTCATCCCCTCAGAGAGGTCTTTGCCAGTGTTTCCTCCTCCCCAGTCACCCTATTCGATTACACTATTTTTACTATCTCCTTAGACTCCTCACCATCCCTCTCACTGGTCGGTAATTGTCAAGAGAGTTTGCGCCTTGCTGTTTGGTTCACTCACTGCTGTATCCCCGTGCATGGAGGGAGACACAGGGTGGGGACTTTGTAAGCATTCAGAGGGATGAGTGTTCCTTTTTAATTCTCCTCCCTGAAATAAAGTGTTAAGGTAAAAACAATATGCGGCTGATTCATAAGATTGTCTGTTTAAATTACTCAGTAATTGATTCATCTTTTCACTACATAGTTCAGAATTCAATTATGGTTACAAGCAGATCCTTTCTCTCGTGGCTGGGGCCAGTATGCAGATACAAGATCCTATCTTTTATTCCGTTTGTCAGGTCATGATTTCTCTCAACTCTTTAAAAGAGATAGCTGAATAATAAGTTTCTTTTTTTTAAAGTTTGAAGTTTATATTTTAGAGGCTTTTTGGAAATCGCTGAAATGTCATTAAATCATGTGCCCTGGTTTTTTATTAAATTAAATTATGGATGTGGCCGGGTGGTGGATTGAGAAGATTCTGGCCTGGAGGTCAGGAGGCCCAGACTCTGGTTTTAGTTCTGACAGTAGCCAGCTCTCCACATGAGTCTTTTGGCCCTAAGTTCCCTAATTTATAAAATAATAGGGTTGACTGAAATGATCTTAAATGTTTGTCTTCTTTTGGGGCGCCTGGCTGGCTCAGTACAGCATGAGACTCTTGATCTCGGGGTCATGAGTTCAAGCCCCACATTGGGCGTAGAGCTTACTTAACAACAACAACAAAAAAGCCTGTCCTCTTTTAACAGTGTGTAATTATGTAATTCCAGTCATGAACCAGTTATTTTTTTTCACTTTGGGGAATTTTTTAAGTTGTATGGGTATGTGATATATATGATAGTTATCTAGATATCAGTAACCTTTTGCAAGAATGGAAAGTCAAATTTGTTTAATTTAGCAGAACATGAAAACGTCTGAAAGATTCAGAAGTAAGTGCTCTGGTTTATTTCCCTTACTTTTTTTTTTTTTTTTATGGTAGCAGCTGCGGTAAGAAATACTATACATGCTTTATTGGAAGTATTGATTTTAAAAGTGACAATATTTAGTATTTGCATGTATAATAAAGGTTTGTTTTTAGGATACTAGTTTTGGCCTTATCACTAAAGGCACTCAGTCTTTTTCTTTGGAAATCACTTAAGAATTTTATAATTTGGCATAATGTGTCCTACTTTAACATACCAGTTTTACTTAAAGTTCATACACTTCTTCATTGATGTTAGATACATAACAGTTTTGAGAAATACTGAGGAGCGCCTGGGTGACTCAGTCTATTGAGTATCCGACTCTTGGTTTCGGCTCAGGTCACGATCTCACAGTTCATGGGTTTGAGCCCTGCGTTGGGCTTCACCCTGACAGTATGGAGCCTGCTTGGGATTCTCTCTCCCTGTCTCTCTGGCCCTCCACCACGCATGCTCTCTTGTCTCTCTCTCTCAAAGTAAATAAACAAATTAAAAAAAAAAATACTAAGAATACTGTATGTTTCAGTCTATGTTCTGTAGCTCACTGGTCCTCAGACTTTAACATGGGCATCAAAATGGACTAGATCTAGGATATGTTAAAACAGAGATTGCTGCCCCATCCCACGTTTTGACGGGGATGATGACTTGCATTTCTAACAAGTTCCCAAGTGATGCCAATGCTGTGGGTCCAAGACTCACACTTGGAGAACCCTTGCTGTAGTTTGTGAAATCATTTGTACTCAATGGCGACATCGTGGTCCAGAGGAGTCTAGGTTCCTTCTGATTGTAGAGCGATGCATCTCAACAGTCCCAGGCCCCTTTCCCTCTTTGCCTTGTGGTTGTTTGATTCCCTGTTATTATATGGTAGCTCAAAACCTTTCCAGCCTCCTGGTAAGTGTGATACCTAATAAATCGTTAAATGCAGCCGGAACCCTTAACAGTGGCATGCTGCTGGTAACTTAACGTTTTGGAGTGTGTGTTGAAATGGGAAAACATGCATTGAGAGGTGATGGGCAATTTCCTCTTGTCTGTTTGACAACACTGGCTTTAGAATCAAATACTTTGGCCCAGAGATTTGTTCTAGCACTTACTGGCTATTTAAGTTTGTGAAAATTATGTAACGTTTCTGAATCTTAGTTTCCTTATTTATAAAACAGGGTTGATAGTGTCTGTCTTATACGATTTTCGTAAGGACTTAATTACATAAGGTATGACTCAATAGTTTGGTGGTTTCATAAAAGGTCATATGTCTGTATAAATGGTCATAACTCCCATGTAGTTGTGGATGGCGTTTCTCTCAGGTAACCATGCGTGTCTTGCCTTTAGGTGAGTTGCTCACCCAACCTGCCTGAAGGAGCCTAGCCATGGGCAGTAGACACTTAGCTGTCTACTATGTTTGCACAGATCCCACTTCTCTTACTTGTTTGGAAATGCTGTGTCTTGTTCCTGTCTAACCTGGCTCTATATCCCTGGGCACTTAACTCTGGTTTGTGGTGCCCACATCAAGCCCTTCCTGCTCTCAGGACCTGTTGCAGCCTGTTTCTCTGACTGTGATCCTCAACCGTATTCCAGGGTGATTTTATGCTCCTCTTTCTGGCTGTATATAAGTACATATCCCAGTGTGTTTACAGGCATATAGCTCCACCCCCTACCTGGGATGAGATGTTTTTTTTGTTGTTGTTCATGAGAGTACCCACTCTAATCTTTAAATATGTCTTCCAAAATGTGTGTGATTTTAATTTATCAGATTTAAGGGACAGAGTTTTCTTGTGCATTTTAAGTGCCAGTTTTCAAACTGGGTGTCCATTAGACATAGAGCCCAATGGAAAAAAAATCTGATTTACTATATATTCTCTTAAAAAGTACCTATAGTCACCAGATTTTAGTTAGCTTAGAATATATTGGGGAAATTTTCAACTGTGAGTTCTGTTGATTGGGGTGGAGATCCCCTAAGAAATGGTTTTGGCCTCTAACAATGTTTGGTGAGAAAGTGCCACTTCGTCCCGTCACAGATTATGCTTGGTGGCAATGTCAGGGGTTCACTGACTCTTCGTTGTTGTTCTACATTCTTTTTTTGGGACATGACCATGAATTCTTTGTTGTTCCAAGGCCTGTTGTGATGATGTGCTTTCAGCCATATTTATGATTTCATGCTTTTCAGAAACAGAAGAGATTTGTCTTTGTTACGTATTTACACAAACACTTTGCTTCCTACTTCCTTTTCGGTGAATCAGTATTCATCTGGCTCAGTGGGGGTGGGGGTGGGAGTTTAGCAAATACATGAGTCTGAACAGTTGTCTTCTAAGCATGATTTTTGCTTGCATTTGTGAGCACGTGACAAGCCTAATATACTGGGCCAAGTAGAAATCACGGAGAGAGAACGGAAGCATCATTACAGACTACCATTTATGGAATTATGAAAAATATATGTTAGGTGTGTGGAACAAGACGCAGTTAGTAGTTTTACCTGATTGAATTAGGATATTTGAATATTGGTCGACTAATCCAGGATTGGCACACAATATTATCACCCACAAAGATATGGTTTAGTATGAAGCGTTGAGTAATGCATAATGGAGTTCTCCCCGCCATTTAAATATTCTTGCTTAAAGCTCTTTTATTATTGTGCAGGCATATATACAAATTTAATTTAAAAGAATTCAGCTACATTCACTCCATCTTTTGTAAAAACTATGCATGTTGTATATGTCAAAGAATTTACACATGAAGAAATTTATAAAGGTAATTTCAATGTGATTTTTGTCCTGTTCTTCACTAATTTTATCATGTATCCCTGAGTAAGATGCAGCTAAGAGTAGGAGAAGAAACAGGGTAAGTACTTTTAGTGTTGTTGAAGGTGGTATAGCAGAGAGCAACGTGGTAATTTTTGACAGATTAAGATCAGATGTTTTTGGAGCAAAGTGCTATTTGCTTTTTGTACTTCCAGTGGTCTGCTTTTTGGCATCTGTGCTGGAGTAAAATGAATTTATTTGTTTTTAAAATGTTTCAAACACTTACCGTGGTTTGGGTTCATTTCAGCTCTTATAAGCAAATAGCTTTGGTGAAAGTTTATGAGAATCTCTTAAGTAGGTTGGGGAACCGTGAAATATCATTCTTGCCCGAAGATGGAAATGGTATGGAAATGGTACCCACCAATGGTACTCATGGTAAAACTTGATGTGTTAGAATCAAGTTGTTTTCAGAGTTAAAAAAATAAATAAATAAAGGTAAGGTGAGTCACCTGTAGTTACTAGATTGTGATGCTACGCCCCACAAGCCTTTAGATAAATGCTGGGTTGTAATGGTTATTGCAACAAGAAGCTATTGTACCGCACGCATGAAATGAGTATCTTTTCTGATCCATGAATACCACCATTATCAAGGGGACACTTGAAGCTTGGAGAAAGCTTTTCTTATGCGCTTCATTCTTGACGCATTTTTTTTTTCCCCTCAGAGCAGCTACAGATTTATGTTTTAGAACATAGCCTAATAACCTGTGTCTTAGTCTAATTGAATCGTCTTTCATACAAGGTAAAATGAGTGACGATAGGCATGACAGTGCCCATAACGGAAAGAAAAAGGGAATACTTATACTTGTTTTTTAGGAAACGCAGACTTCTCAGATTAGGTTAGCTCTGTCATTCCGGGCCCGACAGCGAGTGGAATCTGGGTCACAGGGAGAAGGGGCCCCCTGCTGCACCAGCAACTTCAGATCCAGGATCCCAGTCTTCAAGACTGTTAATCTTTAAAATGTGAGATGATGGGAAGAGTCTTGAAGGTCCTCTTATTCTTTGACTACTCTCTCCTCGGCCTAGACTCTATATAGAAGCAGACGGACAGCACGATGTCTCTAAAGAAGTGTTTCTCATTTGGGTAGTTTCGTGTCGTAGGGGACGTTTGGCAACCTCTGGAGGCATTTTTGGTTATCACACTGGGAAGTGGCTCCCGGCATCTATCATCAGTGGACAGCTAAACATCCTACGGTATGCAAAATAGCCTCTCAAGAAAGAATTATGCACCCCAGGATGTCAGTAGTTCCATGGTTGAGAAACCTACTGCTAAAGCATCATGTCCAAGAGAGAAACTGAAGTTTCTAGTGTGATATTCTCACCCCGAAGGGTAGTTCTAAGAAAGAAAGCAGGAACAGAATTCTAATTTTTAGTTCCTGCCTTAGAATGAGGTAGTAGAAATTGTAAGTCCTCACAGGCATCGTGGCCCTTATCTGCAAGTCCTCGTATTTAGAAGGGAGAGAAGGTTGTGGACTCGGATAGTTCCAGTGCAGGCCGTTTGAGTGAGTGGTGTAAATTCAGACTTCTAAAGCCACCCATTTGTCTGTGTGCTAAAGAAATGAGGGAATCATCACCCCAAATACCTTATTTAGTTTGCAGAACGGTATGTAGCCTGCTTCAGTATGTGGTACATCGTTGGATCTGCGCTTTCCTGTCATTTCATTCAGTCTCCATGCGGCTTTTTCAGAGTGAATTGGATCAGAGCACAAACCTACTTTCGCTGACACTTAAATCAACGGAAGATTATAGGGATCTTTTTTTGGAATTTAGTAATTGTGGTTTCTTTTTTGACGTAGTTGCCATAATCAAGAAATTAAAGCATGGCCTGCTCAGGGCAAAATGAGTCATGAAGTCAGAAAATATATAGATATTTGTGGAAAAAAGATTAATATGACATAAGTGCTAGAGGAGGAGAGAATAATTTGAAAACTCATTATTTATAACTCGAGGCAAATAAATCAGAGTTCCAAAATTATGTTGTTATAAAACATGGGAAACCAGATAATTGGTATGTTTTTCTGTTTGATTCTCAATTTTAAAGGACTCTAATTGATGTATTGTTTATATTGTTCACTAAATACAGTGTTCAGAGGATAGGGAGGGAGTAAAGGAAGCATGTACTAACTCAAAGACGTGCACTGCTTCTCCCCCAAAACAATTATAATGCAGTGGCTGCCAATGGTGATGTCACAGTCAGTAGATAAAGAGCCATTTGAGACTGTTTGTAACCATCATTAGGACGGAGAGAATTTGTGCAAAATAGGAAGCTGTGTTAAGATTCCTACTGTGTTCCTCTGTTTTGTTGCCTTAAATGATAATGTTCTCAACATTTAATTTCTTATGTAATTTACAAGTTATATTTAGTATCATCCAGGAAAAGAGAGAGTACTGTTTATAGGGGGCGAATCAGTTGCTCTGTTTGCTAGAATAGAAGCAGAAACTCGAAGCAGTACTTTGGGAGTGAGATAAGGAAAATAATCCTGGTTTCTGACTTCGCAGTGTGGCTAGTAGATGGCGTTGGGCAAAACTGACCTACCTAGATTGTAAATTTTAATAGTGTTTACAGATAAGGAATATTCCCTTGGGGAAAAGAAAATGCCACGAATGTAGACTTCAATGATATATGGGCGAGGGAGGGGGAACTTGTTTCTGGTCAGGAGGAGCCTCACTTAAAACTAATTTTCCAAATGCCAAAGGCCTTCAGCTGTCCCCTGTACGCTGCTGTTTTGCCAAGATTTTGGCAGGACTTTTCCCTGGATTGTTGACCCTTCATGATGGATTTGGAGCCTAAGTTAGAAAGGAGTATGCAGTCTAACACTTATATTTTAGAGACAAGGAAACCATGCCATCATTTGGCATGGCAGAAGCAGGCAGTGCAGGGTGAAGAGTGGTAAGCAGGGAGTCTAGAGGACTAGGTAAGTTAGTCTTTGAATTGAATATTATCTCAAGAGTTTCAATCCATAGCTTAGTCCCTGGCCCATAAAAAGTGCTTAATCGGTAACTATAATAGTTTATAGGTAATCATAGGTAAATACTTATAGGGAGATTACTATGTTCTAAGTATATCTTTTATCACCCTCCTCCTCCTCCTCCTCCTCCTCCTCCTCTTCCTCCTCTTCCTCCTCTTCCTCTTCTTCCTCTTCTTCTTCTCCTCCTCCTCCTCCTCCTTCTCTTTCTCCTTCTCCTTCTCCTTCTCCTTCTTCTCCTTCTCCTTCTCCTTCTCCTTCTCCTTCTCCTTCTCCTCCTCCTCCTTCCTCCTCCTTCCTCCTCCTTCCTCCTCCTTCCTCCTCCTTCCTCCTGTCTTAGATCAGGCCATCAATTTGAGAGAGACAGAGAAAGACCAAGAAATGAGAGAGAGAAGAAAACACACACCAGTACAACAGAAAGAAAACTAAAGTACACTGGGCCAGGCTTTGTACATTTTAGTTCACTTAATCCTCATAACCACCTTGTGATTTAAAAAGTAGTATTCACATTTTATGGATGAGAAAACGGAGATTCAGAGATATTACTCAATTTATAGTAAATGATAGAGCTGGGATTTTATCCCAAGGTCTGGAGGATTCCAAAGCAAGCCTCTCTCTCTCCGTCTCTCCGCCCCCCCCTTTCTCTTTTTAACAGTATTCCATATCTCTGTAATTGAACGTGTTTACTTATAGAGAAATGCCAAAATCGTGTTTGTTAAAGGATCTGTTTCAATAAAAACTTGAATTTTATTTGGAGGAACAGATGAAAAAAAAAGGGAAGAGTTTGGGCCAGATGTAGAGATACGTGAGAGAGAAGGTAGCATTTGGGGTAAATACAGTGAGTGCCTGGCAGTGGTGAGCCACTGTAGGAGGGAAACTTCAATTTAAGATTTAGCCTGTGGATGGTGAAAGCAGGGCCACTGCGTACAGATGTTTCTGCTGTGCACTGTGAAACTCTGATGCAGTCTGTGGTGGGGCTTCCTAGACTTGTGCCGTGGTCGGGGGCGGGAAGTACAGTGGCTTGCGTGGTGAACATCTGGGTGTGAGCTGTGAGGGAAGAGCAAGCGCCTGCTGTAGGAAAGAGAAAGAAATACCTGGAAGCTTATAAGAGTTACTAAACAAAACAAAAACAAAACAACTTGATTAACACTGAGCAAAGGACTTGAGTAGACATTTCTCCAAAGAAGATATACAAATGGCCAATAAACACATGAAAAAAAATGCTCAACATCAATAATCGTTAGGGAAATAAAATCAAAACACAATGAGATACCACTTCAAACTCATTAAGATGGCTACTCTAAAAAAACGCATTGACAAGGATATGGAAAAATTGGAACCCATGTGTGCTGTTGATGGGCATGTAGAATGGTACAGTTGCTATGGAAAACAATATGGCAGTTACTCAGAAAATTAAAAATAAAATTACCATATGATCCAGCAATTCTACTTCTGAGTATATGCCCAAAAGAATGGAAAGCAGGATCTCAAAGAGATGTTCGTACGGCCACGTTCATAATGACGTTGTTCACAATAGCCAAAGATGTCTATCGATGGATGAATAGATAAACAAAATATAGTATAAACATACACTGGAATATTATTCAGCATTTAAAAAGGAAATTATGGGGCACCTGGGTGGCCCGGTCGGTTGGGCATCCGACTTCAGCTCAGGTCATGATCTCACAGTTTGCGAGTTTGAGCCCCGCTTCGGGCTCTGTGCTGGCAGCTCGGAGCCTGGAGCCTGCTTCAGGTTCTGTGTCTCCCCCTCTGTCTGCCCCTCCCCTGCTCATGCTCTGTCTCTCTCTGTCTCTCAATAATAAATAAACGTTAAAAAAAATTTTTTTTAAAGAAGGAAATTTTGACACATGCTATAACATGGTTGAACCTTGAGAACATTGTTTTTGGTTTTAGTTTTTAGTTTTCAAGTTTTTGTTTAAGTTCCAGTTAATGTACAGTGTAATATTAGTTTCAGGTTAGAATGTAGTGATTCATCACTTACATATAATACCCAGTGCTCAACACAAGTGCCCTCCTTAATACCCATTACCTATTTAACCCATTTTCCTTGACCCACCTCCCCTTCAGCAACCCTCAGTTCTCTATAGTTAAGAGTCTGTTTCCTGGTTTGCCCCGCCCCCCTCTTCACCTATGTCCATCTGTTTGTTTCTTAAATTCTACAAGAGTGAAATCATATGGCATTTGTCTTTCTCTGACTGATCGCTTAGCATAATGCTCTTTAGCGCCACCCAAGTTGCAAATGGCAAAATTTCATTTTTTTCTTATGGCTGAGTAATATTCCATATAGTCCATATATTGAACCTCGAGCACATTGTTTTTAGTCAAATAAGCCAGTTACAAAAGGACAAATACTGTATGGTTCCATTTATATGAGGCGCTTAGAATCATCAAATTCATAGAAAGTACAATGGTGGCCCCCAGGGGTCGGGGGGAGGGAAGAATGTGGAGATGTGTGTAATGGGTATAGAGCTTTAGTTTGGGATGAAGAAATTCTGCAGATGGATGGCGGTAATAATTGTACAACAACGTGAATGCACTCAGTGTCACAAAACTGAGCCCTTAGAAACGGTTAAGACGGCAAATTTTATGTTGTGCGTTTTACTGTCATTAAAAAAAGTTAACTGTTCCCATAAGCTTTACTGTTGTCTTCTCTGTTTGCCAAACTTTTCATTTAAACATACATTTCTCTTCATCAATATTAAGGGGAAAAACAGTCATCTGTAATTTCAGAATGCTATTTACAAAGCAGAGGCATAAAATGTTGACTTTTCCCACAGCCACCTTTGTTAGAATTACTTTGGAAAATGGTGCCGGTGGCCTTTTGATTCACAGTCTATTCTGACTTGTTCCTACTAAATGGCCTCTTCCAGAGGTTGCATAATTGCCAGTTGTGACGAACAGGTAGTGGCATTTTGTTTTGTTTTTGTCCTTGTGCCTATGGATGGTTTGTGTTAAGTGTATTTAGTATAAAGCCTCTTACTAATAAGATTGTAACTAGTATTTGGTCACTTAATTGAAAAAGTTGGTTAAAGCAGAACATAAAATGTTTGAAGGTTTTTTATATTTTCCTCCTGCTAGACTTGGGGGTGTGTGTGGGGGGGTGTGGGCTACCCCTAAAAGCATCATTTTGAAGAAGGGCTCTGAGAAGAGCAAAGAGTAACAATTTCTAGTGTTATAATCCTAGGCTGACAGGTAGTTCCAGGAACTAAATCGGGAACAGAACTGTTATTTGACTTCTTGCCACAGAACCCGGTGACTAGATTTTTATCAGGTACCACCTCCCCCCACTATTTACAGTTTCTTCTCCACAAGCCTATTTTAGTATTTTATTAACTGATTCCCTTTATCGAGTCTCTCCGAAGCCATCAACTTAGTTTTCACAGACATAACTTTTCCTTTTGCATTCCTATTTCCCTGACTATGTAAATGTGAATATAATTACAATGAGCGCCACAGGCTTGGTTCGAACCCGCCACTGAGCAGGTAGGGGTAGAAAAGTTCTGTGATCCTGTGGGGACCTCACCGTGCCATGGGCTTCACTGGTGCATTCTATTGAAGGAATGGAGGCTTAATGTGGTTAATCTGGTGGGTAGGTTAAGAGGAGATTGGTTAGGAGAGCATTTTCTCTGTCCAGAGTCTTTCTCAAGTCTCCTGCTGTTGGGAGAATGTTTCTCGTTATACCAGCCCTCAGCCTTCACTCACTGCCCTCCTGTCATGAACATGTCTAGTTTGTTATTTGATATCCTAGTAACTTGCCAATGAAGAGGTTATGCCATTCGCATTTTCTCTCTGTTTAAGGCTGTGGTCTCCTGGGCTCAGCCTAGAGGTCCTTTTATGTTCCTTTGCTTTAAATTCCTTCCCTTGAATCCGTTGCTCCAGAGAACCCGAGGCAGTGTCTCTGGGAGCTGGGTCAGCTTTCATTGCCTTGGTGTTGTGTAGTTTGGCACACTTGTGTTTTCCTGTATGAGCCGGATACTGGGAGCGCAGGAAGCCAAGGTGGGAAAGCGAGGACTGGAACAGTGGGAAGAGGGAGGGATGACTTTTGTCGGAGAGGGCCAGACGAGGCAGGGCCCACAGTGGATGTGTAATCTTCCCTAATCACCTCGGTGAGCCTAACATGAAATCAGCCCCTCCCCTTCTCCCTTCATACTGGAATCCTGCCTTCTGGCAAAAGGTAAAAGCTTTTCCCCTCTGTGTGCTATTTATAACAGAGCATCATTTTAAGTGATTCAAGTGAGCCTTCAAAAGTAGATGGGTAGTGAGAGGTAGGTAGGTTTGTTTGTTTTGTTTAACCTAGGGGCTGTTCTCGTTCAGTCTACTGTGGTGTGTCACCGTAAATTGTAATTAAAGCTTGTTACATCTTATGTGTTTAAAAACACCAATCTTAAGTTTAAAATAACCGTACCAAGCCGATGATAAGGCACAGCTTCTGTTTTTGATCCTGGATGGATAAACCTAAAACAGACAGATTTATGTGAAAGATATTCTGGATTCCAGAGAAAAGATGATTTACTCAGGGTGGCGGCGGCTGCTGCTCCCCTTCTTCTTCTTCTTCTTCTTCTTCTTCTTCTTCTTCTTCTTCTTCTTCTTCTTCTATTTACTCAGGGTGGCGGCTCCTCCTCCTCTTCTTCTTCTTCTTCTTCCTCCTCCTCCCTCCTCCCTCCTCCCTCCTCCCTCCTCCCTCCTTAGCAAATTGCTCTCAATTTTTGAAATATGGTTAATCCCAATTATTCTTTATGTGGGATATAGTCATATAGAAACTTCCAGAATATTTTGGCTACTGTCACCCTCTCTTTCCTTTTGCAGTCAGTAGTTATTGTAAGTGTTCGTGAAGTACAAGCTAATGGGAATTTGGCCCTTCAGAAAAATCACAGTGCACTAAAGAATGATTTTTCTGGAGTATCTGAAATTTTACATGTCTTCCCCCCCACCCTTTCTGTTAGCATCTTTGTATGCGGAAACTTCATATATTTTATATTCCTTTTTACTATTTGTATTTTTATGTTTATTTCTGTGTTGTGCAAAGGGAACCAGTTCTTCCAGACCCTTCCATCTGGGTGTTAACCAATAAGGAGAGAGGAAAAAGCAGCTTTAACCAGCTATTGAGGTGGCTGGCTTTATTTCCCATCACTGGAGATGTTGATGTTGTGGCAGGGAAGCCCATAAAGCTGAATTAAGCAAAGCCACATCAAGACTTGTGTCAAGGCAATAAACCAGGCAGGGAGGGCTGCTCTGATACCACGTCAGATGAACACACGTGGGCATGTGGGAGAGGAAGATTAACTAAAAATACTTTAGGAGTCCGAACTATGCTGTGCAATTTCTTTCATTAGTGAATATATGTAAGACTTTTTGTTCGTCGTTTTCATAGAAACAAACATAGCAGTGAACATTTCCATATTAGTAGGTGGTATTGCTATTCTGAGAGAATCACTGCTTGAAAAGTCTGAATTGGCTGTGTGTGTGTGTGTGTGTGTGTGTGTGTGCACGCGCACGTGTGTGCACGTGTAGTTATATATCCATCAAATACATTAAGCTGTTTTTGAATGAAAGCAAAACAGGGCCTTCGTTTTTGAAGCACATACAAGTACATCTCGGATTTCATAAAATACTGATTTTTTACCAGAATTTTTAGGATGTTTTACAAAAGGTTTTATGCAGGCGTGAAATCGGATCCAGCTCCCTGCCGTGAAAGGTGTAAGTGCGGCAGGAAAGCCCAACACCAGGAGGGGTCCACACCCTCCACTCTTCATCAGTGTGTCTTTACTCAGCCTCAGACCTTCTGAGCCTCTGATGTCTGGTCTCTAGGTACTGTGGTCCTGCTGTCTGGCTTCTGTTCTTTTGATGCCTCAAATCCCTGATACCCATTTGGAGCATAGGTTTCTTCTTCGGTGGTTGAGGGAATTCTGACTGATGAAGG
This sequence comes from Panthera uncia, assembly GCF_023721935.1. Classification (NCBI taxonomy): domain Eukaryota; kingdom Metazoa; phylum Chordata; class Mammalia; order Carnivora; family Felidae; genus Panthera; species Panthera uncia. The sequence continues at coordinate 13,763,029 of NW_026057586.1, read as the reverse complement.
TAAGTAGTCCCAGGCTGCACTTGAGGTCAATTACGTTTATATATAATGCATGTGCACATACATATATACAAATACAAGAAAACTAAACATAACGTACAAACTCAAATGCTGTTCCTAGCAACAACCTAAATTCTCTGGTTTTTTCTCTTCTTTATTGCATTCCATATGTCATTTATTGTGGTTGTAATCTTATGTGTAAGTGCACTTATTTTCCAGCTAATTTTTTAGTAAATTCTCTATGAGGCTAGTGATTTTATGAGCTATGAGATGATAATATTAGTAGCTAGAAATAAGAGGAAATATGTTGCATAATACAGGGTCACTGCCTTCATGGTTTTTTCCAAAGAATTTGGAAAGGCAGGACTTTATAAATAAGAAAGTTATATATAGGTACACCTTACCTGTTTGGTTGTCAGGCACTGTTATCAGTTGTAAACGTAACCATAAGCCAGGTAGCCTGCAAAAAAGGCCTCTGTGCATCCCAAATAGACACTGCAGAATTTAAGTAAAAGCACTTGGGGTAATTCAGAAGCAGCAGTCATAAAGTGGGAGCCAGCCAGCCTGCGCCTTCAGTAGTCCCTGAGGACATTTTTATGAATATCATTTATTATACTCTTACATATCCTTTAATAATGATGACTCAAGACCATCAAGAAAAAGTATTCACTGTTTATTTGACTTTTGACAAGGCAGGACAAATTATGGTACATTCCAAAGTATTGAGATAAACTTATTGCCAAAAGAATAAATTCTTGGACATCTATAAACTCAGTAATCTAGAATATAGAGTGGCACATGTTCTCCACGTTTAGGACAGCCAAGATATTATTGTTACCAACTACCAGTATTTAAAATGTTCCAGAGAAAGTCCCGGGCTTTAAGTGGGGCAGGAGAAGTTACCCACAGTACCTGGTGGTTTGCGGTGCGAAGAATCTGGGGCCGGGAAAAGTAGTTAGGTGGCCGTTGCCATAGTTGAGGGGCTGGTGGGGAGTTAAGGTCAAGAACTGTAGCCTGGGTGTAGATGTGGCTAACGGAGAGGAGGGGATGGTGTGCAAGAGATTCCGTGGAGCCTGCAGGGTGAAGTGGCCAGCTGGATAAGGATAGCAAGAGGAGGGAGGATTTAAAAGTGACCCCAGGTTTTGCAGTTCTTAAGTCTGGGAGCATGTTGTTTACGACCACAGAAACGGGACAGGTAGCTGATTCTGCAGGGAGGGAGACTGGTTTTGTCTTCCTGGTGCTGAGGTGAGGAGCTGGTCGGAGACCTGGCCGCCTTTGGCCTTGAGAGCCTGGAGCTCTCAGAGCCTCTTCGTAGCTGTTCCCAAGACACGTGGTGACAGGCAGGCTTTCATTGTTGCGCTTAAAAATTATTGGTTGGTTTGTAGTTCTTTTGAGTTTTGTGGAATGATTTGATTTGCTTGAAAACAAACTTTGTTCGGGTAAATAGTTTTTACTTTCAAGTAAAAAGTCAGTCGTTAGACCTCCTCGTGAGCTTGGAGAGTGGGAACAGAAGCCGAGGCAGGCTTGCTGGCCTCACGTTGCTGTCAGGTCCTGGGTTTTCTGTTGAAATGTTCTGTAAAATCTCCATTCTACCCTATGATATTTATTTTAATATAATTTTTAAAATATAAAGGTATTAATAATTGCTATCAATCCAAGTTGAAGAGTTTCCTACCATGTTTCTCTTGTGGTTTTGTGTGGCTCTTTGAGGTTTTTTGTTTTTTGTTTTTTTTTTTTTTGAAGTGAGCTCTGCACCCAACATGGGGTTTGAACTTACAGCCCTGAGATCAAGAGTCACCTGTTCTACCTCTTGAGCCGGCAGCCAGATGCCGCTTGCTTGGCTCTTCTTGCTTCTACATAGCTATGCTTTGCCCCTGAGTTTTAAAGGGAAATACAATTTCTTGCCAGCAGTGTGACAGTCCTTTTGGTACATCATTGAATGTTCTTGCTGTGTTACTTCCATGATCTTCATGTAATTATCCTAAATTAGTAGAGCATTATGAAATTCTGTTAGGAAAGCAAGATAATATAGCTCCTATCATTGGAACTTTTTTTGTGGCTGGATTTATAATAGGATAATAGGGAATGCCTGAAGGGACTAGTTAAGACTTTTGTCTTTTTAGAAAATGGTGCTTTTTATTGAAATGGCTAATTAATCACTGCGGATATTGTCATTAATCCAAGTGGTTAAGTAGGTGACCTTAAGGGAAGTCAAGTCTTCGGTGACTTGGATCAGTATCTTTAAAAAAATCTTTTTTTAACATTTTTGTTTTTGAGAGATGGTGACAGAGCACAAGTGGGGGAGGGGCAGACACACACACACACACACACACACACACACACACACACACGCACACACGCACGCACGCAGAATCCAAAGCAGGCTCCAGGCTCTGAGCTGTCAGCACAGAGACCAACACACGGGGCTCGAACCCACCAACTGTGAGATCATGACCTGAGCCAAAGTTGGATGGTTAACCGACTGAGCCACCCAGGCACAGGATCAATATCTTTTAAAAAAGTTACTACCCTGCACATTAGTGAGTATACTACTTTTTTGGATTGAGACATTTTCTTTTTCTGAATAAAGGAATTATAAAAATAACTTTTTTTTTCTTCAGTCTGAATATAATCAGCTTAGATTCCTAGAGCGAGGGAGAAGATTTTGTTATTACAAACTTAGCACCCGTTTTTCTAATCAGAGTGATTAAACGAAACCTGTCTTTCCAGGCTGCAACCTTACTTCAAATTAATGCTGCAGAAATAAGACACTACACTCAAGGGGGTAGACTTGGAGAGTTTCCTGTCTTTCAAAAGTGCTGGAGCCTGAAGGCAGTTTAGAAAAGAAGTATTTTCTCAGGAATAATTTATTGAATATTTAATGATTTTTCATTGTCAGAGTAGAGCTGTATTTGTTAGTGCATATATGGTCCACAACGCTGACGTGAAACAGTTTACTTTATTGCTGAAGTCCTTTGAGTATAAATGACTTTTCATAATTTTTTCAAGTGGCATCACTTTTTCACTTGGCAAAATCTGATTTTGTTGCCCTTTTCTGACCAACTGCTTTTGTTCTATTGTCACTTTCTTCCGCCTCTTGCCTTTTTATCGATGTATTCTAATGCCCTCTATAAATATTGGCTTCCCAAACCTAATGCAAAGGAGCACCCATTGATGAACAAGTTACAAGAAAAAAAAAAGTCTTCCTTTTACTATTAAGCTCTGAGCTTGAATTTGTTTTTTAGTAACAACCCCAATAAGGGTTTTCTTCTTAAGTTTCCCTTTTTTCCCTTACCTCTCTTTTCAAAGTGTAGCTTTCCCCCTGTATTTGACATTTGTGCCACACAAAGAAACACTTTTGCATTTAAGAATAAAATTTACTTGTGGAATAGAAATGAGAGCATAGTTTGATTAGAAAATCTGTATGAGATTTATCCGGTGAATGTAGATTGCAGGGGGGTACTTGTCATGACCTTCAAGTCACCTAGATATTTACATAGAAAAATCAGTTGTGAAAAGTTTTTTTAATAATGTAGACGGGATTTTGTGTATTAAGAAATACAGCTCTCAGACACTTTCAAGGGACTTTCTAACAGCAGTGAGCACATATAAGAAAGTGGGTGAGCTTTAAGATTTCTCCTCTATGACACGGAGATACTAACATCTGCTTGCTGCATAGTGTTGATGGCAAATCACCTTCATTCATTAAGTACTGTGGATGAGGAGATGTGCAAGACAAGCCCTGGAGAGCGTTCCTGAGGCGATGTCTTGGCCAAGCTTTGTAAGATGAGAAGGAAAGTTAATCTGGTGAAGGAGGTAAGGAAGAACTTTCTAAGCAGAGGGACATCAGTGACACGTGCAAGCACGTTAGTGTGTTTGGGGTCCTGCAGGTGGCTCTAATGTGACTAGTGGAATGGAAAGTTACCCTAGAATGTACAGAAAGACGAGTTTGCAAAAGTCCGTAGGGACAGGGTCCTGAAGAACTTGCTCTGTCATTGCTAGTTTAGATGAGGCACTACTGTCCAGTGTTGGATGTTCAGCATGGCCCTGGGTTGGATCCTGGCTTTATCTACTCCTAACCTGCTGTGACCTGGGCCAACTCTCTTGATCTCCGTTGCCCCATCAGCAAATTGGAGTCGATAATTGTACCTAGCTCATAGGAGTGTTATGATGATTAAATTAGGTCAGTGCTTGAGAGTGTTGAGAGTGCGTGCTCAATAAATGCCAGTTCCTGTTGTTGATGATGGTGTGGTGGTGATGTAATTATTGTTACTGTCCTCTAAAGGCTGTAAGGGAATCATTAAAGGGCATCGGCCAGGAGAGTAATTGATGACGTTAGCAGAGTGGCGGGATGAGGTGTACTGGATTAAGTAAGACGGGTCACAGTCTTTCATCTAGGAAAACAGAATGAGGGCCTGAACTTGAAGCAGTTGGCAAGGGTAGTGGAGGGAGGGAAGGATGGAGTAGAGAGATTAAGAGTGGAGACTTGGCTAGTGATAGATTCGATATGGAGAAAAAAACCAGTGTGTCCAGACAAACTAGCTGGCTTAAGGTTTGAGTAACAAATGGGGGAAGCCAGAGAGAAAATATATGAGGAGGAACAGTTTTTAGGAGATGAGATGATGAGTTTAATTTGGGGCCTGTTGGCCTACTTTTGGGTCTTAGTTTCTCTTGTGTCCAATCCTGTATCAAACGTCAGTTTTACAAGTTTGGTTTCCTGATATGGATGAGTCTCTGTTTTGCTATCCACATGCCTAGGGACCTTTGCCATAACTCACTAATTTGCTTTCCTGAAAGATAGGTTTTGTTAAGGAAATTCTATTTTAATTTTTTTTTTTTTTTTTTTGAGAGCATGCTTGCATGCTTGTGAGTGAGGGGGAGAGAAAGAGAGAGAGAGACAGAGGGAGAGAGAGAATCTTATGCAGGCTCCATACCCAGTGAGGAGCCCAATACGGGCTCGATCTCATGACTGTGAGATCATGACCTGAGCTGAAATTGAGAGATGCTTAACCAGCTGAGCCACCCAGGTACCCCCTGTTAAAGAAATTCTAAATCAGCACTTTTATCCTGGGGATAAAAGTGGCTCTCTTTAAGCCTTTTGGAACTTTGGGAGAAAGGTCATAAATACACAAGCATATGTTTTTGTGGATAGTTTCATTATTACCATTTTAATCTACAATTAGCAATTTAAAGTACTAATTTTTTACACAAATCACTTAGATTTTATTTATTTATTTAGCTTTATTGTTGATGACAAAAAAGGATGAAGTACTCAAAACTGGCCCTTGTTTTGTTTTTGGGTTTGTTTTTTTTTAAAAATAATATTGAAAGGGGACTCTGTAGGCCTGGGTTCGTGGTGCTGGGGAGAATTAGTTTCTTAATGAGTATCCCTCATTTTACTAACATAAAACCACATTAGGGATTAAGTGGGTGGAGTAGAAAACAAAATGCTTCTCTTGACAACAGAGTAGAGAAAATGGAAATCAGGGACCTTGCACTACATAGCCCCCCAACTTCTTCATTATCTACCGGTTCCAGTTTATTTTGGAATCTGACTTTATAGGGGCACCTGGGTGGCTCAGTCGGTTGAGCATCCGACTTCAGCTCAGGTCATGATCTCGTGGTTCATGTGTTCGGCCCTGCGTCAGGCTCTGTGCTGAGAGCTTGGAGCCTGGAGCCTGCTTCGGGTTCCGTGTCTCCCTCTCTGTCTGCCCTGACCCCACTCATGCTCGCTCGCTCTCTCTCTCTCTCTCTCTCTCAAAAACAAATAAACCTTAAAAAAAAATTATATTACTTTCAGGCAGGGGTTAGCAAATTTTTTCTGCTTAGGGCCGAACAGGAAATATTTCAGGCATTGCAGGTCATACAGATCTACTGTATACTCTTACTTGTTTTATTTGTTTCTTACAACTCTTTAAAATTCCACTTTAAAAATTTAAGGACCACTCTTAGCTCACTGACCATACAAAAACAGGCCACAGGCTAGACTTGGCCATTGGGCACTAGTTTGCTGACCTCTGCTTCAAAGGAGCTTTTTCAGTTGAGCCCTGTGAGCTCCTGAAATAAATGTAAGTTTGTCTTCCGTCCCTTCCTCTGGAAGGTATAGAATCCCCTTCTCCTGCCAGTGTCTTGTTTCTCCTCCCTACTCAGACTTTTAGTATGGCTTGTCTGCCTCTTCCTTGCTAAGTTCCCCCTCTAACCCCTCACTGCCCTGTATTGCCCTGTTGCCTAGATTATTGTAGTAATTGCCTGCCCGGAGGTTTCTCTGTTTCCAGTCTGTTAGTGGTCTCAGATGTCCTATACATAGCAATTAAAATAATGTTCTGGAGATACAGTTATACTGTGTCATCTTTCACTGAAGGTGTGTTAATTTCTTATATGAACTGAAACTGGTCCTTCTTTGAAAGGTTACCAAGCTTCTCATACATGGAGCATTTTTCCTATTTGCTATGTGAGCCCACTATTTATTTATTTATTTATTTATTTATTAAAAAAATTTTTTTAAGCTTTATTTATTTTTGAGAGAGAGAAAGAGAGAGACATATAGTGTGAGTGGGGGAGGAACAGAGAGAGAGGGAGACACAGAATCCAAAGCAGGCTCCAGGCTCTGAAATGTCAGCACAGAGCCCGACGTGGGGCTCGAACCCACACACCGCGAGATCATGACCTGAGCCGAAGTCAGACGCTTAACCGACTGAGGCACCCAGGCGCCCCTGTGAGCCTACAATTTATAAAGCAGGTTATATCATATGATTACCTTCTGGACAGGCCTAAAATTGTTGATCAGAATGGGTTTTGTTGAAGTACACTGTTAAAAGTAAATTCCAAGTCTGTAAGACTTACAGGTGGTATTCAGAGGCTTTTAATGATAATAGAAATGTGAAGTGTCAGTCTCTACATTTTATAGTTATATTGGCAACAAACTAATGAGGAAGGTAACTGTTGTTTTTACCATTTTACAGGGAGGACACTGAGACTGAGGTCAACAGAGTGACGGAGTTAGGACCCAAACCTAGGCTGTCTGGCACCAAACCTAGGCTGTTTTGAACCGTGGTGCTATATTGCTTCCACAATGAATTAATAGCTAAAAGAAAGACTTTGAACCTAGTAGAGGAAAGGAAGGAATCGTTCAAACATAGCTTTAACCTTCATCCCTTTCCCTGCCAAGGTCCCAGGTCTCTTTGTATTTTGCTGTTTTGCCAGATAGTTTATGAACTTGGCTGAACTTTATAGATGGAATTATTTGAACATTTGAAATAGGGAAGAGTTGAAGGTTATCAGAACAGAAAAAGTACAGCTCCTTTCCTGGAGCACAGTCAGGTGCCTTTACATAGAATATGCCTGGGACTCTCTCCATAGGCAAAGAGAAGAGAAAGCATTTGAACACGATTATTCATTGTGAAAATTTGTTAAAAACATCAACAAAGCACAGTTTTGGTCAGCCATCTGCTGGAAGATAGAAATGAACTTGTTAAGAATTTGCAGTTGTCTCAGAAAACTGTTGATTACTGTTTTGTTTTTGGATTGCATATTGTCATCTGGATTGTTAATTGCTCGGGAAGAGAAATTCTATTTTCTGTTTCTTTTGCAATCCACGCCTAAATTGTCCTTTCTTAGAATTCTGTACGTAGGCAAGTGATCTATGAATGTTGGCCAAGTGAGATACAGATATTTGACCTTATTGAACAGTAGTTAACTTTGATCTTTACTCATTTGTTTCAGTTAAAGCCTCAGATACTTAAAGAGAACTGATAAATAAAATTCTTTCTAGTCTGTTTAAGAATATTCTTTTGTAACTAAGACACTTTTATCATAGTAAAACGGATCTTTTTTATTTTAAAACTTTTTAAAATGTTTATTTATATTAGAGAGAGAGAGATAGTATGTGAGCAGGGGAGGGGCAGAGAGAGATGGAAACAGAATCTGAAGCAGGCTCCAGGCTCTGAGCTGTCAGCACAGAGCCCAGTGTGGGGCCCAGACCGATGAGCCACGAGATCACGACCTGAGCCAAAGTCAGACACTTAACCTACTGAGCCACCCAGGCGCCCCCATAGTAAAACGGATCTTCAGTATTAGCCAGTGATTCACTGTTACAACTGTTTTTTTGATGTTTATTTTTGAGAGAGAGGGAGAGCGAGCAGGGGAGAAGTAGAGAGAGAGGGAGAGAGAGAATCCCAAGCAGGCTCTGGGCCCTCAGTGCAGAGCCCAATGTGGGGCTCGAACTCCTGAACCGTGAGATCATGACCTGAGCTGAAACCAAGAGTCGGCTGCTTGACCGACTGAGCCACCCAGGCACACCCTCACTGTTATAACTTTTTATTGGGGCCACTATGTGGAAGCACTGAACAACTTCTCTGCTGCAGGTTCTCAGGATACAACCAAGAATAAAACAAAGATCTGTGTCTCGTAAAGTGTATATTCTAGTGGAGAGAAAAGGTAAGAGGCATAATGCAGAAAGAAGTCAGTTATGTAATATAGTAAGTGATAGGACAGGGTAAGGGGGTGCCAGCATACTGGGAGGAGACAGGCTCTGCTATTATACATGTGGGGTGGTTAGGGCAGGCCTTTACTGTAGTTTGAGGAGACTTGAAGGAAATGAGGGAACAAGCCAAGTGGTTAATTAACTGCAATGCTTGTCACTTCCTCTAATCTTATTACCACTCTTCAGCTTGCTGTAGACAGACCATGATGAATTTGAGTCCCTATTTTATTCCACCAGTTACAATCTGTGATGGTTTATTTAGTGCACATTGTGGAATTTTGACATAGCTTATTCTACCCTTTGCCACCATAATCAGAGCAAATACATGAAGGCTTTAGATTTTGTGTTGCGTAAATGTTAATTTATTTGGGTCAGCTCTATAGTTTGTGGTTTGATTATTTGTAGCAAGGGCAGTCTTCATGTTTTAAAACTAGCTCTAGGGGCACCTGGGTGGCTCAGTCGGTTGAGCGGCCGACTTCGGCTCAGGTCATGATCTCACGGTCCGTGAGTTCAAGCCCCGCGTCGGGCTCTGTGCTGACAGCTCGGAGCCTGGAGCCTGTTTCGGATTCTGTGTCTCCCTCTCTCTGACCCTCCCCTGTTCATGCTCTGTCTCTCTCTGTCTCAAAAATAAATAAACGTTAAAAAAAAAAAATTTAAAACTAGCTCTGAAGATATTTATATTAGATAACAGGGTACGTGGTGGTCTCAACTTTTTTTTTTTTCCCTCTAGGGCTGATCTACTCGTAGTGCAAACAGACTCTCACCCTTAATGTCTTCCATTACACGCAGTTAAGATTACCCCCACGAGGGAGGTGAAGTGAGGGTGGTTGAAGAATGGAGGCACTCCTCCAGGGGGTCATAGAAACAGAGGGGAATGACCATCTCAGTTGTGACACTTGCCTTGGTTCTCATGGTTTGTTTTATTGCATTGAGAGTTTGTCTTAACTGCTTGTGATCCTGATAATAACTTATTGAGTGAGGGACTTACTTTCTCGAGTGCCTTGGAGGTATTAGGTGCTGACCGGGCTTCTCAAGGTACCTACATTCTTTGCCTGACTTAGTGAGGTTTTGTAAACATTCGCAACCTCAATCCTTAGGGGTGAGGCTCTCTTGTCACTGCTGGTGGTAGACGTACCAACGGAGAGAAATTCGGCTGAAGTTTATTTTATGAAGTTTCTTTTTACTGTCTGCTTTCACTTAACTGGAAATAGCCCTTCTTGGTATTTGTGCACATTAAGTTGCGAGTTGAATTAATGGTAATTTCTAATGTAATTATCCAGAGCAATTCATTCGTAATGGGGGTTTGCCAAGGTGACATTTTTTTTTTTAATGTTTATTTATTTTTGAGAGAGAAAGACAGAGTGTGAGCAGGGGAGGGGCAGAGAGAGGGAGACACAGAATCTGAAGCAGGCTCCAGGCTCCGAGCTGTCAGCACAGAGCCCGACGTGGGGCTCAAACTCACGAACTGTGAGATCATGACCTGAGCCGAAGTCAGATGCTTAACCGACTGAGCCACCCAGGCACCCCGCCAAGGTGACATGTTTTACGTGGAAGGTGTGGTTTGGAGCTAAAGAGATGCATCAAGCACGGACTGTTTTTATATAACATACAACTGCACTACCAAAATTAGTCAGTGCTGCAATGGAGACAAACATGTCAAAAAGTAATTATAAAGGACTTGGGTAGTTTAGTGTTTGGGATCAACTACTGGGGTGATCTTAATGTTTATGTTAAAAATTGGATCCCAGGCCCCTGGAGTTGAATGGCCTGTACGGTCTACTGTAAAACTGCTGAATGAGCCAGGAGGACTGTGTTCTAGTTCTCATGTTTCTAGAACAATTAGTAAAAGAACATATTACGCCTTGTATCAGTGATGATCATATTTACTAAACTTAAGAGCTTAGTAAATTTCAAAATATTTGTGTAAGTTTTATACCCAGATTTAAAAAATTGTCAGCACTATACTTTGTAAAATAAGTTATTTCTAAATTATGTTATTGCTCGTTTTGCTCATAGCTGACTGTGGGGAGGGATACTTCTCTGCAGGTGTGCTCAGATCTCTCTAGTTATGATAGCTTGATGTCTAGTAAAAAGTTCACCTTATTGAATGCTTTTTGTGATGCCTGACATTGTTCTAAACGCTTTACATTAGTCTTACCCTCACAGCAATCTGGTTTCATATAATCTTCCTTTCATATCTATGGAAATTCTCAGGGAGGTTAAGGGTATTCATTCATCGATTCACGAACTGTGTTTTGAGTGCCAGCCATCGTTCTAGGTGCTGTGGATAAGGCACCGGCAAAACCATTAGAAACAAAGCCGGGCAACAACAACAGATCTACTGCTAGGGGGTTGTTAAGGAACTCATTTGTCTGGCTCCTAAAGGACAGAGCTGGGGTTTGGACTTCGACAGCCTGACCCCACAGCCCATACTCTTCATCACTGAGCTGTGTGGGTGTCCCGCTTGTTTTTATGTCCATAGTTTCCCCTTTTTCTTACCAAGTTATAGGCATTTACCTTCTGTCTCAACAGCCTTTAGCATCTCAACACATTTTCTCACCTACTTCTTATCTTCCCCACATCCCATCATTTATATTTACCTTTCATGTCATGTCCACATTCACGTCCCACGAAGCTGTCATTCCTGGTCTCCGGGAACACTGTTACCTTTGTGTTGTTTTGCTGAATGTCTGTACCGTTTATATTTTTACTTGCTCTCTTTCCCCTCTCCCCATCTTCTTTCACGTCTTTTCCTTTTCACCTTCCGTTTCGTTCATTCCCCCGACTACCTTCCTTCATGGACCAGTGTGTTCACTAGCACCCAGGGGCAGAGGAAGTTTGGGGGAGGGAGCAGAGGGGAGGTGAACTACCCCTTCTTCCCATTGTTGGTTGGAAGAGAGGCCAGAGAAAAGAAGGGTAAACTCAGCACTGGTTGGGGAAGGGACAGACTACGTGCCCAGGGAGAGAGGGAGAGTGGCACATTGAAGAGCTGAATCAGATCAGCACAACAGCAGAGCCAACCCAGGAGGCAAATGAGAACAAACCCCAAGTCTCCTTAAGGGGCTGGGTGGAGGGGGGGTTGGGGGCGGCATCGAGGAAGGGAGTAGATTAAATGCCATGGAGGGGAAAGAGCACAGTGGAGCCTGAACAAGTGGGGATGAACCCTCTCCCAGATAGAATGACTGTGAATCTTGATGATCGAAGCTGGTTTAGGCATTGCGGTTACAGTAGATGTGGCTCTAGAACATCTCACCGCCATGTGGAATCGGTGGAGAGAGGTAGCAAGACGGACTACAAAATGCAGCTGAATCAGAATCACTTGACTTCTCATCTACTAATTAGGGCTAAATATCTTAGCTAAAATACACTTGAATACTGGTTGAATTAAAAGGAATTTGGTCTCATTCTATAATTTTTTTTTTTAAATGCACACATGCCTCTTGTCCTCCATCTTCCCACTGTGCTGCTAGGCACTACAAGTGTGGAAATGAATGAGACTGTGTCCTCTGTAGTCACTTGGAACTTAGTTGGGCAGCTTTTAAGGTTGTCTGAGGAATATAAACTAGGTAGAAACCTACTAATTATGCCTTTTGGATGGGAGAGTTCAGACTGATGAAGTTCAAATGAAAAACTGAATTGGGGTAGGAGTTTGGGACTGTCCTCTCAGGCAGGGAGAATAGCAGGAATGAAGGCAGGGCAGTATGGACAGATAAGTGTGGAGGGGAGCCTAGTGAGGGCTGGGTGTATGGTGAGTGCAGAAGATGAATTGGCAGAATAGCCTGGAAAACCAAGAAGGCATGCTGCCTATGCCTTAATCACTTATACTTTTGTTTTTATGTATTTTATGCCTTGAAATAGTCTCTCTTAAACGAAGTCAGACTTAAAAATAATCTCAAAACGTTTAGTGCTGGAAGAGTATGCTCTCTGGATATATTAAGGGTTCATATTGGTGTTAACACTTGGTATATGCTAGAAATTAATTTTTTTTTGTTGGAAAATTTGTGAAGGGCCTGAGCAACCTGTTTTCCCTTCCAATTTTTTATTTAAATTCTAGCTAGTTAACATACAGTGCAACATCGGTTTCAGGAGTAGAATTCAGTGATTCATCAATTACAACACCCAGTGCTCATCACAAGTGCCCTCCTTCATACCTACCCGTCACCCATCTAGCCCCTCGCCCACCCGCCTCATCCCATCAACCCTCAGTTCTCTATCTTTAAGAGTCTCTCATGGTTTTTTTTCCCTCCCTTGCCCCAACCCTCCATATGTTCACCTGTTTTGTTTCTTAAACTCCATATATGAGTGAAATCATGTGGTATATGCCTGTTTCTGACTGACTTTCTTCGTTTAGCATGATGCACTCTAGCTCCATCCATGTCGTTGCAAATTTGGCAAGATAGAAATTTTAATTTAAATATTTGCTCATTAGCTTTCGAAATCAAATTGCTTTTTTAAAAAAGTAAATCTTTTACTGAAATACACATTCAAAAAGCGGCACAAATCTTAATCACCAAGTTACTAGTTACTACCTTTACCCTCTGCCTTTAAAATAACCACTCTCCTGATTTCTAACAATGTCAGCTAATTTTGCCTGTTTTGGACTGTGTATAAATAGAATTGTATCATTGTAGTTCTTTTTTTTTTTTTTTTTTAATGTTTATTTGTTTTTGAGAGGGAGAGAGAGCGTGAGCAGGGGAGGGGCAGAGAGAGAGAGAGGGAGACACAGAATCCGAACCGGGCTCCAGGCTCCAAGCTGTCAACACAGAGCCTGACGTGGGGCTCGAACTCATGAACTGTGATATCATGACCAGAGCCAAAGTTGGACGCTCAACCGACTGAGCCACCCAGGCACCCCTGTATCATTGTAATTCTAAATTGCATTTCCCAATAACTGGGTTGAGCACCTTGCATATGTTTATTGGCTCTGTAAATATATGTGTGTATGTGGGAGAGAAAGATGGGGGGAGGGTCAGTTTTTTACTGGGTTGTCTCCTTAAAACACTTATTTTTACTAATTTGTAGAGTTTTTTTTTTTTTTATATTCTGAATAGGAGTCCTTACTTAGCTACTCATGTGTTGCAGATGCCTTTTTTCCCATTCTGTGGCTTGCTTCTTTCACTCTTAATGTTGTCTTTTGATGGCAGACATTCTTAGTTTTAATGTATTCCAACATGTCTACCTTTTCCTTACAATGATCCCTTTTTGTGTCCTACTGAAATCTTTGTCTATGTTAAGGTAATGTCGATATTCTCCTATGCTAATATCTACTTACAGTGTGAGATAGAGGTCAAGATTCCCCCCCCCACCCCTTCCTTTTATCCATTTGGATAGCTAGACATGCGTTTTTGTTTTTGTTTTTAAGTTTTAAATCATTGGAAATAAAGTATTTCAAAATGTTTTACCTAATTCAGTCTCCTCTGAAAATAGTTTTAAGTGGGTTAAAAATGTTCTCTTAATACAAATAGTGATTGTTCTGTTTGTCCTGTTTCTGATAGTCTATAATATCCTAAATTTCGAACAAAATGGCTTTTTCGCCTGCCCATCTGCTTTTCTTCATCTATCCATAGAGAAAACAAAACAAAAACTCAAGCTCAAGAGTTTTATATACATCTTTGCCCTCAGAAGGACATGTCTTTTTGTTGAACACAAGAAGTATCTCTTACACTTTTTGAGGTAGTCATTAGGTGTGTCTATGCCTATAGAGATGAATGGAGGATTGGTAGATAAAATTTAGGTAAGTCAATCAAGAAAACCAGTAATTTCTTTTTTTTTTTTAATTTTTTTTTTTTTTAACGTTTATTTATTTTTGAGACAGAGAGAGACAGAGCATGAACGGGGGAGGGTCAGAGAGAGGGAGACACAGAATCTGAAACAGGCTCCAGGCTCTGACCTGTCAGCACAGAGCCCGACGTGGGGCTCGAACTCACGGACCGCAAGATCATGACCTGAGCCGAAGTTGGCCGCTTAACCGACTGAGCCACCCAGGCGCCCCGAGAAAACCAGTAATTTCTATTACGTGACTCCTTTCTATTTCTTTCTAGACTGATTTTTTTTTTTTTTTTTTTTTTAGTAATTCCGAAGTGAATTTATTGATAGACTCAGAAGGAAAGGAAATCTTGTATGTTATTCCTTCCCATTATTTATTATTTATACTTTTTCCTTTCCCCTGCTTTCCCCATTTTTAGGCATAGCACATAAAATGATCATAGCAGTGGGACTGGTGAGCAAATATATTATACTTTCAAAATAGCTTGTTATTTAGTTAGTTGACTCTTTTTTGTAGTTGCTATTTGTATTGGTTCCAAGATTTTGAGAGAACCCCTTTCTTCTGAAAGATGATAATACTTCTGAGGCAAACATACTGTAGGGAAATAAAAAGATGATAAATAGTAATTCTGTCCTGTATTATGTATACACTAATTCTGTCTGTAGTTAGACTATCTAAATGTTGTTTACAATGTTGAAATTATATCTTTGCAGATTAGTTTAACATTTGTTTTGAAATCCATAATTTCCTATTTATCTAAACAGAACTTTGCCCTCAGATCTTAGTGTGAGATTATATTCTTTAACTCTAAAGCTCTTAAGTACAGTTTTATTTTCCCTATAAATTTGTTTGGGATTATCTGAACTGAAGTGTTGTCTAAAAGAGATAAGATAAAGAGAATCAGAACCTGTTTGGGGAAATGCCAAGAAATGCTCAGTTCATCAGGAATGAATTCAAATCAGTATGTTATTTATCCAAAAGTAGTCAGCTTGTAGTTTCAAATCCTTTTCACACAAAAAGCTGCCCTTGTTCCTTTTCATAATGAAATCTGGTTTATTATAAGATGAATGTATTAATTAGGTTTTCCATTTTCAAGTTAATCTTTAGGGATTATTGTATGCAACCACGAAATAATTTTCTTTTTTATCATTTGAAAAGGAAACTCTCACATCTTTGGCCAACAAATATATGCTAATGTAACATTATTGGCAAAATACGAGGTGGTGATGAGTCCTTATTAATCATAACCCATCTTAGTTTGTCTTGGAAGTTATATTTTCCATGAATTGTATTTACCCTGAAACTCAAGGACACCAAATAAGGGGACTAGGCTAAAATTTTAAGTCTATTTCAATTGTGTGTATTGAGCAGTTAGTTCTTCTAAGGCTTATGATTTCTGGGGCAGAAGCATAAACAAGAAGATACCGTTTTGTACACATAGGTTGCAAACAAACCTAGAGCCAAGGCATTTGTATCTTTGGATAACTCTGAGGTGAGAATTCAGAAATAATTGATTCAGTGGTGTCTTCCTGAGTCCTCCTCTGCGGTGTGCGAGGAAGGGAGCAGGGGAGTCCAGAGTGGTGAAGAGGGTCCAGTTGTGCGATGATGACACGCTAGCTTGGCTCCGGCCTGCATTCACTTGGAGAGGTGAGAAGTGTTTTGTCCTCCTGTTGGGACTGGAGACATTCATCTCCCCTTCCACTTGCACCTACAAACTGAAGGCCTCAAATAAAACTGAAAATGTAAATAAGCAGAGGCCGATAGACAAGAGGTGGATGAATGAGAAACATTTATTTCTTCTTTTTTTTTTTTTTTATAATTTTTAAATTTTTTTTTTTTTCAACGTTTTTTAATTTATTTTTGGGACAGAGAGAGACAGAGCATGAACGGGGGAGGGGCAGAGAGAGAGGGAGACACAGAATCGGAAACAGGCTCCAGGCTCCGAGCCGTCAGCCCAGAGCCTGACGCGGGGCTCGAACTCACGGACCGTGAGATCGTGACCTGGCTGAAGTCGGACGCTTAACCGACTGCGCCACCCAGGCGCCCAACATTTATTTCTTCTAAACTTGGGGTAAAAAAGGTAGTCATACGGCTAAGAAGTTAATAATGCTTTTCACTCCCTAAAGGAGTTTGTCACCATTAACAATGATAAATATGGAAATTGAAGGGTGGTTTTGGCATAAGAAATGCATGGTTTTTGGTCATATTTGTAGTCTCTTAGTTTATACTTGGTTGTCGTTGATCACTGCAGTCTATAATTTTGTATCCATAACTAGTAATTAGTTTTCCTTTGCTCCTAAAAATACAAAAAGGTTTAAATTTGCCATTTTGTGTATGAAGGACAAGTTATGTACAGTCCGTCAGCTAAATGTTCTTCCTCTTTTCTATCCAGTTTTTTATTAGAAAATACAATATGTAATTGAATTTTTCTCATCATTGGAAGTGATTTCTTATTTTCTTATTTCCAGTTAATTTGTGTACACAATGTCTACTGTGTGTTTGTCATTGACCTAGGCCCTCTGAGAATATAATATAGGTGAATGGCATGATTCTTGCTCCTGAACTAACAGAAGATAAGAAAGTTAATAATTTTAACATTGTATGAAGTATGTTTTAAGTATGAAGTGTATGTAGAGTGTAACGGGAAGACAGATGAGAGAGAAATTAATTTGATAGACAAAAAAGGCAGAAATGTGAGATATTTAAGCAGGGCCTGAAGGATGGATAAGAATTGGTTTTCTGATTTAAATACAGATGTTAAGACAATATGTGTTTTATTAGAATTATGTAGGCCGAATTCCATTACAACAAATAAAACAAATCTGAAAAACTCCTCTCCCCTCAAATTTCCAAATTCTTGTCTGTAGTCTTCTTAGATTAAAAACTATTCTGTTAAATAAAGAAGTTAAAATAATTCTTAGTAAGGTTTTCATAAAAAGAATTGACTGGACTTGAGACAGCTTTGAAAATATCTGGTTCTAGTAGTGATCCATTTTAAGAAATTTTAAAGAAATTTTGGTGTGATTGTAAGAAATCCATGGGGTGCCTGGGTGGCTCAGTTGGTTAAGCATCAACTTTGCCTTAGGTCATGACCTTGCGGTTCAGTTTCAAGCCCCACGTGGGTCTCTGCTATCAGCACAGAGCCTGCTTCAGATCCTCTGTCTCCCTCTCTCTCTGCACCTACCCCCATTGTGTGCTCTTTCTCTCTCTCAAAAATAAAGATTTTTAAAAAATTCATGCTTTCTCTGAAAATAAGTTATTAATTCATTTTCAGATTTCTGTTTACCTTGCGTGTAACGTATGTGTATGTGGGTTCTCTTACGATTGATTCTATTGGCTTGGAACTTTTTTTTCCTACTTAATAGCTGCCAGGCTTTATCTAGCACGTGTAATGTAATCTACAGAGTCATTCTACGTGATACAATTTTTAATTTTTACTCATTGGTAATTAGTGAATTAATTTTGTTAGTGTTAAGAGCCAAGCTAAGAATAAATGCCATTTAAAACTGCTTATAATTGTTAATATGAAAGGCTCCAAATTCCAAATGTGAAACCCAGAATTAATATAGAAGTTTTTACGTGGTTAGTCTGAGAAGTTAGTGATTTTAGAGTAGAGGGAGGAAGGCTGAACAGAAAGAACCAGAGATAATATTTGGGGGTTCAGATGCCTGAAGACAAGGAAGCCTGTGTGACCGGGGGCATGGCCAGGGCAAGTGAGAGGCTCGTGTGTCTTAGAGAGTTAGGAGAGGGCCAGGTCAATAGAAATTGCTAGGCTATCACGGACTTGGGCTTTTGCAGCCCTAGTCATTGAAGGCATTTGAGCCGAGGAATATTATTCCAGGTGCTGTGTTGATAGCAGACTAGTGTGAGGCAAGGACAAGCAGGAAGGCCAGCTCGCAGGCTATGGCAGAAATCCTTGAAAGAGATGAGGGTAATACATCTGGTGTAGATGGAAGTAAGGTTGATACGTGGTTTGAGTTCTGGATATATCTTAAAGATAGGGCGGAGGTGGAGCTTGGATTGGACCTGGGGTGTGTAAGAGAGAAGAGTCCAGGAATACACCACGGGTTTTTACCCGGGATACTTACTGGATGGAATCGCCTTTCCCAAAGATAGGTTAATCTTGGAGAGGTGGGAGAAGACGTTCAGGTGGATATATGGAGTAGACAGCTGGACAAAGGAAATGAGAGTTAGAGGCAAGAAGACTGGGCTGGATATAAACATTTGGGAAGTTACAAGTCTGATGTGATGAGCCCATTCTTTGGATTCCATCCATGCATGTAATCATGTAATCATGTAATCGTCACACTAATATATGCAAACTTGTTAATAGTTCTCTAATGCTAAGTACTTTTCTAAAATAATCATGTTTGTTTGGAATCAGTACCTCATGTGATTCCCCAGTACATTGTACTTTTTCTGTCATGGTTTCTATCAAAGTATGTTGTACTTTCCTGGTTATCTTACTAGACTGTAAGGTTTTTGCGGGCTGGAACCTGACGTCTTGTATGCCCACTACAGTGTATAGAGGTGCTTATGTAGATCATACAAAACTCCATTTAATATGAATTGAAATTTAGTAGGACTGGATTATAAGTGTAACTAAATTTGCATTTTTAAGAATATATATGTTACATAAAAGCTAGAAACCACCACCTTTCCATTTTTACACAAAACTTTGTTGCCGCAAACAAAAAAATAACAAAAAAATTTTCCTTCCTTTTCTTTATTTTCTCCCTGAGGGGGTTACCTTTAGGGAGACAAGGCCTAAGTGATATCAGTGGAAATTAAGTTATAACCATGTAACTTTTTTTTTTTTTTTTTTAAAGTAGGCTCTATACTCAACGTGGGGCTTGAACTCACAACCCTGAGATCAAGAGTCATGTGCTCTACCAACTGAGCCAGCCCATCGCCATGTACATTTTCAAAGGACTTAAAGTCATTAATTTGAGAGAAGCTCAAAATAGCTCTACTATGACTATCTTTTTCTGTCCGAAGTTGGGTATTTCTGAAGACATACACAGGGGTAAACATCGGAAAGGTTATAAAAGTGAAAATGTCATGTTTTTCTTTCTAACATTAACTTTGACTCCTAACCATGATCCTTAATTATCATGCCACAGTTTGATGAGTAGGAAGGAACATTCTTCTGATCTTTAAAAATTTGCTTGATTTTAGCAGATTGCACATGGGAATGATTAGTACATTCAAAAGACACAGCTCGTGCAGTCCTCTGACCTCTTACAGAAGAAAATAGCACCAGTAACAGGTATAATAACACTGAAGGCACTATCACCATTATTTACAAAAATAGGGAGCATTAAGGAGCTACCCTGTATACAGCTGGGAAAAAGTATCTGAGGAATAGTTAATGTGTAAATCACAGAAAGCTCTAGGACCTTGTGCCAAGAAAGACCCTTAATAATCAGGTAATCCAGTTTGTGTGTGTGTGTGTGTGTGTGTGTGTGTGTGTGTTCGTTCCCCTCTTTATTAGGAGTTGGATTGGGGGAAAGATGGGATTTAAGACCATTGAGGACACAGTTTGTTAACCAGTGATCTAATCTGATTTTCCCATTTTTCTGTCCCCATTTGAGAGATAAAGGCCTAACGAAGTAAAATGACTTCTCTCAAGTCATGGAGCTAGTTAGTGGCAAAGCCAGGTCTAGAATTCAGGATCTGACTTTCAGTTTAATCCTGCCTTAATTCTCATTTTAGACTTCAATGTTAATATTTTCTTTAAAGTAATATCAATGTATTTATCATTAGGCTTTATTTAAAACTATGGGGACTCTATTCTGTATACTAAATTAGGTTTTTTTGTTTTTTGTTTTGTTTTGTTTTTTTCCTTTCTAAATTCATGAGAGACACCAAAAATCAATACCGTGCCATGAATGAAAGCACACACTTTTGGTCTGGGTTGAGTTTTACTTATCTCTTTGACTATGGAGTCAGAGGCTGTGTATTTTTTTGTAGGTGAAAAACTGGACAAAACCAGCCCAAATATAGGACAAAGCCCTGGGATGTGCTGGTTGGAGTGTCTAGGTTATCGGGCCTGTTCTCATGCTGTTGGGCCAGGTCCTGGCAGAAGCATGACCTTGGCATGCTCTCTCTCAGAGCTGCTTGCTGTGCTGACTTCACCGATTTATCTTATGAAGGCATATGGTACCAGATGGTATTGACGGCCACTCCAGGGACTTCCACATTTTACAGACACCAACTAGAATCCCCCTTTTTGCCTTTTCTTAACTGTAATGATAAAGTTGACAGACATCGCCACCATTTTCAATACAGTTTTTTAAAGTGCTTTGTTTTTTACTAAATGAGATAGCTTATGTGAAATAACTGTTAGCTTTATTTCCTCTTCCTACTCCTCATATACTGTGACAATTATACAAGCTTGAAAGATGAGTAAGTCATGGCTGCTGCCTTCAGGGAGTTGGTAGTCCTATAGCAATTGAGGGTAAGGTGGGGGGAAGGTTGGGATAAAGATATGAAAATAGTGGTGTGGGACCCTCCTCCCTTGGGAAGTGGGACCGGGGGAGGGCTTTGCAGAGAAGTCATCATTTGAATTGGGTCTTGAAAGATAGGAGCTTACCTGGTAGAGATGACTGGGGTAGAGTGCCACTGGGAGAAGTGCTTCGTAACATACAATTCCCTCTCCCTCTGACCTTCCTCATTTCTTCAGTTTTCTTTCCTCGGTTTCCCCCCCTCCTCCTCTCTAACAAAGGTATATTCACTTGCCAGACACATTTGTGAGTTTCTGATGCCTAGTATGGTAGGTGGTAATGGCCCCCGGACTTGTCCACCATGTCCTAATCCCCAGAACTTGCGAGTGTTACCTTATTTGGACAAAGGGTCTTTGCGGCTGTGATTAAGCTAAAGATCTTGTGATGGGATGATTATCCTGGATTATCTAGGAGAGCCCTAAATCCAATCACAGGTTTTCTTACAAGAGTGAGCAGAGGGAGATCTGAGACACATAGAGAAAAAGGTGAAGTTGCAGACAGAGATTGTAGTGATGTGGCTAGAAGCAAAGGGATGCTGACAGCTCCTGAGCTGGAAAAGGCAAGGAACAAATTCTCCCCCAGAACATCTGGAGGGAGCACAGCCCTGCTGACACCTGTTTTCTGGGGGCCGCTGTAACATATTATCACATGCTGGGTGATTTAAAATGACAGAAATTTAGGGGTGCGTGGGTGGCTCAGTCGGTTAAGCATCCAGCTTCGGTTCGTGATGTTCTTGATCTTACGGTTCGTGAGTTCGATCCCCGTGTCGGACTCTGTGCTGACAGCTCAGAGCCTGGAGCCTGTTTCATATTCTGTGTCTCCCTCTCTCTGTACCTCTACCCCACTCGCATTCTGTCTTTCTCTCTCAAAAATAATAAAACGTTAAAAAATTTTTTTTAAATCTTTAAAAAAATGACAAATTTATTTTGCAGGTCTAGAGGCTAGAGGTGCTCCCTCTGAAGCCTCTAGGGGAGGATTCTTCCTGGTCTTTCCTGGCTTCTGGTTTTGCTGGCAATCCATGGTGTTCTTTGGCTTTGCAACTGGGTCACTCCAGTCCCTATGTCTGTTGTCACATGCCCATTTTCCCTGTGTGTGCCTGTCCAAATTTTCCTCCTTTGTTTTTTTTAAGATGAGGCTGCAGCATCCCTTATTTTAATTTTTAAGTTTATTTATTTATTTATTTTGAGAGAGAACGAGAGAGAGAATGGAAGAGAGAGAACCCCAAACAGGCTCTTTGCTGTCAGCACAGAACCCAACGCGGAGCTCAATCTCACGAACCATGAGATCATGATCTGAGCTGAGATCAAGAGTCTGATACTTACCTGACTGAGCCACCCAGGCGCCCCCAAATTTTCCTCTTATAAGGACACTGGTCACTGGATTCGAGCTACCTTAATCCAGTATGATCTTATCTTCACTTGACTGCATTTGCAAAGACCCTATTTCCATATAAGGTTGCATTCACAGGTGCTGGGGTTAAGACTTGAATATATCTTTTTGGGAATGCATTTCAACCCACAACAGGGGTTGTGGATGGCTGCCACAGTGACCTAGAGAATGGAAACAAAGGAACTAACTGAGAGTTTGTTGTTCACTCAGCAAAAGATGACAGCTATTGGATTGGGATATATTTGGGAGATAGAACTGATAAGAATTGAAGATAATGAGGGAGAGAGGGAAATTGAGAATGAATGGCTTTTCTACGTTGACATATATATAGTTGCTAGTCCCAGGTAGTTAGAATGATTTATAGTGATGACCTTGAATACATGTAAGTGATTAAAAATTGTATTGGCATTTCTTAGCATGTCTTACAACTAATTGAATGTTAGGTATACTATTTTTGATGGTAATTTTTACCCTGAATGTTGGTTACGTGTGTTTATGCTCAGTAAGTTTGCTCTGTTCAGTGTTTTATATCTAATGGGCACATTGTTTGTACATGTGTTGGCATTTTAGCTCACCGTCTCGTTGGTTTGTTTAATTGATGGATGCTAGCTTCATTTAGAGTTTTAAATAGGTACCAAAAATATGTAAAATTGTTGAAAAAATATGTAAGACTGTGATAGTCTGCAGGTTAATCTTCATGGTTTTTAAATCTTCTTCGAGTACTAAGAGCTTCTCCTGAAGACAGTTAAATAAACAATGAGGTTTGTTTAACTTTGAAAGAAGTTTTTTTGACTTAGAGGGAAGTGATCTGCTAACACTGGCACAGTCTACTAATGGACCAATTATTGGTCTGTAGCCAAGCTATTGCCCTACTACAGGCAAAAATCATGGAATGCTTCATGTATCTTTAGTAGTTTGAATTTCCAGATACGGTGCGTAGAGACACGATACTTTCGTCGGCTGGGGCATTTGCCTTAAACATTTAAATGTCAAAATGCCGTGTTGTACCTAGCAATCTGTTTAGAGCTCAGCTAACACTAATTGCTTGATCTTAGGGGGCACTTCATGATTAAGTTTTATCGTAAACTTAATAATATACTCACCACATTGTATGGAGAATGCACGATGGCATACCGAACAAGCGTAGTACTGTAACTATTTAATTATCAAGTTTTGAAAAAGAACTGTAAAACCAAAGAAAATTAGACTTGTTCAGATGAGGGATCAATAGTGTAGTAGGTGTCCTCCCAAACTTCATGTCCATGCAGAACCTCAGAATGTGACTTCAGCATCTTTGCAGATGTGATAAGTTGAGGTCATATTGGATTAAAGTTGGCCCTAAGTCCAAAGACTGGTGCCCTTCCAAGAAGAGATGCACACAGAGACACACAAATAATGTGATAGGAAGACAGAGGCAAAGATTGAGATCATGCTGCCACAAGGCAGGGAGTGTGAAGGATTACCTGTAACCAGCATCGAGGAGAGAGGCATAGGACAGCTTCTCCCTCCAAGCCTTTGGAAGGAATCATCCCCACTGACACCTTGATTTCAGACTTCTGGAGTCTACAGCTGTTTCTGTTGTTTGAAGCTACCCAACTTATGGCAGACCTAGGCATGTGGGTCCATAACTAATACAAATAGTTTAGGATTCCAAGAGTAATTTTCACCAAAAGATGGATCATTGCTACTTTCAGAGCCACTCTACTTGCTTTGCAGGCTGCTGCTCAGAGCCCCTCTTCTGGAGAATTGGCTGCCATTATGTTATCTGCAAGAAGCGTGCCAGCATCACTTACCCTTACCCCTCTCCCTTGTGACAGGTAGCACAATGATCAGAGCCCTTTTCCCCTTGTAGGTCATAAGAAGGATGGGAGGCTTAGCAACCTACTAACGCCTATTGGTGTTCCCAGTTTTAGAAGTTTGCTTATGCAATATGATAGCAATTTATTTCAGTTCTAGTTAGGGTGAAAATTTGACTTGAATGTAACTGTGTTAGAGACATTTTAGCTACTGCAACAATCAACCATATCAATCTTACTCTTTAACACAGTACAAGTTTCTTTTGTTCTCATGATCAAGTCCATTGCTGATGATTCTGGTCAGGCAGCTCCATTCCAAGTGACTCAGGAACCTGGGCTCCTTCCATCTGGTGGCTCACCACCCCCTTGAGCCTCCTGAGCATTCTGCTGGACCATCTTCAGCTGGTCAGTGGGTGAGGAGCCTGTGCAAGAGGATGTATGGCATAGGCAGACCCGGAAGTGGCTTATATATTTCTGCCCACATTTTCTTGGCCAGACTAGTTGCAAGAATCCAGCAGAATTCCAAGAGAGGCTGACAAATGCAGTTATTATGTGTGCTCTAGGATGATGAAATGGGATTGTTGAAACACCCAACCAGTTTCTACCAAAATAGCATATGTAATTGTGCCACGAATGTATACAAAATAGTGTTTTGGTGCACTCATATTTTAAAAATCATTTTAATATATTTGGTAACCATGAAGCTTTTATCTTATTGTTTTGGATGTGGGATTTAGATTTCCCAGTGTGTGTTCTAAGTCACTCAAACTCCCCCGTGTTTTGAACAATGACATTTTATATCTTGTTGCCTTACTAAAATGAAAACTTCTCTTTGATCATTTAGATTTGACAGGTATGACCTGGAATCATGTTCCATTACAATATAATGTTACTTCTATAAATCACAATGAAAATGAAGAACTGGTTTTAAATTTTCTTTTACGTTTATTACTATTATTATTTTTTAGTAATCTCTATACCGTGGGGTTTGGACTCATAACTCAGCACTCAAGTGCAGCATGCTCTTTCTCGTGACTGAGCCAGCCAGGTGCCCCTTGAATTTCTGATATAAGGTTCCACAGTACCTGGACGCTGATGTTCCTCAAAAGTTTTTGTTCTTGTAGTAACTTTATCTATAGTCTGAAGAATGAGCTAGCAAATACTCTTTTCCTTTCGTCAGCAAGTTTTGGAGACAGATTTTGCTCTCTAGTTTCCAGGAACACTAAAAGCGATCAATGGACATCATTCCTGCTGTGGAATGATGGCTTGTAAACGCCATTATTAACACCTCCCTTCCTTTACTTAAAAAATAACTCCCTTGATATTTCTAGAAAAAAAGTTTGAAATATTTGGCTGAGAATTCCAGGCAAATGTTTTCCTTTGTAATATAAATTAAGAATTATTAGAAGCTAGAAAGTTTGTTTTGAGCCACCTGTTTTTTTCTTCCATCCTGTCTTTCCCCCAAACATATAGCTATAGATTACATAGTTTTCGTAATTTGAGCCGTGTATGTTAAGAAGTGGTTTTTCCTTTGGCCCGAACATAGGTGTATATTCATCGATGCAAGAGTTACTTGTTGAGTGCTTAGTCTGTTCCAGATACTGTGCTAGGCTTTGGACCTGCGCTTAGGAAAGAGCCACCGTAGACTGTGTGTTTGGCCTACTCTGGAATTTACAAGCCACGGGAAGGGGTGAGTTGAAGGAAGTGTAAAGCCCAGGAAGACTGGAGTTCTAGGGTTCTAGAACCCTCTGAAGATTAAAGGACTTACTTGTGAATAAGTGACCAAGTCACCAAGGAATTAAATCAGTACCCTAGATCTGAAAGATTTATTAAATATGCTTTCATGATAACAAACAGTATAAAATCCATGACAGTCATTTACAACTATTTTCATTGTGGTTGCCTGGGAATTTCATTATTATTATTATTTTTTAATCCATTGCTAAGTGTTTTGCCGTTCCTTGTAGTCACAGCCAGTTAGTGACTCAGTGCAGAGTAACCTCTCCCTCTGACTTTACCCCTTTGGTAAAAAGTTATCCGGGATTGGGAAAACAATATAGAGTGCTGGATAAAGTCAGAATGCTATTTGCCTGTGTACAAATGTTAACAAATGTTTTCATCAGAAAAATTAGATGTTTTTTTTCCTCTTTCTTTTGCTTGTGTAGTCTATTTTCTTTTAATCATTCTTTAAAAAGCAGAGACTTCCCATGTCGTATTCAAATATATCTACTGGTATCAGCAATCTGAAACCTATTTCCATATAGAGAGTGGGTGTGGGTTCATTTTTATTAATAGTATGGTTTACTGTGCTTTTGTTTCTTTCATATGTTCTTAGGATGTCTGTAAAGGTCACTCATTCCTTTGGGGGAAAATATTCAGTAGTGGAAGCATACTTATTCTTGCTCATTTTGCTTATTTTGCTGATTTATAGCTGATTTAGAGTTGCTGCCTGGGAAGAACTGGTAAAATCAGGCTCTTTGATTCAGCAATTCGTACAATGAAAATTTGGAAACAGTCCTCAGTAATGAAATGAGGAAACAAAAGATAATTTATAGCATATCTTGCAAGTCTTTAAGATACAACGACTGACGACTTGGGAAAGTGTGTAGTTGGAAGAGGCAGGACATAAGATGGTGTGTATGTTATAAGTATATAAATGATCTGCAAATAAAAAATTGAAAAAATTCACCAAAATTGTTTGTAATACTACGAAGAAAGTAGAATTAGGTTTATTTTGTTGTTTTTTACTACCCTTGCTTCTAAACTTTGGATGATTGGGCTGCATTTGAAATAGTAACAGAAAATAAGTGAGGACTTTGTGGATTTTGTGTGTTACTCTGAGAAGGCTTAAAATAAAGCTCATCAGGTTTCCCATAGTTACCTATAGGTAAATTATAGGAATGGGCCAATTATGGGAGGTTTTGCGATTTTTTTTCTTGAGATTCCTAATAAGTTGGAAGGATGGTCATTATTTGAAATGGGTGAGTTTCAGACATTTCTGAGGCAACGTTTGTACACAGTAAGTTTTAAGGTCCATTTTGGAACATCTGAATCTGGACTCAGTGTCTTTAGTGTGAACAACCTTGTAGGGGAAAAGGTAGGTAGCTAACTATTACGTAATGCAGTAGAGAGGAATTAGGAAATTGCTTTCCTCTTGGAATCTTTGTTTTTGTTATAAAACTTAAACGTTACGGACATGTGTTATAAAGTGGAACATCAACCCTAACCCCGCCTCCCAGAGAGAACTGCTGGGGATAAGCGTTTTGAATCACATTGGGTCTGAATGTGATGGTGTGGACATTGCTCTTTGTAACCTTCTCAAGTCATCTCGGCCAAAGTCTGTTCCTACCAGCAAAGGGAACAAACGTGTCGGGTCTTTTTTTTTTTTTTTTTCTTTTTTTTTAACTAGGAAAGTGGGGTAGTGGTGTGGATTATCCCCAAATCATTCATGCGTGAGTTTAGAATTCTTATTTTAGCATTTACTTATGAACGCATGCACGCCTCTTTGGAACTTCACAACCCTCCTAAGAAAAGCCTCTCACAGGGAAAACTTAGCTGGAGTGATGGAGCTGTCTAGCCTCATCACCCTGATTTCCACACCCACAGCAGTACGCATCACCTCTGACACAAGTCACAATTTTATCTAAAGGAGGGAGTGAGTATGGTTTTTCTTTTGCGAGCTCTTATGGGTATACTAGACCTTAGGCATTCTCAGACTTAATATTTAATCCTCCCAAGGCTTCCGAAGCCTCCTGATAAATAGTAATTTGTAATGATTCTGAGGCCTAAATTTGAATCAAGCATACCATGAGGCCTGTTGCCCGTTGTTTCTGAGAAGTTCAGCTGTTTCTCCTCACTCGTGGTGTTTCATGCTTGAATGCTTGTTGCCTTATGACATTATCCTTTGTGGAGAAGGATGACAAAAATAAAGCCAGCTGGGAAAGCAGGTGACGAAAATTCTCCCGTCTACCAAAATGATGGTTTTTAGCCAGAAAATAGAAGTTGTAGGTAATTTGAGAATGTTGGATGTGGCTGAGGCTTAACAAACCTGCGGACCTGAACAAGTCTACCATGCACCATAATGGAAAGGACAACAAAAAGTTTGTGAAACCGTTACAGTGATTTTTCTAGCCAAGGAAAAAAATCACTCATCCAATGAGAAAGAAAACTCAAGAGAATGTTGAAAAGGCTCTCAAGGTATGGTCTGATTCTGCACAGAGAGATGAGACTGCCATTTCAGGGAGGGAACAGATGGCAAAGACACTGACCTGACAGGTGAAGGTTGATTTGATGACATTTCTCAAATGCGTTTTCTTTGCCAAATGTGAAGTTAATAAGGGGAGGCTACACCAGCTAACCACGTATGGCTCCTGGAACGGAGCTGAAGACACACATAAAGCAGGGAAGGGTTATGTACTCTGTGAATTCAAGATTGTAATGAAACCCACCTTTGAAGAAAATACCTTCTCTAAATATACATCCCAAGAAGAGACGTGAGCAGCAGGTATTCTGACAACAAAGGAGTAATTTTGATGATGGAATGGAGGGAACTTTAAAGATGTCTGAGAGATGAATCAAGTTCCTTGTGAGGACAGGAAGTGAGGGAAGAAAGAGGGACGAGCGGGTATAAAGGCAGCACCTGCTCTCTCATTCATTCCTGGTTGCCTTTGTCATCCTTTTCCCAAATTGATGCACTTGCTTCCTTGGTCAAGGTTTATCAAGCAAATGCTGACGATCACCTGGTTGAAAAAACATTGTTAACCTAATGCTGTAACCCAGTGGGTCTCATGGTGGTCCTAGACCCACAGCATCAGCAGAATATCCCACCCCCACCTAGGATTACTGAATCAGAAACTCTGGGTAATGGAGCCCTGCAATCTGTTTTTAGCAAGCCTTCCAGGTGATTTTGGTGCATGCTGAAGTTTGAGGCCCTCCGCTGTAACTTGTCTTCCTTCATTCAGCATTTTCTTGTGGCATTTGAATTTAGTATCGCTTGTTATGTATTACGTAGAATGTATGTTGTAGTAATCATCTTCATTACTTCGACTTTTTGGATTTTTTTAAGTTCATGGTTAATTTTACTATAGTTTTATTTCGATTTTGCTTTGGTGGATTTTTTCAAAAATTATATTGGCTCTGTGTTTACAGCATCTATAAGAATATGAAGAGGTAGCTCACATTTTCCAGGTGCTGTTTTAATTACTATTATAAGGGAAATTGTAAGCTCCAGTGGTATTCAAGAATTTAGAGATTAGAGAAACGTTCAAGGCATGAGATTGCTCAGGGAGAAGAGTCTATGGTAATTTGGGGGCTACAAATAAACCTAATCGAATTGAGCAGCTGTCAGTAAGAAGCAAGATTTATTGGGCAGTTGACTTTATATATTTTGATCTGATACACAAATTAACCCTCCCCAAATCTATTTAGCAGCTGGTTGTCATTTCCATTAGCTAAAAGCAGCTAGTCTTAAATCTGTTTCAAAGCTCCTGCCAGCACGTCTCGCTGAGCCTGTTTAGCCTTTCAGCTGTGAGACCAAATTCCCAGGTGCCAGTTCAGTGCTCAGGTCTCTAGACCTTGTTATGGGCTGTTGAAATCCTTCTGCCAGCTCTTGAAATGACCCTAGGCAAGTAATTTAATTCAGTCTTTCTGTCACTGAAGGTAGTCAAGAAGGATTTAAGGATTTATATGCAATAAGAAACATGCTTTAGAGTTTCGTCAGTCTAAGCTCTAAAGGTAGAGAAGGTCAGGTGAGGGTTGAATGTTTTCACTTATTCCTGACCATTTCCAGCTCTAGGGGCATGGTCAATTCTTCCATTGGTTTTTATGCAGTGATCAGGCTCTCTTAGGTTTTGGTGCCGTATCATCATGAATACTAACGTTCTCTTAAGTTGCGGACGTCGTGATTGCTTTATATACTATTCTTATTCTTGTTTGTTAATATTTCTGATTACAGTAGACCTTTACTATTTGTACAAAGTTCTGTGGATTATTTTAGGGGAAAGCGGGTTATTAAAGTAATGCTATGTTTGGGTAAATAGAACTGACACCGACTTAGTAAAGTTGTATTAGTTATTGCCCCAAAACTTCATGGCTTCAAATACCACACATTTATTCTAGTTTCTCGGAATCGGGAATTCAGGAGCAGCTTAGCTGGGTGGTTGTGGCTCAAGTATCCTGAGGTCCGCCGTCGAGATGATTTGGGGGCAGCAGTTCCGTGGGCTTGCCTGGAGCTGGGGGATCTGCTTCCAATATGGCTCAGTCATGCGGCTGGTGAAAAGGGGCCTCACTTCCTTGCTGGCTGTTGGCCGGAAGTTTCAGTGCCTCACCTTGTTGGCCTTTTCGTAGGGTCTCCAGAGTGTCCTTGTGACAGGGCAGCTGGTTTCTCCAGAGGGAGTGATCCTAGAGAGAGAGCAAGGAGGAGATTAGATGCCCTTTACGACCTGGTTTCAGAAGTTGCTTCACTTTTGCCACATTCTCTTTGTTAGAAGCCAGTCACTAAGTACTGTCCACATGCAAGAGGAGTGGAGTTAAGACTCCTCTCTCGAGGGGAAGAGTTTAAAAGAATTTTATGGAGTCTTTTTAAGCCACTGCAATGATAGACGTGGTTATATATTTTGCAAAGGCATGTAATTGGCAACAGCCAAATTTGTACTTACTTCTCTGCTGTTTCAACGGTCTTAGAGTTAAAACAGGTGTTTCTGTTGCTCTGTAGATGTTCCTGAAAATTTTCCTGTTCTCCACAATTGTAAATGAGAAATAAAAGTTTACGGGAAAATGCAGTTGGAAGGGGGTAGGACTCTAAGTTCATGCATCTTTATAACCAAAATACTAACAAAAGTAACGATGGGGCTGCAGGAGCTAGCCCAGGCAGCCCAGGCGGGCTGGAGGTTGAGTTGCCTTAAGGAATATTAGAAATGCACAGTAACGGAACAGTAGTAATGCTGTCTTGTGGGTGCAGAGACGGTGTATTTACTGTGGGTTTTTCCCTTTGCTGTTGAAAGTTAGAATTCTACCAATCTGGCTCCTTTTGCCTAGAGTAAATCTTTATGAACCAACATAATACAGCATGTTAAAATGACACCAGTCCTCTGTTTACAATCATATGAGCTCATTGGTATTAATGAATCACATACTGTAGCAGAACAGACCGTAGTTTCCCTTAAATGAATAAATACTTTGAATCATTTATTTAGTAAAATTCTCTGCCGATAGATGAAACTGAAGTAGACTGCAGTAAACATTGCTGTGGTCAGGTCTCTATCCCAGCTTGAAATACTTGCTTTTGCTGTCTATCTTTCCTCCTGCGTCATGTAAGAAATGCCTTAAACCTGCAGGGAATTAGAGTAACATTGCTAAAGTAAAAGTTTTCACGACCGATCCAACTTTGAATTGGCAGGCATTGGTCACTTGGTGTTGTCAATATTTATTGGAGCATGGGACAGTTGGAATTCCTCCGAAATGAGAAGTTTGAGAGTTGGCAGGGAGAGAGAAAATAATTCCTATGTCATAGAATAAAGAAGTCTGACGCAAAGGAGGGTGCACGTGGCTGATTGCCTAGGTGTAGAGTCTTATTCATCTCCATATTCCCCGGAGCCCTGTTTGGTACACAGCAAGTCCCGAGGGCGTGTGTGATCCGGAACACCCAGGGAGGGAGCAGACAACAAGGATATTGAAATTCACTCAGAACAAGACAAGGAGGGGTTTGATTCAGGCTGGGATGTTTAGGGCTTTCCAAGGACAGACTGATCTTACCATTAGGCTCCAAGACTATTCAGGCACTTTGGGAATTTTTCTAACTAGAGAATAAAAAACCTATCTCTGTTGATGTGTCCATACTCTTCCTCTCTCTCTCTCTCTCTATATCTATATATCTATATATCTATATATATGCACATATATATATATAGATATATATATCTATATCTATATATACATATATATAGATATAGATATATATATCTCCGGGATATATAGTCCACTCTATCTGGTGATTTGTTCTGGGACTTTCTGTAGGATTTTTGTGGAGTTGGGAGAATTGAAGGGCTGTCTTTATGTACCCCTGTTGTCTTTTTCATTAATTTCTACTCACAGATCTACATAAATGTGACAGGTTAACATGTGTCCTCAAAGCCATTCTCAGATGGGGCTAAATAAAATGTCTCCTTTGCATTCATTAGTCTGTATGTAGGCTTGTGTGTGTGTGTGTGTGCCCATGCACACACACGTATACATATTTAGATCAGATCTCTCGTTAGCCTGTGTTACTTTATTACATTTTGTGGAGATTGGAGTTTCGAAATCTAGTAATCTTGCGCTTCTTTCCGACAGGAAATGTCTGTCATGTAGAAAGGAGCTCTTAGCCTGGGAGTCTGAGCGTTTTCTTTCTGGGTGTAAATGAACTAGTACAGAAGGGGACAAGCGACTGACTGTGGTCTGATCCATCATTGGCAGCCTTTGGCAAGTCGTGTCTGATGTGAAGTCTCCTGGGCTTCCTATCTCTTTGTGGGGCATTAGCATCTGGTGACTGAACAATTCAGCGGGGCCCTCAGCTCCCTTGCGGGTGGCAGCTGTGTAGTTGTTTGCTGGGCACCAAGTTTAAATAGCTGAACCACTGTTACACTCCATGCTGGCCCGGCCCCAGCAAAATTATGTAGTGTGCAGTATCTATTTTATAAAACATTCTGATGTACCGGGAGAAAGAGGAAGTGAAATTCAAACCTGCTGGTTTTGTTATTTCTGCCCAAAGGTATGTATTGGGATGGTTCCAACACGCTGGATCTCTTGAGATCTATTTTTGGTGCTGGTGCTCTTTTCGTTTCCTTCTCCAGTAGGTATTAGACATCTACCAAAACTACTTGGTATTTATGTTAGTTCTTAATATTCATAAGAATATAATGTCTCTTGAATATGTTTCTTCTGCTAGCCTTTGGCAACTAGGCAAATTTCCAAGTAAATAGAACGCTTCTGGCTTGGGTCCTATGCGAGGACACGTGTCTCTCATTAATTTATTTCTGAGAGTGGGTTTCGGTCCTCTTTGATACTATACATTCAATGTCTACAACTGGCAATGTTTTTCTCCTTGTTTATAACGCTGTGACACGTGAGTCACAGGAGTTCTCCCATCTAGTTGATGGGACTTGTCTGCAAGTCATTCTGCCAGATTCATTTCCAGCTTGGAAATAAAGACTCTTAAGATCTTTCCCAGTGCCCTCTTTGTCTCCGAGGCTCAGTGCATCTTCCTGTGTCTCTGTCTTCCTGAGGCACAAGAGGCACCACTCACCAACCTTCATAGAATTGGCATTAAGTCTGTCTTTGAGGACTTAACCATTGCCACCAAGTAGTATTTTCTTATTAGAAAAGTTACTTATTTTCCATCTCCTTAATAGTACGTGTACATTGAGTCAGTGTAGAAGGAAGAATGTCATCAGTTAATTTCATTACAACAGATTAGTTTCATTAAATGCCCAATCTTGAAGGTTATTTTCCTATCTTGGTCTGTAATGTTTTCTTCTAAGTGTACTGAAATTAACTTGAGCCATTTATAAAAATCTTGAAGTCATCCCTTTTTTAAATGTAAACAAAAATGGTGGAGGATATAGAAGAAAATAACACTTGGGGTTGTAACAGAGGAGTTAAAATGGTCGTTTCCTTGGGTTTTAAGGAAAAAGCTCTTCTTCGCCCAAAATTAAAATGCACGTGTGAAGTAGATGTGGTAGTTCTTACCATAGTTGTATTACTGCACATTTCAGACTCTCTCGATTATAAATTAGGTCGTTGCCCATAATTATTCTCTGTGGTCCAGGTGGTTTATCTGGTATGCCAACGAGTTGAAAACTCATTTCTTTGGACTCAGATGTTTGCGTGTTTGTTTCAGGAAAACCCCACAGCACTGGTGGCTCTGAACGGATTCAGCTCTCAGGAATGTATAACGTCCGTAAAGGCAAAATGCAGTTGCCGGTGAACCGATGGGCCAGACGCCAAGTCATCCTGTGTGGGACCTGCCTGATGGTGTCATCTGTGAAAGACAGCTGGGCCGGAAAGATGCATGTTCTGCCTCTCATTGGTGGAAAAGTAAGTTTAAAATGAACAAAATGCTAACGGGTTCCCCAGTGTTATTAAGCTCACTTTGAGCCATTTCTGTAATACGGGGTCCATGGTTTTCACTCATCTGAGGTCTTACTCAATTCCTGTTTTGCTCCACCAGTGGGCATTGTTGAACGGTGGAGTTGTGGAAAATGGCCACGCATCGGCTCACGCGAGGCCCTGGTGACGATCACTTTATTGGTACATGCATCTTATTTACAGACCTGAAACAGAGCAACTAAAAGTCAGTGTTATATTTTAGGCTACAGATGAGAAGTTATTCTTTATTAGCAGACATCTCTTGATATCTTGAGTGTATCTTGTGTCGGATAGAATAATGATCCTTAAGTCCAGGGCTTAAGGATCATTCAAGCATTCTTACCAAGGTTAGACTCTTTCTCTCTTGCATGAATCTTTGATCCAACTTTGCCCTACCTCTCTGTTTATTTTTGTTTAGTGACCAGTGAAGTTAGCATTTTTTAGTTTATCAGTTTAGCCATTCATAATTTTTGAAATTGAAATGTTACCTTGTTTCAGAGAAGAGCTGTGATATGGCTGATAGTTATTCCCAACATTGCTAGCTGCTTTTCTTTGGGCATGTCAATTATTTTATTCTTATCATTTATGAAATAGAACCAAATTGCTTGGGAAAATGTTACATTCTTTTTTTTGCCATGTCAATTTATTAATTCCCAAGTGTTGGTAGATGTATCATTACCATAATTATATGTTAGTATTTCCTGATTTTTAAATGATAGGATAATCTTTTAATAAATGGGAAGGCAAATTTGGATGAAGAAAAGGGTGTGTGAAAATTGGGGGCATATTAAGCAAATATTTTCTTTACTGTTTTCTTCCCTGAATGGGCATGGGAAAGACAGCAGAACGTGGAGGATATAAATAGAGGGGAAAATAAAAACACCACTTTTGTTGAAGTGAACTTTTTAAAATTGGCAAATATTTGATCTGTTTATTCCAGGGATTAGGAATGAATTAGGTAAAATCAGATGTGTGCAGTAGTAAATGCCATTATTCACTTGCTATGTAGCAAATTCATTCTTCATTCATAATTTAAAGTAGTCTCTCCTTATGTGAATAGCCCATGTCAGTTCCCTACCCGCCCCTCTGCTATTAGACAGTCTAATCCTAAGAAGACTAATACTTGATCATTTAAAAAAGATTCTGGCCAGGCTGCAAGGTACATTTAGATCTATTTCAGTCATCTATTTTGAAGCCATTACTTAACTTTTGTCTGAGCATTGAAGAGTTACTGGTGTCTTATTACTGAAGATTTTGTCCTTTGGATTGAATTCTGAAAAATTGGTCATTGTTACTACTCCAATAGGTCATCATTAAAAATGCATATTTGATGTTTGATGCCCTGTTAGGTCAACAGTCTATTTCTTTCTTCTCTATGATGTTAGGTGTTTGCTTAGGCAAATTTAATGTAACTATTTATTAAATAACCTCTGTGGGGAAGCCACTTTGCTTGGTGCCCCAGAAATACCAAGATGGATAAGTCATCATCCCTGCCTTTGAATTGCTTATAATTTACTATCCGGAGACGAAGGATGGACACTATAAAATCTGCTCTAAGAGAGATGCAAAAAAGTAGTGCAGAGAGATTACATTTTGTTCTGGGGGAATCAGGGAATTCTGTGATGAAGGAGGTAGCAATTATGGTGGAACTTGAAGGGTGAAAAATCTTTTGACATATGAAGGAGATGGCCAGAAAGATTATTGTGCTCAGAGAAGCTGAGGCAGGAAAGTAGTGGAATGTTCAGATAAGGTTCAGAAGATCAAGTTATAATTAGCATTTTCATTCAGGGCTAGAGACTTGTCTTGTTTCCCAGGCCTGTTATTGGATGGACTTCTACCATTGAATGAATTGAAATGGCTTCCTTTCTCACAGACAAACCTTGTAAAACCTGTTTTGTACTATGCCTTTAAAAATAATTGAGTATGTCGAAAAACAGTCTTTTAAAACCTGTTGACCGAGTTAGGGAAAAATAACCCACTCTTTGCCGTCTGAGTTTTCATTAATGTGTATCTGTTCCTTTTTTCATTCTGCTCATTCCGTTTTATTCTGTTGAAGGAAAAGCTAAGAGTAAATGGAAGGTTTTTGGTTTTGTTTTTAAAATATTTATGAAGCAGAGCTAGAAATGAAGTGTGAGATAGATTGGCCATAACCTAGCAATAATTGCTGATAAACACAACACTACTTGAGCATGATCATTAATTCACATTTTCAAATGTCGAATTCCAAATATAAAGCTAAATGAAGCACTCTTAAAATTTCATTGTTGGGGAAAATTATTTAATAGATAAGTTTCTATTCATTGTGCAAGTATTACATTATATTTAATTTATCCTGTAGAATTTAACATCGGTTTTTAGATGTAACATTTTAATATTTTACTTAATATTTGTTAAATTATGATGCATAATAAATTGAATAACCATTTACCTACTGCTATTCAGTTTAGGAATCACAGCCATATAAACACCAATGTTTTCTACCTGTGTTCTCTTTACATCTGCCCCACTGGTATCCCCCAACCCCAAAGGTATCCACCCATTGTCCTAGAATATGTATTCATCATTTTCTTTTTTAAAGTAAGTTTTATGATGTAACTATGTTTTGCTTGTTTTTGATCTGAATGAAATTGGTATCATACCATGTGTGGGCTTCTGTGATTGAATTTTTTCACTCGGTATTATGTTTCATAATAAGATTCTATGTTGCTTTCTGTATGTGGTTTTCATTTCTGTATAACGTTTCCCTCTGTAAGTGTTCTAAATTCTCATAATTTCTTAAGTAATTTTCCTGTTGGACATTGGGTTGCTTCTAGTTTTTTGTCATTATAAATGATTCTGCCAAAATGGGCTTATGTTGATATACCTCCTGGTACACAAGTAGTTTTTCTAGGACAGTAGTTCTCAGAGGTACTGTGCCCAAAGGGGACATTGGATGATATGTGCAAGTGTTTTGATTGTGAAGTGATTGAACAGTCAACGTATCAGTTGATGTAAGCTAAATTATGCTGTGGTGACAAATCCCCCCCCAGATGTCAGTGACTTAAATTTTCTCATTCCACTAAACGTCCACTTTAGATTGGTAGAGATTTCTTTTTTCACATAACTGTACAGGGACCCAGCCTGCTCTGCTCCCTTATAACATTTGGAACATGCAACCTTCCTTTGGTGCTTAAGCAAGGGAAGAGGTAACTGGAGAGTCATAAACTGGCTTTTGTATATTTGGATGCAGAAGTGGCACATGCCACTTCTGCTCGTGGCTCATTGGCCAGAACTAGTCACATGACTTCACCTTGATTGCGGAAAGTCTGGGAAACGTGGAAAGTAGAGTGTTTGGTTAATACCAATATATTTGGTGCAAGGGGACACTATCGGCCTTTACAGGGCAGGGGCTCAGTGAAAAAAAAAGTCACACGAAGTATTAGACAGTCCTGCACAATGTACAATGAACTGTTTAATTCAAAATCCTTAAAATAAACTACTTCCTTGAGAAATACTGCTCTTAGATACACATTTAGGGGTGCAGTTACTGGACTATAGGGCATATGCACATGCTACAAGATGATGTCAAATTGCTTTTCAAAGTTGTTGTACCATTTTACACTCATATCAGTGTACAAGTGTTCCTGTTTCTCTGCATCTTCACCAAACTTTATGGAGGTATAATCGACAGACATTAAACTGCACATTTTGATGATAATTTGATAACAGTATAGCTAGCTAAACACACCCATTCAACCATCACCACAGTGAATAAGAATGATCATATCACCCTTGAAAGTTTCCTTGTCCTCCTTTTATCCCCCTTCCTTCCACTCTTTTCCTCATCCTCCAGAAATCACTGGTCTAATTTCTGTCTATATTGATTAGCTTAAGTCCCATTAAAAAATATTTTGTCTTTAGTGTATAGAAATACAGCTGGCTTTTGAGTATTGATTTTATATTCAGCCACTTGGCTAAATTTTCTTATTTATTCTAATATACTGTCTATAGAATCTTTGGAGTGTACTATGTAGCTAATCATGTAATATTCAAATAATGACAATTTTTTTCTTCTTTAATACATATTTGTGTCTTACTGTAATGGCCAGGACTCTAGTATAGTATTGAGTAGAAACAGTAGATACTTGTCTTCTCAGTGATCTTAAAGAGAGTGGTATATCATCATTAACACTGAAGTTTGCCTTAGATGTTTGATAAATACACTTTGTCAGCTTGAGTTGTTATTTGTGTTCTTAGTTTGCTGGGAGTTTTAATCATGAATGATGAATGGGTGGTGAATGTTACCAAATGCTTTTTCTGCAGCTGTGGGGATGATCATATGGTCGTCTCCTCCATCTCCTCCTCCTCCTCCTCCTCCTCGTCCTCCTCGTCCTCGTCCTCCTTCTTTTTTTAATGTTTATTTATTTTATTTTTGAGAGAGACAGAGACAGGATGCTAGTGGTTTAGGGGCAGAGAGAGAGGGAGACACAGAGTCCAAAGCTGGCTCTAGGCTCCGAGCTGTCAGCACAGAGCCCAACACGGGGCTCGAACCCATGAGCTGTGAGATCATGATCTGAGCCAAAGTCAGACACTTAACCAACTGAGCCACCCAGGCGCCCCTGGTTTTCTTCTTTAATTTGTTAATGTGATTAACGATTTTATAGTTCCAATAATGTTAAATCATCTTGCCTTTCCTGAGGTAAATCCAATTTGTTTTTGATATAGTTTTTTTCCTTCTGTATTTCTGGATTGTGATGCAACATTTTGTTCAAGATAAGTGTTCATAACTGAGACTCGCCTATAATTATTTTTTTCTGTTACTACTCTGATCTGTTTTTGGTTATAGAATAATTTGTGGTATTTTTCTTCATTTTTTGTTGGGTGGATGAGTTTGCACAAATTTGGAATGTTCTCTGTCTTGGAACTTTGATAGAATTCATCTATAAAATGATATGGGCCTGATATTTCTTGGGGAAAAGTTTGTTTATTCAGTTTCTTAAATGATTATAGGACTATGTAGGCCTTCGGTTTTTTTTCTTTCTTGATTTTTTCTGAGATTTTGCCACAGAATTGTTTATAATGTTCTTTTTAATCTCTGCTTAATCTGTAGGCCTATCTCTCTTTTCATTATTAATGTTATTAATGTCTGTCTTCAGCTGATATCATGAACTAATATCTGTTGACATTTACTTTGTTATTAGCCTTTTCAAAGAACCAGTATTTTGTTAATGTTCATGTTCTCTGTTGTATATTTGGTTTTCATGACATTAATTTCTGCTTTTTGATGTCACCTTTATTATGGCTTGAATTTATTCAGTTTTTGGTTTGGTATTTTTCCCCCTAAGTTCTTGAGACATGTATCAATCAAAATAATTTTCTGCCTTCTTTTCTAATGTGAGTATTTAAAATTATAAATGTTCCCCTATGTACTGCTTTTGTTGCATTCCATAAATTTTGATATGTATTTTTTTAATCGTTCAGTTCTAAGACTATCTAAATTTCTATTATTTTTTTTTTTTACTTAGTTGTTTGGAAGTGTGTTACTAGTTTTCTAAGTACACTTGGATTTTATTTTATTTTAAAAAAAATTTTTTTAATGTCTTTATTTATTTTTGAGACAGAGAAAGAGCATGAACAGGGGAGGGGCAGAGAGAGAGGGAGGCACAGAATCCAAAGCAGGCTCCAGGCTCTGAGCTGTCAGCACAGAGCCCGACGCGGGGCTCAAACTCACAGACTGTGAGATCATGACCTGAGCTGAAGTTGGACGCTTAACCGACTGAGCCACCCAGACACCCCAGTACACTTGGATTTTAAATGGAATTTTTATTATTGACATCTAACTTTTAATTGCCTTTTGGTCCCAGAACATAGTCTGTGATACTGATCTTTTTGAAAATTCTTACTCTTTATGACTTGTGATCAGTTTTGTAACTGCAGCATAGGAGCTTGTGGAATACCATGTTACTTTATTGTCTGGACTTTTCCTGCTTAGGAAGCATTTACTGGGAGTGGAAATTTGATTTGACTGTATCGCTGCCTTATTAGGACTTGAAAGTTCTTATGGTAGAGTTTTCTTTCATGTTAAACTCAATCTCACGTTAAATTTTTAAAAACTTACTTAACACGCTTGAAGACCTCTTTTTAAAAAAGGTTGTAATGCAGACTAATACAAAAGTCGCTCAAAGTGAAAATCCTTCTGCAGTAAAAATCCTTAAGTCTTAAGTAAAACTCCTCCCAAAGGAAGGAAGAACCCCAGCAGCCTATTGTGAGGATATAGAAAGATAAGAAAGGGCGTCTGTTCCAATCTAAACAGGAAGAAGAGAATTTGACTACTGTGGGGAAATCTAAAGAAGATAAAACTCCCCATTTTCGATTTCCTTGTAATTCAAGTTGGTTAGTCAGACTCGGGAACTTACGTGTTTTAGGTATTAAGAGGAACATATATGGGGAAAGATGCAAATCTGTGTAGGCTCACTGACCTAAGGTATGGTTAATGAACTATGTAAATGGTCTGCTTTCCTGATGTGTTTTTGTCTCTGTTTTTATAGGTAGAAGAAGTGAAAAAGCACCAGCACTGTTTAGCATTTAGCTCCTCTGGACCCCAAAGCCAGACTTACTACATTTGTTTTGATACATTCACAGAGTATTTAAGGTGGCTTCGGCAAGTCTCCAAGGTAAGTGCTTACCCAAGAATATTTTTCAGCCTCTAGCTGGCTAGAGTTGCTTTCTGCTTTACCCAGTTCCAGAGTATAGTATTATACTTAATATTTTTTTTAGTTTTCTGAAAGCTCATTTTGGCTGAAAAGTAGCCAACTGAAAAATTTTTAAATTGTGCTTCATTTGCTGGGTTCTGTTTATCCCTAAAAAAAAAAAAAAAAAGAAGAACTCAGTGGGTAGACTGGCATTACTATCTTAATGTTGTAGATAAAGAACGTAGACTAAGAATATTTAAGGGACTGGCCCAGGGTCGGACAACTGCAAAACCACAAAATACCCAGAGAAGTGTTACAAATTTCCCCTCTTCCTCTATTTTTTCATTTAAGTGGTTTAATCTGTGCCACTCCCTTTCACCTGTCCAACTTCTGCCTTTCAAATGGCTTAATTTCTTTTCACATCGTCATTTTCTTGACTGTTTAATAGTCTCCTACTTAAATGAGATCACCATGACCTATGAAACAGTATACCTGTGTGTGTGTGTGTGTGTGTGTGTGTGTGTGTGTGTGTGTGTGTGTAATGGAAGCCAGAATAAATGCTGGTATTTCAGGTACTCTGTGTGAAGATGATTTTTACATCACATTTATAGAATTATGTGTAAAATGGGTGGGTTGCAGTACTTTGTGCCTTGGTTTTGGGTGTGTTTATGAAATGATGAAACCTCTCTTGGGTGTAGAAACATTACACTGGAATTTGCTTTCATATTTTTTAATTTATAATCCAGTTTGCTATCCAAGTTCAGTGTGATCCCAACTGCTGTATGATGTAATTGTTTATCAAGTGAATGAACAGGGAATAACTTTTGTCAACAGTTAACAGAAAATTCGAGAATAATGTCTAGAAAGACTTCTTGAAATACTGGCTACATGTGAATTGTCAAGTAAAAGCTATGTTCTCTGATGACGCAATGCACTTAAGAACATTAGTGCTTCCTCCTTTTAGAGAAGAAGCGATGGGCAGAATGTAGATTGATAGGGACTCAGAAGATTCTCCCCACCTGGTTGGCCAGTGGAGGTTCTAATTGCATAGGGCAGCATCCTGCTAGAGAAAATGGGAGGGATGACGCTTCTTTCGGCATGCCTGTAGAATTAATGTGCTATTAGAGGCAATGAATACATCTGCATGGTCGTTTTAAAATTACTTTTGTGGTCGCAAATGTGAGGAGACAAATATTAAATAATACTGTGCTTTTACATTTAAATGGTTACATGGGTTCAAAGCAGTAAGTCAACGGCCTGCACTCTGTTTTATTCGGAATAAAATGCCAAACTGTGGTCAAAGTACATTGAATTTTTTTTCTGTATGGAGATGTTGATTGATGGACGTGTTTATTTTAAATGTTTCTTTTTGAGAGAGAGCCCATGTGCACATGTGGGGGAGGGGCGGCGTGGAGACAGGGGGTCGAGAGCAGGCTCTGTGCTGGCAGCAGTGAGCGAGATGTGGGGCTTGAACTCGTGAACTGTGAGATTGTGACCTGAGCCACCCAGGCACCCTGAGATGTTGATTTTTTTAAATAAACTTTTTATTTTGGAATAATTTTCTATTTAGCGAAAAGTTATACAGATAGTACAGGGAGTTTCCATGTGGCCCCACCCAGTTTCCCAGAGATCTTACGTTACCATGACAGAGTTGTCAAAACTAAGAAACCAACATTAACACGTTACTCTGATCTAAACTTCAAAATTTATTTGGATTTTACTGGCTTTTTCATTAGTGTTTTTTACTAGCATTTTTCATTCTCCTGTCCCAGGATTTAGTCCAGAGTACCACGTTTCATTTGATTGTCATGTCTCCTTTTTCTCCTCTGGTCTGTGGCAGTTTTTCAGTCTTTCGGTGGTTCATATGACCTTGACACTTTTGAAGAGTGTTGGTCAGGTATTTCCTATAATGTCCTATGTGGAGATGCTTTGACCTTTTAAACCAAATGCAGTGTCATAGTCAGCTGCTTTACATTCTTTTTGGAACAAGTCAGAGGTATAAGTTCTTAAACATGGATAAGGATGTGAGTAAACAGGTAAATTATCAAGGTTACCAATGACAATTGTTTTGATTAAAACAATAATAACAAAAAGATTAATAGGTATTGAGTTTAATTAACATCCACCCAACTGATAAGTCACTGTTCTAAAGATAGCCAGCATTTATGAAGCACCTTCTGTATGTCAAGTATGTGTTTTATGCACTGGGATATATAGCAAAGAACAAGTCTAATTCCTCTCTCTCGGTAGCACTTACATTGGGGAAACATGATAAATAAGCAAACAGACAAGAAAGAAAACATCAAATAATCACAGAGCTATAATACAAGTTATAATGACAAAGAATGATGAAGAATAACTTTTTTTTTTAATGTTTATTTATTTATTTTGAGAGTGTGTGCACATGAGCAGGAGAGGGGCAGAGAGAGAGGGAGAGAGAGAATCCCGAGCAGGCTCTATGCTGTTAACTCAGAGCCCCACGAGGGACTTGATCCCGTGAACTGTGAGATCATGCCCTGAGCCGAAATCAAGAGTCGGACTCTTACTTCCTAAGCCTCCAAGGCGCCCCTAAACTGGAACTTCAATGAAAAGAAGTATCCAATTATTTGAAGACCTGGTGGTAGGAGCTTTCCAGGTAGTTGGAAAAGATGGTGTGAAAGTCCTAATACTAGAAAAAGGGACATGATGTCAGGGAAGGCAGGGATTTTAGGTTACAAAACAGGGTAAAGACTCTGGATTATATGATTGGCATAATGGCAAGCCATTTGAAAGACTTCTCTTTCAGAAAGTTACATAATCTGACACTGGCTGCTGTGTAGTGAATGGATTATGGAGGACAAGAAGAGAAGCCAGGGGTGGGGTCTGACTGGCAGGAGGCTCTTGTGGTATTTTCCAGGTAAGAAGTGAAAGGAGAGATGGAGAGAAGTGGATAGATGCATTTGGGGATGTGTTTTGAAGATTGAGAGACAGGATTACTGATAATTACATACAAAGCATGAGGAAAATTTTGGGATAAAAAATGCCTTCTAGGTTCTTGATTTGAATTGCTAGGTAAATTGTAGACTCATTCAGAAACCACAGCACTAATTAGACTATATATGCACCTTTAAAGCAAAGGCAAAATACAGTTTTTAACCTCGAAGAGTTTGTTTCTAGAGAGACAGCAAAGAAGTGAAATGAAAGAGAGACAGCAAAGAAGTGAAATGAAATGAAAGTGAAATGAAACTAGAATGAAAGATTATGAAATGCCTCTTAAAAGAGGTGTGGAAATTGTTGATTTCTAACTGGCAACTGTAAATGTCATATGT
The DNA here is from genome assembly GCF_023721935.1 of Panthera uncia. Taxonomy (NCBI): domain Eukaryota; kingdom Metazoa; phylum Chordata; class Mammalia; order Carnivora; family Felidae; genus Panthera; species Panthera uncia. The sequence continues at coordinate 13,718,991 of NW_026057586.1, read as the reverse complement.
TTGACTCTCTGCTGTTGCTGGGTGGCTGACATGCCATCTTCATAGGATAGTGTATTTGTAACAAGGTACTGTCTCTGATTATCCAAACCATGAATAGATGCACCCATCAGGACTCTCATAGGAGAGGCGGGGGTTGGGGGAGAATTGTGGCCCAGGATACATGATGGTGGCAGGGTGAAGTGTTGGTGTGAGTTTTCCTCTTCCACTGATTACTACATTGCCATTAGAAAGTGTTTGATATGTAATGTAGCTACGAGAGAAGATAATTCACAAGCATATCCATCCACAACAAGACTCAGCTTACATCTCACACAAGTGTCTGTGAGTGCTTCCAGGAGGGTGGGGGGGGGGGGTGGAATTTAATTACCTTAAGTTACTAGTGTTAACAAGTAGTTAACTAGTAGTTAACTGGTATTAACTAGAATGAATTTGAATTAGAACCTTAACCTCCTTTCCTTTCAGAAAGGCTCTCAGTGTTTGGAGAAGTCAAATGGTGTGGGAATAAGGAATTTAGGTTTCAAACTAAGGTAGACACGGGTTCCACCATTCACGGACTCGGTCACTGTAAGTTTCTAAATTTTAGGCTTTCTCATTTGATAAAGGGATTAGCAATAGTACCTCCTAGGGCTTACGTCAGAGGTGGACATGATAGTCTTATACCAACACATAGTAATTCTAACTTTGTGTGTGTGTGTGTGTGTGTGTGTGTGTGTGTGTGTGTGTATGAGAGTGACTGACTAAATACAGAAATAAAATAATTTTATGGCCATCATTCCTGCTGTTACCATTGATTGGCCAATCTTTTTTTTTTTTTTTAAGTTTATTTATTGATTTTTGTGAGAGGGTGAGTGAGCAAGCAGGGGAAGGGCAGAGAGAGAGAATCCCAAGCAGGTCCCATGCTGTCAGCACTGAGCACAACATGGGTCTCGAATCCACGAACTGCGAGATGATGACACAAGCTGAGACCAAGAGTTGGGTGCTTAACTCACTGAGCCACCCAGGTGCCCCCCCAGACAATCTTTTTATTTAAAAAAAAATCTTTTTTAATGTTTATTTTTGAGAGAGAGAGACAGAGTGTGAGTGGGGGAGGCGCAGAGAGAACGGGACACGCAGAATCCGAAGCAGGCTCTAGGCTCTGAGCTGTCAGCACAGGGCCCAACGTGGGGCTCAGATTCACAAACTGCGAGATCATGACCTGAGCCGAAGTTGAACGCTTAACTAACTGAACCACCCAGGCGCCCCCAGACAATCTTTTTAAAGTATTATTTGTTTTTATGTATATTTTAAGGAGATAAAGACACACATATGCTTGCTTTATCTGAACAAAGGACCTTCTGCTGTTCTTGACAACCACAGGAGCCTTTTGGGGTTAACACAATTGAGGATGGCAGACATCGGAAAGAAAGATTTCTTCCTGAAAAGTCAGGGGTCAGGGACAAAGGGCAGAACATCTTAGTAAATGCAGATTTTAGATACAGTGTCTTTCCTTTCTCTAGTCTTACAAACCAGATACACGTTTTTAGAAGTTGTTAGGGTTAGTGAATGGAAGGAGAAGTCAGTTGTAAGGGGCTGGTTGAAGAGGGTAGATATTATAGAACAAATCAGTGTGAGAACCCCCTATTCGGATATGAATTGCATGTAAGACAGGGCCATGCTCTTCTTTAAGCTTCGAATGTGGAGGAGAGTCCTGTGAGCATATCTTCTGCTTTAATTCAGCATCCTGGGAGAGTAGGTTGGGGCTGCTGGAAGAAGGATGATGCAGAAGCTCGATCCGTTGGGGCATATGTGCTTGTGGGGAATTTGGCATGGTCAAGGGTGACTCTCATAATGGAGGTTATGAGAGGTATTGCTCATGTCTGGAGGTATTAGGAAGTTCTACAGCTTAGTCATGTTCAGGGTTACTATGGAGATTTTCTTCTTTTTCTTTTCTTTTCTTTTTTCTTATTGAGAAACAAAGCCTTCACAGAATGGATTGTCTTTACATCCTGATGTTTAAATGAGATTCATTTTGAGAAGGATATGAAAGAAAAACAAACCAAGAACAGAAAGAAATATCTACATTTCTGATTTTTTAAAAAATGTTTATTGATTTGTTTTGAGAGAGACTGAGAGACAGCGGAGGAGGGACAGAGAGAGGAAGAGAGAGAATCCCAAGCAGTGTCCATGCAGTCAGCACAGACCCTGATGTGGGGCTCGATCCCACCAACCGTGAGATCATGACCTCAGCCAAAATTAACCGAGCCCCCCAGGCGCCCCCCATCGTAACCATTTCTAAGTGTCCAGCTCAGTGGTAGTAAGTCCATTCACATTGTTGTGCAGCCATCGCCACCATCCGTTTCCAGAATTTTTCTCATCTTGCGACATTGAAACTGTACCCGTTATGACCTGAGCCAACATCAAGAGTCAGATGCTTAACCGACTGAGCCACCCACGTACCCCCAAGTTTCTGAGTTTTAATGACCATCCTCACCTCAGTCTGAGTAGGAGGACAAAGAGAACCAATTCCAATGATTTTTAAATTAAAATGAATTAGATAATTAATTTAAAAGGAAAATTCTTTATTTTCACCTTATGCTTCTGGATCTTAGCTAAAAGAGACATATTCATCTTTGTTCTAATTTGTTTGATTTGGGGAACATTTATAAAAGATTATTAATTAGAAATGTTCTACCAAGATAGGCCCTTATATACTTAATATTTTTAAAACTTAGCACTTGGTATTGCTTGCAGAAATAACACCCAAGACAGTCCCAATAGAGTTTTTATTTGGGGTGGGTGTTAGCAGCAGATACCATGAAGAAAACGACTCCTTTGGGAGGATGACAATATTGATTATAAAATCATCCCTAAAATATTAATGCACAACATGCTTTAAAAATTCAGTAAACATCCTGTTGTAACATCCTGTTGTATGCAGTGTAAAAAAAGGGCTCTGTTTGCTCAGCATGGGTACACGTAGCCAGCACGTTTTCTGAGTGGGGAAGAAGGCTGAAGGGTGGTAGCCGAGGGAAGAATAGGAATTTGGAAGAGCTCCTGTGAAATGTACGAGTGACATTGCAGAAATGCTGACCTTGATGCCCATCTCTGTGGCCCGCTTTTTGGAGCATGTTAGTTTTAGACATGTTGATTAATCCTGTGACTTCTTTTCAAAGTTGGTTTCTATACACATCTACAGCCTAAGCATACTAACTCTTTAATTATGCCGTAGTCACTTCTGCAACACTGTTCCACCTTAAAGTCTGTTTCTCCATTTCAAGGAAGATTTTGAAAAGGGGGATTCAGATCACTGATTTGGTGGTGTTCGTGAATGTGTTTTTTACTTTTTATTATGGAAAATGTCAAACATTTAGAAGTAGAGACAATAGTAGAGTAACACCCACATACCTGTGACCCAGATTCCACAATTATCAATCGTGACCACTTGTGTTGCATGTGTATGTTATATGGTCCATCGCTATAAATTCATGCCCCATAAGGCCCCAAGTGTCTCTCCTTGTCAGTGGCTAGCAGTTGCCAGTGACTATGGCTATCACAGTGCCCCTCTCTCCTATCCTTCTTCCACCGTGAACCATAGTATTTTAATTCTAGGCCTCTTGTTTTTCTTTTCTTTAAGTCACTGTGGTGAACCTTTGGTTCCTTGATATGTTGGGTTCACTCTTAATATGCATGGTGTAGGCAAGTCGGGGCCACGCGTCATGCTGAATTAAAGATCACAAGAAGTGATGAGTAAATATCACCCTTTAAATAAAAATAACGTATATGGTGAATCACAAATGAACTTTTTCTTTCACGTGCTTAAAGGGAATGTTTTATTGTCCGGGTTTCACTCAAAGAATACTTCATTAACTACTTGAGTCAGATTACTCTAGTGTAATGGGATTAAGGTTTCCAGTATGGAGATTTGTGTCATGAGACCTAGCTGCAAGGAGCCCTATAAGAGTAGTCACCTTGTACACACCATCTGAAGTGTAGGTTAGGGGATGTGCTGCTTTTTTGTCCTCATGATTTGCCACCTTTCTTTTAGGGATGTAACTGTAGTTGCTTCCATTGGGATCATAATGGTAAGAGGCTTTGTTCTCAGTACGGTTCTGCTAAGGAGTCCAGGGCTTAACGGCATGTTTTTGGAAACTCTCACTTCACATTTTATGCCCATTTTTTAGATAGAGCATTTAGGGCCATTTGACCAAGAATAATTTAGTAGATGTGTGGTAGAATCTTAAGTGAAACCAAGTGACATGGGTTTTAGTTTCTAATATGTCCCTGCATCCCACGGAGATTGCTCTCATACAAACTCTGTAGTGAAGAGATGAGAAAAGTTTGGAAATCCAATATATGAGCTATTTGGGTACAGGAAGTCTTCAAGGAGGTAATGGGCAAATTGAGTTTTGAAGGACGAATAGGAGTTCACCACAAAGACAACAGGGAAGGGCATTAAAATTTTTTTTTTAACATTTATCTTTGAGAGAGAGAGACACACACAGAGTGTGAGTGGGGGAGGGGCAGAGAGAGAGGGAGACACAGAATCTCAAGCAGGATCCAGACTCTGAGGTGTCAGCACAGAGACCAACACGGGGCTCGAACTCCCAAACCGTGAAATCACGACCTGAGCTGAAGTTGGACGCTTAACCGACTGAGCCACCCAAGGGAAGGGCATATAAAGGAGAGGTATAAATGGGGCATCTGCATCGCTCGGTTGGTTGAGCATCCAACTCTTGATTTTGGCTCAGGTCATGATCCCAGGGTCGTGGGATCGAGCCTGGTGTCAGGCTCCTTGCAGAATGTAGAACCAGCTTAGGATTCTGTCTCTCTGTCTCCCTCTACCCCTCTCCCCCACTTGATCTCTCTCTCTCTCTCTCTCTCTCTCTCTCTCTCTCAAATTAAAAAACAAAAACAAGGAGAGGTGTCAAGTATGTACAAAGGCACAACTGTGTAAAATGTGAAAATGTAGCCATATCTCAGGTGTCTGACAGTGTGAAAAAGGGAAAGAAACAGAAGCTAGATAAAGTAAAAAAAAAAGTGCTGGTCAGTCTGCCTTGTTTCCTGCTAGTTCCATGTCGTTTCCTGGGGAAATTGATTATGAGTTATTAAATATTATAACTAACTTTCCAACATAGTAATGGATTTGTTACATAAAAGTTCACATTTTTCAATCTTTCTTTTTTTTAAAAAAATTTTTTTTTCAACGTTTTTTATTTATTTTTGGGACAGAGAGAGACAGAGCATGAACGGGGGAGGGGCAGAGAGAGAGGGAGACACAGAATCGGAAACAGGCTCCAGGCTCCGAGCCATCAGCCCAGAGCCTGACGCGGGGCTCGAACTCAGCCCAGAGCCTGACGCGGGGCTCGAACTCACGGACCGCGAGATCGTGACCTGGCTGAAGTCGGACGCTCAACCGACTGCGCCACCCAGGCGCCCCAATCTTTCTTTATTATATATATGATGAGCAGCAGTTTATGACATTGGGGAACTTAGAAATTCTGCTTTGAATTTAAGCTGAGGGTGAAATATTTTGGGTTCCATTAAATTTTGATTTTGCAATACATAATACTGTGATGAAGTTAGTAAAAATATTAAACTTATCTCTTTGTGGTTATAAATATGCTTCGTCTTATTTCCACATTGCTGATCCTGTCTATTCTTTTTTCTCCTGTGGCAACTATGGGTTCTGAATCCCAGTTAATATATTCCTAAAGAAGGGTTTTTTTCCCTTGAGTTCTGAGTCATTTCAGTTTAAAGCCATTTAATTTTATTTTCTCCAAAGTTTTATAATCCAGTTTTGTACAAGCCAAAAAATACCTAGTTTGCTGACCATAACAACAAAAGAGGCATACTTTTGCTGCTGGCTTATACATTTAGCAGTTTAAACTGATCCTGTGTTCCCATCTTGCCTGCTCATGTCTTCTCACCCCCCTCCGCTTTTTTTCCTAGCTCTGTTGGAGTTGTCACCTGCTCTGGGAGATACTGGGAGGGAGGGACGAGAGAATGCCACCCTTTCTTTATGCTGGGCACCCACTTTTTTCCTAGGCTCTACTTCTAGGTCAGGACCTCTGCAAACAGAAGAGGTATGTTCCTCATGTGGATTTTATCTGTATATTGTTCTTACCTTCAATAAAAGACACTCTAGGTTTCAAGTGAGGAGCTAACAGGTGTGTTTTTAAGTTACAACGTATTATTTTAAGATTGGGAAGGGCACTTGCAAGGTAGTCACCAAAAAAGGCAATATTACTTGTCATTTTCTGGAATAATTACCTTAACCATTATTTGGTATTTTCTTTGAAAGCGTTCTTTAGTTTTACCTTAAATTGTAGTCATCGTGAAGTGCTCTTAGTTCAGAGACTTAGAATTTAAGATTAGAAAAGGACCTTATGGATTCCCAGACTTCCTTCCCTCCTAAAAACCGTCTATAGTGTTTCAGAGACCTGTAGTGTCTGACCAGACAGTTCTTCCTTAAAAGTGAGCTGACGTCTTTATTCCTGTGGCTGCAACACAGTAATCCAGTTTTGCTGTTGGGTACAACACCAGATCTGCTCTCTCACCTGTTTGATAACCTCTGAATATTAAATTTATCATCATTTCTGTGCCCTCCCCTACCCCTTAGCAGTCTGTTTTTAGGGCGAACCTCTCTGGTAAATGAGAAAAGTCTCTCTCTCACTTGGTTCTCCGGTCCCTTCTTTAGCTTCCTTGTGGGTGTTATCTGTTGATATACGTACTTACAGATACCAGCTGATGAGCACGGAGTATGTGATATTTTCCTTGCTTTAGACATTATATACAACGTGAATTAGCTATTCATTTATGAGGTCAACACCAAAATAAAAAGAATTTTTGTTTCCCCTCCACCCAACTGGTTGATTTATTTTGTTAATAAGATCATTTAGGGGTGCCTGGGTGGCTCAGTCGGTTAAGTGTCCGACTTCGGCTCGGATCACGATCTTGTGGTTCATGGGTTTAAGCCCTGCGTCGGGCTCTGTGCTGACAGCTCAGAGCCTGGAGCCTGCTTCAGACTCTGTGTCTCCCTCTCTCTCTGCCCCTCCCCCACTCATGCTCGCATGCGCGTGCTTGCTCTCTCTCACTCGAAAATAAACATTAAACAATATTAAAAAAAAAAAATCATTTAGCCTACTGAATTGATCTAGTGGTGACCACAATAATGCAAATAGTAACAACTAACATTTTGTTAACTGTTTCTATGTGCCAAGTACTCTTCTAGATGCTTTATAGTAGCCTTATGAGGTCTTTTACTCATTACATCTCTAGGATGTCATTTACAGTGAGAGCTAGTAACTCTTGATATACTGTCACATCCCCATTTTGCAGATGAGGGAACTGAGCTATAACGTATCCAGCACTGCTTTGTGCAGGAAGTTCTGCTCCCTGGCTCTTTTTTCTTTAAATGTACTCCCAATGTTTTACAGTGGCCTGAGGGGACAAAACAAATCAAGACTCAAATGACAACTGAAATTTGTTGAAAATATCAAAGGGAAGTACTTCACGTACACAGTTGTCAGCAGAATCCAGACAGCTCAGTGGTCGAATAAAAGGTGGTTTGTCAGGCAGCGTGTTGAATGGCTTGTGCTGCTAGGGACACAACCATAGGCTCTGTGCACTGATCGTTGACCTTCTTAAGTGACGATCAAGAGATATTTAAGAAATCTTGATTCAGATGCTTTCTGAATCACCCAAGGCAGATTACATTGATATGGTATTGACGAGGCTACTTGTCTAATTCTTCAAAAACCTGTCAAGTATTGCTATATTAGGAATTTACCATATATGATCAACCACATCTCTCTCTCTGGTCATGTTATATTATTTTTTAACCTTTTTTTCCTCACTTGTTAATTTTTTTTTTTATTTTTAAGAGACAGAGAGAAACAGAGCGCAAGCAGGGGTAGGGCAGAGAGGGAGACACAGAATCTGAAGCGGGTTCCAGGCTCGGAGCTGTCAGCACAGAGCCCGGCATGGGGCTTGAACTCGGGAACGGTGAGATCGTGACCTGAGCTAAAGTAGGACACCCAACCGACTGAGCCACCCAGGCGCCCCTGGTCATGTTATGAAGTTAAGTCATCTGAATCTGAGTATTTAGAAAATACTCAAGAGTTTAGTTTCCATTACATATTTGCCTAGATTGGAATATCCCAGTATTTGTATTGAATTTCCTATAACTACTCTGAAGAGTTAAATTCTTCTACCCACTGGTCTGGTTTATAATTTCATAAAGTAGGGAATAGTGGAATAATTAGAAAAATGTCATTGACCTCTCCATGTTAAATATACCGAGCCTTGTATGTTAGACTTGGAACTTAAAATACAAAACAAGTAGCTAATTTCTCATAGTAGAATCATTTAAGTATGCATTTATGTTACTACTTTTTCCAGAAAGTTAGAATTTAAGTATTTTTGTGGTTGGCTGTCTTTTCCCCGTGGTCAGGGAGATGCCACTTTCTCAGGTGGCCTCTTTCTAAAGGGACTGTTTACACCTAGTTTGCCAATAAGGAAATGAGGAAGGAACTCTGAGTTCAGATTTGCTCCCCACCCAAGCCAAGCCCTGTTTTTCTGTTGTTACTCAGAAACACAATGGGGTTTGTGTGTGCGGAGGGGAGATAACTGCCTGAGTGACACGGGGGCCGTCCTGGGAGGCTGACCGTGCGTCTCCTCAGAGCCTCAGAGTCTTTGGCTGCTGCTTCTGGCTCCCAGAAAGGTAGTGCAGGCCGTGCCGTGAGCTCCCCGGATGGATGCTGTGGTTCTGTCCGCTCTTGGTGGTGATGGGCGAGTCTCTGCCCACGCGCCCGGGAGACCTGTCCATTTGGTCAGGGGAGGGGAATGTGGGTGTTGGGGTTGTGGCGGGAGCTCTGAGGTTTGCATTTTCGGCTCTGTGTGCTCTCATCACACTACCGTGCATACCTCCTCAATGACAGTTGTGTAGGTGTCCGCGTCTCAAGAGACCAAGCTTTTGAAGACACAGAGTGCGTCCCTCCAGGACCGGGTGTGGTGCCTGGTTCATAACGGCAACTGATAACGATATGGGGAAGGATTCCCCGCCCCGTCTCCTCCACTGCCCTGGCAGAGAGCGGGCGGGAGCTGAGGCAGAGCTCTTGTTCCACATTTCTTGGTGTTCTTTTTTCTATATTGTGAGAGCCTGGCGCTTTAGTAGTGCTTTAACAAAATTGGCACCGTGGTATGCTCCTATTAGTGAGTGTTAATGGCTCGTTGTTTATTATTAACTGTTAGATTTTATTAATGTACCAAAGTTTTCTCCATCTCTTAAACGCATTTTGTAAAACGGTAGTGTTAGTACAGGATCAAGTAAAGAGATGTCACTGGGAAAAGGTCGGGTCAATTTAAGGCATTTCTTATATATTTGTAGAAAGTTTTTTTAAAAGAAATGATCAATCGCATGTTGTAGAGCAGTGATAGTTTGAATTTTATTAATATTGGAAACTGGTTCGATATAAAGCGTTACAAAATTACTGATGAGGATGAAAGTGAAAATAAGTTGCTAGAATGCTTAGCTAATAAAGACCAGTAAATGCCTGTCTGAGTTTATGTTCTCCTACATCATGCCTTCCCAAAGCATTTTTAAGGGGGTGAAGATTAAATAAAACTAGGTCAGTTAAGAGGTTAAGAATTTTTTATAGAAGTGTAGCAAACTCCCCAGAGACCATCCCTGTAGCCAGGGCGTGGTTTTGCAGCCACTGGCGGCTCGGCCAGAGCAATTCGTGACTTATTATGCCAGTTTATAGCAGCCTTTTACTTTACAGCAGCAGAATTACTTCTGCTATTTCAGCTGCTTTGACCAAGCCTTTCAGGGTCATTTTGCTTCACTTTGAGCATGTTTGGCACATAATAAGGATAAATAGTACTCCACTAAAGTATAGTGGTAACGACAACAGAAAAAACTCCCATGACTGTTTTTCTGAACTTTCCCTTGCTAATAAAAGGTGTTCGCCCACTCCATGAACATCAAGAATAATGGGAATAATGCAGAGGACAGTCCTATTGCAAGGGAGGATGATTATGGCAAAAGCTTAGTGAGGATAGGTTAGGATAGGAGAGAGATGTTAGTTTAGAAACACAACTCAGCTCAGAGCAGGGACTAATTTTGACAGAAGCGTCCTAAAGACTTGCCAAGAAACAGCCGAGGAAGGTGTTGAGCTGAGTAGCATGTTAGAAATATCTGGAAGCCCAGTAGGTAGCCTGAAAAGTTTGCTATACATATTACCGTTTTTATGTTTGCCCTGCAGTGTTCTTTGGGGGAAATGTTTTGAGGGCCAAATTAACTTTTTTTCTTCACCACACATGTTTACAAGTAACGTGGAAAAGAAGACAGCCTGAGAAGGTGGTTGATTTCATGTTTACTTTTAATGTGTCTTCTGGAATGTGTAGGGTCGTGGGGGCAAATCCCATTGAATTCATCTTTAAAAAAAAAACACTTTATTTTGTTTTATTTTAAGTTTATGTATTTTGAGTGAGAGAGAGAACGCATGTGCATGCGCACACAAGCGAGGGAGGGGCAGAGAGAGGGAGAGCGAATCCCAAGCAGACCTCTCACTGTCAGCGTGGAGCCTCGTGTGCGGCTCAGACTCACAGACCATGAGATCGTGACCTGAGCCGAAACCAAGAGCCAGTTGCTTAACCAACTGAGCCTCCCAGGCGCCCCCCTGACTCTATCATCCTTAGAAAATTGTCTTGCCGTTAATCCAGACTAGCACCGTTTTCCCTATCCACGGTTACATTGAAGTAATCTTCGAAAATCTGACAACTTGGATCCCTTCACGTGTAGTTCATGGACGGTCCGTGAGCCGCACACCTTCTGTAATTTTCTGCCTTGGTCTAATCGAGCCACATCTGTGTAACCGCTCGCCGCGGCAAGAAGAGTTGACCGTGCCGTAGCCCTTTCTTCGTCATCGAGGTTTGTACCACGTGTCGCTATGGACGTTGGTCGGGGGATATACTAGGTCTGCAGAGCCTCTCCTGATGTTTTTAATTTTTTTTTTTCAACGTTTTTTATTTATTTTTGGGACAGAGAGAGACAGAGCATGAACGGGGGAGGGGCAGAGAGAGAGGGAGACACAGAATCGGAAACAGGCTCCAGGCTCCGAGCCGTCAGCCCAGAGCCTGACGCGGGGCTCGAACTCACAGACCGCGAGATCGTGACCTGGCTGAAGTCGGACGCTTAACCGACTGCGCCACCCAGGCGCCCCTCCTGATGTTTTTAAAATGAGAAAAGGGGTGTTACTTACGGCAGCTCGTTAAATTTGTCAGGGCAGGTATTTATTCCACTTCCGTGATGAGGGAGCCAAAGGACAGACAGGTGAAGTGACTTACCCCAGAGCCACATGGCTAGGAAGTGGTAGAATTGTTATGCCCTGAGTATTTTGAAGACTGTGCCCGGTGTCCTGTGTGTCACGTTGCTTGTGTCTCCTCTTTGTGTCTTCCACTGTCTTGATGTCAGGAGGTGCAATAGAAGTACAGTGGCTTTTGCCAAAAGGATTTTATACTCTAATTGTGAGTTCCTTTGAGGACCCTTTCCATGACAAAGCTTTGAGGCGATTTCTGCTTCTGCCTGTTTCTTTCACTTTCTTTCCAGATTTCTGTAACCCTTTAAACTTTTCCTGTCGCCTTTTAAAATACAGTTAGGTGCTCACCAGGTGGCCTCACCGCTGCCCAGGTGGACAAGCTGTGTAGATAGGAGTGGGCAGAGCCCGTGGTCAAAACGAATGGTGCCCCCCACCCCCCAGAGCTTCACCCCTTCCTTCCCTATAGGTTGCTTGTGGTCCGCAGATGGTCTCTGCTTCTCTTCCGAAGGACTGTCTCCTGTCACTGCCATTCCTGAGGCTTAAGATTATCCTAGGGATGACATCTGATCCTCTTTGGTCAAAGGAGTTATGCTATTGTTTTATCAGGAGCGTCCTAAGTACAAGCCCCCATTCAGACTCGGGTTCTGCTGCCGCTTTACCCGTGTGACCACGGGCACACTCTGTGCCTCAGTTTTACCTTAATCTTTGAAATGAGGATAAACCATTACTGCACTGAGTTGTTGTAAAGATTACATATGATGTCTGCAGCAGCTAAAAGAGTACCTCTCACAGCTGAAGCACCCCCAAATGGTCGATGTTATTCTTGTTTTCACTACTTTAGAAAAAGAGTAGGGGCACCTGGGTGGCTCAGTCAGTTAAGCGGCCAACTTCAGCTCAGGTCATGATCTCATGGCTTGTGAGTTCGAGCCCCACATCAGGCTCTGTGCTGACAGCTGGGAACCGGGAGCCCCTTCGGATTCTGTGTCTCCCTCTCTCTCTGCCCCTCCCCTGCTCACGCTCTGTCTCTGTCTCTGTCTCTCTCAAAAATAAACATTTTTAAAAAAAGTAATAAAAGGCTACTTGCTCCGAGGTGTATCCATGTGGCTTTTTGATTTATTACTTATTTAGGTCTTTCTTGTGAAGGATCTTAGTTTTAATAGGTGCTATGTGTGTGGGTAGTTCAGCTGGTAGTTTTTTCATTTGGGGTTCAAGCAGAACCTCTTGGTGGCATGGTCTTTATGTGCCCAGGCTGGTCTGGGTGCAAACACTTATGTTTCCCCTTTGTTGCAGGGACCAGGCAAAGGTGCAACTCGTGGTAGCTTTTGAGGTCACCCCGGCAGCCCCCTGCCCGGCTGCCTCATTTCTGTTCTTGATACAGCTGTTCCCAGCTCCGCCACGGCTCCCACAGACTGCTCGTGTTTGTGGCAGCCTTGTTATTGCGGTTTCTTCCCCCTTGTTTCCAGCAGCAACAGCTTGTGGTCCAGAATGAGGAAAGGAATCAAACCCCACTTGACATTTAATCATTATCTTTAGTTGCCCAAAGAGTATTTAGTGTGATGCTTCAGTTGAATCAGAATTTGTCCTCTTCAAAGTAGTCTGTCTCCGTGTGAAAGAATACACGAGGTGGGTTAGATGTGAGCTGGTGATGAAGGAAGGGCTGTAAAGTCTAGTGGCCATTCTTCTGGCACATACTTCTCTGAGGTCTCACCAAGTGCTGAGCATCGGTGTATCAGTGAACAAAATAGGCAAGAGTCCCTGCCCTTGGGGAGCTTCCGGTCTAGAGACAGAGACTTTTCAGAACTTTCCACACCTCCCAGTTTGCTCACGTTAAAAGCCAGAGTGTTTACAGTGCCCTAAAAGTCCCTGAAGGATTTGCTGCCCACTACCCACCCCCCCACCCCGCCCACCTTACCTTGCTGATCTCATTGCAGGCCATTCTCCCCTTACCTTACTGGTCTCCATGCTGTTCCTCGAACATGCCAGGCACATCCCTTTCTAGTTTGTAGGGCCTTTTCGCTTGCTGCTTCCTCTGCCTGGAGTGTTCCTCTAGACAAATCCTTTCAGCTACCTTCTTCATGTCCATCATGTCTAAATATTACCTTTCCAGTGAGGCCCGCCCTGACCGACTTATTTAAATATAACCTACCACCTTTCCAACAATCCTGACCCCCTTTTCCTTGCTCTATTTTCTATAGTATTTGCCAGTTTTTAACATATAATTTACTTATTTACAGGATCTAAGTTTAAAGAAGGCAGGGATCTTTATTTTGTTTACTGAAGGCATGCCATGTGCTTACCTAGGTCAGTTAATTGGCACATAGTAGATATCCAGTAAACATGGTGAATGAATGAAAATGAAAAGTATTGTGGAAAAAATTATGAAAGGTGTATTAGTTTCCAAATTAACCAAACCTTGGTGGCTTTAAAGCAACAGAAATTTATGTAGTTCTGGAAGCAAGAAGTCCACAATCAAGATGTTGGCAGGACTGTACTCATTTTGAAGGCGCTAGGGGAGAATCCATTCCTTGCCTCTTCCAGCTTCCGGTGGCTCTAAGCATTCTTTAGCTTGTGGCCCCTGTTACTCCGTCTCTGCCCCCGGAGTCACATGGACTTCTCTCTGAAAACTCCCTCTACCTCTCTCTCTTACAAGGACACATATAATCACAATTAGGGCCCATCTGCATAATCCAGGAGAAGCACCTCCTGTCAAGATTCTTATCACATCTTTCGTCATACAGGGTAATATTCACTCTTGCCATATAAAATAATATTTACAGATTTCAGGGATTAGGATGGGGAAATCTGTGTTTCGTTCTGCCCCAAATCCTTCTTGGGGCCACCATTCAGCCCTCTACAGTGGGTTAAGGGTTAAGGGGTTACAGGAGGAATTTATGACCCCGGGATACCACCTAGTGGAACACTGAATGCCAGGAAAACCAGAAGACTGCTCTTACCCGTTTTCTTCTTACTGAAATGTTAATTGAAGTTACATTTTGTTTTCACATTTCACATTAAACACACGTACACATGCACAGAGAAGAGCACACAGGATGATACATACATACATATATATATATATATATATATATGTATATTTACACTTATTTATTTATTTTTTTTAATTTTTTTTTCAATGTTTTTTATTTATTTTTGGGACAGAGAGAGACAGAGCATGAACGGGGGAGGGGCAGAGAGAGAGGGAGACACAGAATCGGAAACAGGCTCCAGGCTCCGAGCCATCAGCCCAGAGCCTGACGCGGGGCTCGAACTCACGGACCGCGAGATCGTGACCTGGCTGAAGTCGGACGCCTAACCGACTGCGCCACCCAGGCGCCCCAACACTTATTTATTTTTGAGAGACTGAGACAGCACAAGCGGGGGAGGGGCAGTGATAGAAGGAGACACAGAATCCGAAGCAGGCTCCAGGCTCTGAGCAAGCATTCAGCACGCAGCCCGACGTGGGGCTCGAACCCATGAACTGTGAGATCATGACCGGAGCCGAAGTTGGTCGCTTAACCAAGTGAGCCACCCACGCGCCCCGAGCACACAGGATAATATTACAATTTCCGTGTACTTGTCTTCCCCAGTTGTTAACATATTTCCATATTTCCTTCATATCGTCCGTTGTCCCTCTTATAAGGAAATAATCATTTCAGATAAACTCCAAATCTCCTATCTTCCCATTCTTATGTCCTTTTTCCTCCCTACCCACATAGAAGCAATCACTGTCGGTAATTTGGCACGTGATCAGCGCATGGTTTATGTGGTTAAAAGTTACCTCTCTATAACTATTTGTACATAATATACGGAGTGGTGTGTGTGTGTGTGTGTGTGTGTGTTCTCTCTCTTCCAGCTGCAGAATATGTAAATCCCAGAGAGGGCCTCTGGTTAGCCTACCTCGGCTCACATGCCAGTCAGTACAGTACCTGTTGGATCAGTCCGTGGGCTCGGTCGATGGGGTGCCCTGATTGCTCATGCCTACTCCCCCTGCGGCCTGGGGGTCAGCATGCTTTGTTTGCAGCTCCTGTCAGGGTCTCCCGTGTTGGAAGGATTGCCATAGGAGCAGGTGGGGAAAGGATTTGGGGCAGACGAAAACACAGATTTCCACTCGAGTTTCAAGTTTGAGCTTGGACATTAGGTCCTCTAGGAAGCCTTCCCTGACTTCCGAGATCATGCCCTGTCCCTTGCACTTAGAGCTCTTGTAGCTGTTTTCATGTGGTGCCTTCGTTTCCCCCTCCTTCTCTGGAGGTGCGCTCGTGCAGGGCAGAGACCGTGTCTGCCTTGCCGTTGTACCGCAGGAGATGTGAGGTGCGGCGGGCCCTTACGTGCTCACCGTGTGTGTACCTTACTTCCTTCGAGCAGGTTGTGTGGTGCATTTGCCCCTGCCTTGTAGGACCATTACATGCCCCGTGGCTCTTTTTACATCTTTTGGTGTATATGGGTGATTTGGCCCTGACTGGGATTTCCTTTTTTTTGCATGTGTGGAAAACGGTTTCTTCTCTTTCTTATTTAATAGTGCAAACTCAAGGAAAGATGTAATTGCTAAAATGCAAACTCATACCTCCTCTGTCAAGTCTTTGAGTTGGGCCCTGCCAGGCCTTTGCCGTCCCTGCCTCCCCTCAGCTCTCCTGTGTGCTCCGTAGTTTCTTTCTAACCTCAAATGTGCCATCAGCAGAATAGGTTTTATGCAGGCTTTCTTCTGAATACCTTCGGAGCATCGGGAGAGCTTGGATTTCAGTAGACAGAAGCTGCGAATCATTGCATTTGGAACGGGTAGTGGGGATAATACTAGTGACGGTCCTGGCAGTCACCGTTGGCTGAATGCTGCTTCTGCGCCGGCATGTAGGTGAAGGTGTCGTCCTGATGTCTGTGACACAGGTGAGAAGACTGGAGCTTGGGGGGCTCAGGGATCTGTTCAAGTCCTCTCAGCTCCTAAGTGGGGGAGCCGGGAGTCCCGGTCCTGAGGACCACGCTCTGCGTCCTTCTGTAATTGGGAAACAGAAGGCTGGAGTTGGGTAACAGAAAAGGACATCAGACTGATCACAGATGAGGAGTGCGGTTTCTGCCATAAAGCGGTGGTGAACATGAAGAGCAGGAGGGAGAATGAACCCAGAGCTTAGAGTAATACTCCCATGACCTCTGCGAGGAGAGAAGCAGCCAAGGTGTGTGTAAGTGGGGCTGAAGCCACATGCCCAGTCATAAAGTGGCACCACGTGACCTGGAATTGTGGGGAAAGCGTCTGAGAAATACAGGGCATCCAGCACCTTTTCTGTCTCCTGCATGCTAGTTGGTCTGCAGACCTGGGACTCTGGCCACGGTAAGAGTCATTTAACCGGGAGGACTTGCGTGGAGCAAAGCACAGAGAATGCACGAAGCTCTGTGGGAGAGACAGCCAGAGAAGTTGAGAGCAAGTACGCAGTGGAGTCTGATCATATGCTACCGTTGTTATTAAAGACGTGTACGAGGCCATCGACGCTGCTTTCTCTATTTGTGCTGTTTTAATTCAGTGTATACAAGGGCTTTGATAGGTTCCATCCGGATCTTGGTGTCTATCTCCTAACCTTGTATTTCCTCTAAAGTCTTGTATTGTTTAGCTCTGAATTCTCTTACCACGAGTGTTTTCAGGAACTCAACCCCTACAGTGGGAGGAGATGACTGATACCCCTGAACCCGATAGGATAATCTGTGCTCTTTGCAACCTGTCTCCTATACTCGGTTACTGCGAGTACCTTCCAGGCAGGGATGCCGTTTTCTGCCTTTACAGTACTTGGCTCAATTCTGTATTAAGTACATACTGGTTTATAGTTGGGCTACGCGTGCCCCGTGCGCAGTAGGCCTGTGTTCCCAGGGGGGGTATCGTGTTTCTGTCCAGAGAGGGCGTCTGTGGGATAAACGGATGGTATTAAATCGGGCTGGGTTTTATCCCCTCCAGGTGGCTTCACAGCGCATTAGCTCAGTGGACCTCTCGTGCTGTAGCCTGGAGCACCTGCCTGCCAACCTCTTCTACAGCCAGGACCTCACGCACCTCAACTTAAAACAAAACTTCCTAAGGCAAAATCCCTGCCTACCAACTGCCAGGGGGCTCAATGAACTGCAAAGGTAAGCATACCGAAATGGGTAGATGATTAGAAAGGGGAGAGGATGTCAGCCTCTGGTTGTTTCTGGAATATTCGGACCTAAAAGCCCACAGTGTATAACTCTTCTCTTTCAGAGGGCGGGGTAATAGGACTTTATTAAAGCAAGGACATTATCAGTTTTACTCTGAAAATTTTTTCAAGGTCCCTGCCTTTGAAACAAGTGATTTATGATATTCATTAACTGGATGGATCTGTGTAAGAAGAATATTTCTCTTAAAAACACTTCTGCTTCTTAACCTGTCTGTGGCAAGTTTGTTATTTGGTGTCTTCCAAACTGCAGAGGTTCAGTCAGATTAAATTATTTCTTTTGAAATTTATAAAAGTTGAGGTTTTGTTTTTTTTTTTTTTCTTCTGTGAAAAGACATTTCCCTAGCAGTTTACGAACTAAGGTTTAAATCCACTAACACCATGTCCTCTGGGTGATTAGTATTGGCTTTCAAGAGTCAAATGTTAGAGGCGCCTGGGTGGCTCAGTCAGTTAAGCGTCTGACTTCGACTCAGGTCATGATCTCGTGGTTCTTGAGTTCGAGCCCTGCGTCGGGCTCTGTGCTGACAGCTCAGAGCCTGGAGCCTCCTTTGGATTCTGTGTCTCCATCACTCTCTGCCTCTCCCCTGCTCACTCACTCTCTCTTTCTCTCTCTCTCAAAAATAAGTTTTAAAAAGTTTTAATTAAAAAAAAGTAAAATGTTAAATGAAAAGCGTCTGCTCCTTTGTAACTGGGGAGAAGGGACTTTATTTGAGTATACCTAAAGCAGGTTTAAGAATTTACTAGATTCATTTCTTTTTTAGAGCAATGATCATTCTTTATTCTGTGGTAAATTAAGCCTCTGATACTTACATATTTATTGCAGATTAATGAGACTATAACTGCAGAAGAATGTAACTTTTAAATAAATAATGAATTTTTCATTTTTTCTAAATGACTGCTGATGATCCCAGATTAAACTATGGTAACTTACCACTGTGATTACGTGTTTGTGGTTTTTAACATCCAGAAAGAATAACCTAGTAAATATTTATTATAAAGTGTGTGCAGGTATGTAGTTGGAAAAGAGAAGAACATTCTAATTGTCTTTTCAGATTATTGTGAATAGTCTTCTTTGATCCTATACCAAAACTTGACAAGTGGTCATCTCTTAAATGTTGGTTCCGTTATGGAATCCAAAACCCTGTCGTTGAACTTTAAAAAATTCTTTTACATTAGGTTCTTTTGGTCTTTCTTGCACTTTGAATCCTTGCCCATGTATTATTTTACTGTATTAATTGTTGGCCATTTGGAAAATTCTGGATCATTAGATAATGAAGATATTACAAACGTTAACACATTTTATTGTGCAATTTCAAGACCTCCCAGGTGTTAATATCACCACTGATCTTATCAGAAAAATCTTTAAGTATTAGGAAGCTATGAAGTTCACGGTAGGAACAAGTCTTCCAAAATTTTGATTTTTATTTTGGAAGCTTGACGGCTATCCTTGGCAACAAACACTGTCAGTTGTTTCTCCTGAAATGACCTTCTCACTTGAGTGTTGTAGAGAAACTGTCTGCCAAACACCCGGGTCTGGGTAGCAGGCTGGGCAGTTGTCCTTCCATGTAACAAAGGTATTCCAGGAGTTACTAACTCGTTTGGCTCACAGCTCAGATAATCATGCACGTGTTTTCTTTGAGATAAGCATCCTACTGTGGTACACAGCAGAGATGCCTTTTACATGCTTCCTGTTTTACCACCCAGAAGATAAAGGAGATGTGTACTCAAGGGTCGAGATGCAGCGCAAATAACTTTTTGTGACATCGTGAAGGACATTTTTAAGGAAAAAGAACATTACAGACTATTCTTTGCCTTGAGCTGAAGTACAGTTGACATCTCTTTGTTTCAGGTGTACCACGTAGTGGTCTGACAGCTATATACCTTGCAAAACTATAGACGCTAATATATACGTCACCACAAGTTACCCTCTGTCACTCTTCGAACTGCGCACTATTACAGGATTATTGACTCTATTCCCTGTGCCGTCTACAAATATTTCAAGGAGTATTTTTGCTGTGATTGCCTGGTAGAGCCGAATACAGTGACACGTGGCAGGCAGGTGCGGTACTGACCTGGTTATTTAGGCAGTAAGAACTCCCACCAGGATGTTTCGCTCAACTACCTCCTTATTGTTCCCTGGAGCCAATGGATACAATGAGAGGAAACCACAGTGAAATCCTTGAACTTAGGTTTTTATATGCCCTAAGTATTGATAATAACGTTTTTACTGACATTATTCTAATAAAGTTACTATGGTTTTTATTTTTGCCAAAGTGTCGACTGCGTCGTGATTCAGTCTGTTTTTGAGGTTTGAAATTATTTTGAAATATTTTTGTGTATTTCATAGCACTGCAGGCTTCTGTAACTTTCATTACAGAACATCAAGAACTCCTAAGACACCAACAAAGAGGCATTAGAATTCATTCAAACCATTGCTTTCATTTTAGAGATGAGTGGAGGGAGACGTTAACTGTCAAATTCCGATTAATGGTTACGTCCTGTGAGGCAGTTAGGGGGTAGGATTAGGATGGTCTGAAGACGGTTTCAACGATATTCATAGTATTTATTTCTTTTTTTTTTTTAACAATTTTTTGTAATGTTTATTTATTTTTGAGAGAAAGAGACAGACAGAGTGAGAGTGGGGGAGGAGCAGAGAGAGAGAGGGAAACACAGAATCCGAAGCAGGCTCCAGGCTCCGAGCTGTCCGCACAGAGCCCGATGCGGGGCTCAAACTCATGGACTGTGAGATCATGACCTGAGCCAAAGTCAGATGCTTAGCCGACTGAGCCACCCAGGCGTCCCCATAGTATTTATTTCTTTAAAAAAAATTAGATGGGGGTGGGGGAGAGGGGAAAATGGGTGACGGGCGTTGAGGAGGGCACTTGTTGGGATGAGCACTGGGTGTTGTATGTAAGGTAAGAACCATGGGAATCTACCCCAAAAACCAAGAGCACACTTTGCACACTGTACGTTAGCCAATTTGACAATAAATTATATTTAAAAAAATAATAAAATAAAAATTAGGGGCAATTATGACAACAAAATGTTAATATTTGGAAAAGCTGAATAGTGGATACTTGAATGATCATTATTATTTTCTGTATTTTTCTATTTGCGTGTTTCATAATAATTTCAAAATTAAAACCTAAACACAAAATCAAAGTGCTTCTAATTCCACGGGGGGCTGTGACACTCCCAAGGAGCCAGCATTTGTGGACTAAACACATAAATACGCAGGTGAACAGATATTTGGGCTGTTGTCCTGCCTGTTAATTAGCTCTTTCCGAGTTTCCTGATTGGCCCTCTCTATCTGTTGATGCTACATCGATACATTTCTCTTCTACCCTTACTTCTCCTGTGCTCCCCGTCTCTCAGCACACAGCCTCTCCACCAGCTGTCAGAGGAAGGACTTCCCTCTCACCTGGACACGGCGGGGGCTTTGCGGAACGGTGGCCTTCCTGTCATTTTCCTGCTGCAGCCCACACTCTCCAGTTTTCTTGCCTGCTGTTTCGTACATTCCTTGGTTTTGTTTCATACTTTAAAAATTTAAACTTTTTTTCCATCAAAGTAACGTTCTATGCAGATTTTTTCAAAGATCGTAGTAAGAAACTTACAATAAGACTTACATAGAGTTCTTACGATAAGACTTACGTAATAAGAAATAGATGCTTGGACCTACAGCCTGTCCTTATGCCCCAGTCCTGATCCCCAGGCAGCCGCCTCTGGGTCTTTGGCTCTTTTTGCTGTTTTCCTCCATCTTCTGAAATACTCTGCATATACTGCCATTTTAGCATTTTTTGTTACTGGGCATTTTTTGTTATTGGTTTGTGTATATGCTGACTTATTACATGGAAGGGGAAGATTTCACCCTTTCTCATTGTCAGGCCATGTGCACAAACTGCTGCTTCACCCATGACAAGGTGTCAGCTTTGGTTATCCTTATCGTGAGCATGGAGCTGTGGCCCACAGCTGAGGACTCAAACGCAACGGTTCCGCTTTCGTTCTTGTGCTGCCTGGAGTGTAGCCTCTTGCTCGTGTGCTCTCCTTTTTCTCTAGCCTTTCTAAGTTTTCTGACAGAACTCTAACATTCTTCTTGACACCTTTTTCTTCGACACCTCTCCTGGAGTCAGGGTGGGGACTTGCCTCGTAGGCCTGATGCACAGCTGTTGTCCTGGGGTGACCTTCTGGCATTTTCCTGGTAGTTCCCTTTTTGTCTCCCCTGTGTTGGACCTGTAGTTTTCTGACATCTAGTAACTTGAAGAAAGACTTGGTCTACTCCCTCTTTTTAATGGAGTATCTTCCTGAGAAAGGGGACATGGTATTAGACCATGTCTGAAAATGCTATTTTCTCCCTCTTGAGTTGGCTGGCTTGTAGGTGGGAAAACAAGTGTCCCTAGAATTTTGAAGCCAGTGCACCATTATCTTCTAGCTTCTACCGTTGCTATTAAAAAGTGTTACACTATTCTGATTCTTCTCTTTGCACGTGATCTTTTGTCTTTCCTGTTTGTTTGCTTGTTTTGTTGGTTTTAGACAACCTCCAAAAGATCTTAGGATATTCCTTTTATGGGATTATTATCCTAATATCTCTATTAATATCAGCCATTCTGACGAATACTCGATCTGAAAAAAGGTGTGTCTTTCAATTCTGGAAAATGTTCTCATTATGGTGTTTTGATAATTTTCTCCACTGCCTTGTTTTTCTCTTTTCTTTCTCTGAATTCCTGTTAGTTTGGGGGGTGGGGGGAGGACTTCCTTGTTTGTCTTCTGATTTTCCTTTCCCTTTGTCTTAAAGCCCAATTTCTTGATGGGTGTTCTCTGCTTCATCTTAACTCTTTGGAATTTCTGCTGTCTTTATTTTTCAAGAGCTGTTTCTTGTTCGTTTTTTCATTTGTGTGCATTTTAATAGCATTCTGTCCTTTTTTTCCTGGGTGCATTTCTTCTGTTTCTGAGGACATGAAATTTATTTATTTACGTATTTATTTCCTTCTTACACTGCCTTGATTTCTTTTTTTCCTGTTTGTGTAGGTGTCTGACTTTTGCGCCACAAATGTAACTATCTGGTGATCCTTTGCCCTCTGTTCCTATTTAATGGTGACTCACCGAAATGTGAATCGGGTGCCATGACATATGGGCAGGGTTTCACCGCCATACAGCTTCCCTGCCATGGCTCTCAGGGGTTAGGCTGTAGTTTGGGGAACTTCCAGAGACAGCACCTGCAGCTCCTTTCCCTAGGGCACGTCAGTTTTACTCCTGAGGAATCCTTTGGTCTTCTCTGTGCGTAATGTGTGCCAAGATTCACGAAGAAGAGTGGGGAAGAGAGCTGGAATCACAGGGTTTAGTGTATGGATTTTTAATTGATCCCCATTTTCAGAACAGTGTTTTCTATTAGGCCCGAGGTCTCTGCGCTGGGGACTCTCCAGTTTCTTCCAGGGAATAAATTATCTTCTGCTGGAAACAGGGAGGGGGTTTGGGGTCTAACTCCTCCTTATAGAAGCTTACGAAGTCTTTTTGCAGAAGTAGAACAAAAACACGGAAAAGGCACAAGTATGAGTGTATGCTTTGGTGCGTTTTCACGAAGTGAGCACATCCATGTAACCAGTACACAGATTCAGAAATAGAATATTCCTGGCACCCGGGAAACCCTCCTGTGCCCCTCCTCTAATTACCCTAAAGATAATCACTCTCTAGACTTTTAAAAAATTTTATTTTTATTTTTATTTTTTTGAAGTATTCATTTATTTTTTTAAATTTACATCCAAGTAAGTTTAGCATCTAGTGCAACAGTGATTCCAGGAGTAGATTCCTTAATGCCCTTTGCCTACTTAGCCCATCCCCCCTCCCACAACCCCTCCAGTAACCCTGTGTTCTCCATATTTAAGAGTCTCTCAGGTTTTGTCCTCCTCCCTGTTTTTATGTTATTTTTGCTTCCCTTCCCTTGTGTTCATCTATTTTGTATCTTAAAGTCCTCATATGAGGGAAGTCATATATTTGCCTTTCTCTAATTTTACTTAGCATAATACCCTCTATTCCATCCACATAGTTGCAAATGGCAAAATTTCATTCTTTTTGATGGCCGAGTAATACTCCATTGTGTGTATGTGTATATATATATTAGTATATATATTAATGTGTGTGTATATATATTAATGCATATATTAATACACACACACTACATCTTCTTTATCCATTCATCCATCGATGGACATTTGGGCTCTTTTCATACTTTGGCTGTTGTTGATAAGGCAGCTATAAACATTGTGGTGCACGTGTCCCTTCGAAATAGCATACCTGTCTCCTTTGGATAAATACCTAGTAGTGCAATCGCTGGGTCCTAGGGTATTCTAGTTTTAATTTTCTGAGGAGCCTCCATACTATTTTCTAGAGTGGCTGTACCAGTTTGCAGTCCCACCAGCAGTACGAAAGAAATCCTCTTTCTCTGCATCCTTGCCAACATCTGTTGTTGCCTGAGTTGTTTATATTAGCTATTCTGACTGGTGTAAGGTGGTATCTCATTGTGATTTTGATTTGTATTTGCCTGATGATGAGTGATTTTTTCATGTGTCTGTTGGCCATCAGGATGTTTTTTTCTTTTTTTAATTTTTTTTAATTCTTTTTTTTTAATTCTTTTTTTTTAAACGTTTATTTATTTTTGAGACAGAGAGAGACAGAGCATGAACAGGGGAGGGGCAGAGAGAGAGGGAGACACAGAATCTGAAACGGGCTCCAGGCTCTGAGCTGTCAGCACAGAGCCCAACACGGGGCTCAAACTCATGGACCGTGAGATCATGACTTGAGCCGAAGTCAGACGCTTAACCGACTGAGCCACCCAGGCGCCCCCAGGATGTCTTCTTTGGAGAAATGTCTATTCATGTCTTTTGCCCATTTCTTCACTGGATTATTTGCTTTTTGGGAGTTGAGTTTGATAAGTTCTTTACAGACTTTGGATACTAACCCTTTATCTGAAATGTCATTTGCAAATATCTTCTCCCATTCTGTCGGTTGCCTTTTAGTTTTGCTGATTGTTTCCTTTGCTGTGCAGAAGCTTTTTATTTTGGTGAAGTCCCAGTAGTTCATTTTTGCTTTTGTTTTCCTTGCCTCCGGAGACGTGTTGAGTAAGAAGTTACTGCGGCCAAGGTCAAAGAGGTTTTTGCCTGCTTTCTCCTCAAGGATTTTGATGGCTTCCTGTCTTACATTGAGGTCTTTCATCCATTTTGAGTTTATTTTTGTGTATGGTGTAAGAAAGTGGTCCAGGTTCATTTTTCTGCGTGTCGCTGTCCAGTTTTCCCAGCACCACTTGCTGAAGAGACTGTCTTGATCCCATTGGATATTCTTTCCTGCTTTGTCAAAGATTAGTTGGCCATACGTTTGTGGGTCCATTTCTGGGTTCTCTATTCTGTTCCATTGAGCTGAGTGTCTGTATTTGTACCAAAAAAAAATTTTTTTAATGTTTATTTGGGGGTGGGGGGAGAGAGACAGACAGACAGACAGACCATGAGTGGGGGAGGGGCAGAGACAGGGAGAGAAAGAATCTGAAACAGGCTCCAGGCTCTGAGGTATCAGCACAGAACCTGACGCGGGGCTTGAGCTCGGGAATGGCGAGATCATGACCTAGGCTGATGTCGGACATTCAGGCAACTGAGCCACCCAGGCGCCCCTCAGCTTTCAACAGCCTAAATGAATTTTGCCTGTTTTTGTACTTGATACAAATGGGTAGTGTGTAGTGATGTCCAGCTTCTTTCCTTTGCATTTAAAAAAATAATACATATGAAGTTACATATTATCAGCTCGTACTTTATAGTGAGCAGTGTAAAGCCTTGACTTTGGTTAAAGCGGAAGGTTTTTCAGTTTTACACTGCAACAAAGGTTTCCGTTTTCCTCCCGTTGCTTTATGCCCTGGGGGAGATAGAGTGAAAGGGGGTCTGAGCAGTTGGTGTGCGGCTGTTGTGTTGCCCTTTGGAAAACAAATGGGCTTTAAACCGATTTTTTCCCCACCACATACTACTCTGAACCGTTCGTCCCCTACCCCCATTGTCCAAGAAATATTTTACTGCAGAGTTCTCAAAGTCATAAATTTGTAAGTATGGTATATACGGGCACACACCAACACACACATACTTTGTGCTAGGAATTGAAATCATGTATTTTTACAACTTCTATCTATTCTCCAGAAAGCTTTACTATAGCTATTCCATGTTAATACAGTTAATATGGCAGATTTGAGATACGCCATATGTGGAGTTGCTTATTTGTATTTGTGTGTTTAGGAAATTTGTGCTATAGATATGTGGATATTTCGTATTTCACAGTGGATATGTGAGAGAGGTACCAGAGGGGAACTTACTGCATTTCTATCTAAGCCTCAAGGAATGAATTTTTAGATTCTCAGACTTAGTTAGGGCAGATATCCAGGGAGTTACTTTAAGTACGATGCATTTATAACAGGTCAGAGTTCTGAGACTTTTTCTCCTAACCACATGCCCCCTTAATTTGTCTTCCTATTGGAAATTCTTGCCTGAAACAAATGAGCTATTTTCACAGAACATTTACGTTGGTATTTGCAGCAGTATTCTAAATCTGGAAAGATGGCTTGCTGATGTACACACATAGGCCAGCAGTTTCAGAGGGAAAACATTGTTCTTGGAACTACCACTGTTTGTTTTTCCTTTATTGGCAGTGGAACTCTTCAAGTTAGTTTTCAAAATACAGAGGAGAGGCAAAATCAGAGTAATTTTTGGTAGTTTAATGGTTTATTTCCTGATTATGTATGTTACTGTTAATTATAATGCATTATTGACCTCTACTTTGTTAATAGAGAGTACTTCACATACATCAACCAGAACCCCATTTAGATGACCCAGATGGTATTACTACCAACATTATTATTACTCTCAGTGGATAATTTTTTTAAAATACAATAAGTTTCTTTGTGAAGTCAGTGGAGAGGACAACTTTTTTGCTGGTTATTTATTTATTTATTTATTTATGTATTTATTTTTGAGAAACAGAGAAAAAACACAAACGAGTGGGGAAGGGGCAGAGAAAGGAGACAGAGAATCCCAAGCAGGTTCCCTATTGTCAGCACAGAACCCGATGCAGGGCTTGAACTTACGAACCAGGAGATCATGACCTGAGGCTGAAGAGTCAGACGCTTAACCAACTGAGCCACTGAGGTGCCCCAAATTTAGTTCTTTTAAAATGGTCATTTGTTAAAGTTTAATGGGTAGTAATATTGCACTGAAGAGTCTAGAGTTTGTAAAGGATGATAGTTCTTTTATGCTGATATCCAATGCAGTGTTTACAAAGAGCCGTGTAGAGAGCAAACTCAGAAGCAAAGTTTGATAGTAATACCTTGTGTATGCACGTTTCTGTAGCTTTGTCCATGGTGTTTGGAAAGTTTGCCATTTCAGTTGACTTAAATGTCTTCATCTTAGATCATTTTAATTTACTAATTTCTTCTGCCTACCACTTTTTTAGATAAGCCTGTGTTTTAGTAAGTATTTGACGTATTGTTGGTAATTAAAACACACACTTCAACTGCTTCCTTCTACATGTTGGAAATTAGACAAATTATAAAAGAATTACTCATATAAGTACAAATTGATTCTAATGTTTCAACTGTGTTAATAGCTGGTGGTTATCTGTCACTTCCATTTATAAATAAGGGAAGTAAATCTGATTTCCAGCTCTTGCTGTTTGTAGGTGAGTTGGTATAGAAAAACAAAGTTAACATGGCCAGAGGGCCAGCAAGTTCTAGGAATGGAGTTGGTTTTTTTATAGGAGGATTACTAACGTTAATTTCAGTGGAAGCTGGGGTTTCAAAATACTTGGTAAACCACGTATGTCTGCAAAAAATTTTTTTAAGATCTTATTTTTAAGAAATCTCTACACCCAGTGTGTACTCTACCAACTGAGCCAGCCAGGTGCCCATGTCTGCAAATTTATTAATATACTTTTTACCATATGTGATCCTGAAATAGGCAGACAAACAAACAAAACCTCTCAAATTTACCACTGACTTTTTCTCCCCCCCAAACATTCTTCTTTGGATAGTGAACTTTGTTGCTGTTTTGTTACTGTGCTCGGTTTCACAATATTTTATGCAATAGTTAATAGACAGCCTGCTCTCATGAAGAGGCAATGCGTAGGAATAGCAGTTTGCTTCGGCTTCTAGACATTTGTTGTTGCATTTAAGTTTTGCCTGAGTGACTTTACTGAGACTTTTGTAAGAGCTGACTTCAGCCTGGCACCTTTTTAACTGCTTTCTGTATTTATCTTGTTTGCTTCAAATTCCTAGAGAACAGGGATCTGTTCTTCCTCAGAGGGAGGACCTTTGCCAGGTGGGCCGTTAAATACATACTTGGTAAACAAATGAATATGTGAGCGAATGGTGGTGGGACTTATCTGTATTCATTGAACTCTGTGTTAAGAATACACCACTTCCAGGGTTAAGCATCCGACTTCAGCCCAGGTCATGATCTCACCGTTCGTGAGTTCGAGCCCCGCGTTGGGCTCTGTGCTGACCCCTCAGAGCCTGGAGCCTGCTTCGGATTCTGTGTCTCCCTCTCTCTCTGCCCTCCTCTATTTGTGTGCGCGTGCGCTCTCTCTCTCTCTCTCTCTCTCCCCCCCCTTCCCCCCCACCAAAATAAACATTAAAAAAAAAAAAGAATACACCACTTCTTTGCAAAAGTATTTGTAGCAGCTTGTAGAAGCGAAGTGTTTCTCTTCGGTTGAAGGTAAGATGAGAGGACAGCCTGCTTGGCGAGGTGATTCAGGAAAGATTACGAAGAAAGAGATTCTTGGGGTGCCTGGATGACTCATTTTAAACATCTGACTCTTGATTTCAGCTCAGGTCATGATCTCAAGGTTGTGAGGTTGAGCCCCACATTGGGCTCCATGCTGGGCACGGAGCCTGCTTGAGATTCTCTCTCCTCCCCGTGCCCTTCTCCTGTGT
The DNA here is from genome assembly GCF_023721935.1 of Panthera uncia. NCBI lineage: Eukaryota > Metazoa > Chordata > Mammalia > Carnivora > Felidae > Panthera > Panthera uncia. The sequence continues at coordinate 13,690,576 of NW_026057586.1, read as the reverse complement.
TCACTTCCTGTCTCGAAAGAAAGAAAGGAAGAGAGAAAGAGATTCTTTAGAAGGGATTTGAAGTTGGAAAAGGAAACATAAGATTTTATTTATTTAAAAACTTTTTTTAACGTTTATTCATTTTTGAGAGACAGAGACAGAGCATGAACGGGGGAGGGGCAGAGAGAGAGGGAGACACAGAATCCGAAGCAGGCTCCAGGCTCTGAGCTGTCAGCGCAGAGCCCGACGCGGGACTTGAACCCACAAACCATGTGATCATGACCTGAGCCAAAGTTGGACACTTAACTGACTGAGCCACCCAGATGCCCCAGGAAACATAAGATTTTAAATGGACAGTATGATATTGGACTTCCTAAAAAAAAAAAAAAAAAAAAAAAAATAAAAGAAAAGAAAAAAAAAATCTATGGGTCTATTCACCATTCTCTAAACATACTTCACATTCACCTTGCAAGGAATGTGCCGCTCCCTCTGCTTTTCACCTGCCAAACCCAGGCTCAACCCAGTGAATCCTCCTTCCCTTCAAAGCACATTTGTAGTGACTTTTGTTTCTTGAAGCTTTTATTTCCCCTTTCCATGTGACCTTTGCCTCTTCTGAACTGTTAGCTTTCTCTGTACTTAATGCACTCACCAAGTATACCTTTTCTAATAAACATTTGAAAGCTTCAAAAATTGCCATCTATGTAAAGTCCTTGAGAATGGAGGTAGTTTCCTTATCTTTGTCTTCCCTCTCTGCTGTCCCCCCATATTTAGCCAGAGATATAATATATAAAATCATATATATATGATGTCATATGACAAGCCTCTTAATAAATATGTGTTGAATTTGTTGGTTCTCTCACCACCAAACCACCAAAGATAATCAGAGAAATATGATCTTAAAACTTTCAGAAAAGAGCATTGAAAAAAATGCTTTGAACAGTGGCACCTTTGGTGTATTTAGTGCTTGGGTGACTATTTGAAGGGGAGGGTAATCATTTAGAATGGTTGTAGATCTGTCACGTTACACCACATAGCACCTAGAGATCAATTTCAAGGAATTTGGGAGTAAGCGTGTAATTGTGTCCCATAGGCTGTGTTATAAAATCAGTATAATGCAACTTAAGGTAAAGATTATAATTACCTTTGGGTCAAGGAGAGAGTGAGTTAAAGACTTGGAGGAAAGAAGTGATTTAATCTCTGTTTAGATGTGAACGGTGTTTTAGCTGAAAAGTGTAATAAGGGGGACAAGAACGAGCAGCGGCTTTTCAACTGGGAGAACCGTGGGGAGAAGGAATGAAGTTGAATTGGGTATACAAGTGTGTGGGCGGAGTAGAATGAAAGTTATGAAGAAATGAGCGTTGAAAAACTCCTAATTATGCCTGGAATTTATCAAGCACCTTTCTTCTTGGAAAGCTCAATTTTCTACATTTTCAGTCCCCACGGAGGGGAAAACAAATGACCTTACTTCCTACTCTGTTCTTTTGGGGATCTTGGCATTCCAGAGCTACAAAGTTACTCATTTTTAATTACTTACGCACACCAGAAGTTCACATTGCCAGGTGTTTAAAGAAAGAGAGATTTTAATATGTTGTTTTTATCAGTAATTTCTGAAAACTCGCTTTCTGTGGGAGTAGTGATGACTCACTCACTCACAGCAGAACCAGGAGTGGTGTGCTAAAATCCTTTGGTAGCCCATTGGCCAGACCTGGAGCTGCAGTCCTTAGCCCGACTGCAGCTTCTTTGAAGATGTGCCGTCACACAAAATATACTACAAGCAAACAAGAGCTAAGTGCTGGAGAAAGGGGGTGGCTGGTGTGTATTCGAGAACTCTTAGCACCTCTGCGGCTCTGGGACGAGGACCCTCGGGAAGGATTTCCACTACAGGGGTGTGGCGAGGTTTGCCCGAGGTATGAGGAATGTCATAGACTGTGTGGAATGCCCTTCCCAGCGCTGGAAGTGCCTTGAGTACACAGCTTTGCTTTACAGATGGAATTTTGATCCTCTTGGGAAGCTTTCCATCTCACACGACTCCCGTTTTCCTTCCCCGTCAAAGGGAAGCCTGTACTTGGTGGTTGGGGCACTGATACCGCGTAGCCTTTGGTCTTCCCCTCAGTGTGGGCTCCCAACCTCATTTCTGAAAATAATAGCCGATTTTCTTCTTCCCTCGCGTGGCGCACGTAGAAGAGGGAGCTCAGAAAGAAACAAAAGATTTCTTTATCAGCCAGACTGTATTAAATTACAGTTGCCCCTATTGACTTCTTGGGATCCTTTAAGATGTTTAACTTTTTTTTTTTCCCCCCACTTAAATAAAAAGAAAGAAGGGATCTTCAGAAGCCTTGGCTTGATTCCAGTGAGGCTATTGTATTCTGGCCAATTCCATTCTTCTGTTCTAGTCAGCTCCTTGCTCTGCTCTGCAAGCTGTAACTCAAGGCAGGCAGTTAATATTAAACACAATATTTGTAGTATTTGCTATTCTGAGTGGAAACCAACTTTTCAATCTGCAGAGCTCTTAGGATGATGATAAGCGTGCAGGGAGAAGCCAACCGATGCTTATTTTGTGGTTTTTAATGATGAAGTGCCCGCCTTGGGAACATGATTACTGTCCTTACTGATGACTTCTGGAAAAACAAAAAACAAAAAAACCTTCGGTTGCCAGTGTGAGAAGACCAAAGGAAACCAATCATGCCCCTCGTTCTCCCTCCCTTCTCTGCCTCAGGTCACACACGACTCTCTCCAGCTCACTCTGGAGCTCCTTCTGACCACGCACTTGTGTCACTTTTGAAAAGGAAAGACCCATGAGAGTTGCTGTTATTCCCAAGAGTGCCTGTAATTTTGATGTCACTCACCGTGCTCTCCATGGTAACAGAGCCGTGGATGGGAGGAGTCGCACGCCTGCTGTCATTTCCCACGGGTGGGTTAGGATGCTGGTGCCAGAGCTGGCAGGATATTTCACAGTGGCTTCTCTAAAGGAGGGCACACCCATCCCTCTCTGCTGATGTCTTTGGGACGTATAATTAACAAGAGAACCCCGGGGAAAGTCTGACTTTCCAAATAGTTTTCTTTTTTCCGATTGTAAGATGTCTGTCACAATGCAGCCTTTTTTTCACCCCACGTAGAGAGGTAGGATGGTGTGCAGGGTGTGTGTGTGTGTGTGCACGCGCACCGGGGAAGCACAAGGGAAGCAGAGGATATCTGATTTATATGATAGACAAATCCATGCATCCTAGCATAGACTGTTTCACTCCTTTATTCACATTTTTTTCATAGGTAAATAGCAGTGTCTTCATCTGGAACTCGAGGGGTGCTCTGTGCTTAATCTTTAAGCACCCTCTACAAGCCGTTCTTTCTGTTTAACGCCGTCATTGGCTTCATGTTTCCCAAGCCTACCCTTTAGTTTTTGCCCTCCAAATCAGTGTTTCTCAAAATATGATTTACGAAATGCTTACATCAGAATCACATGGGGTATTTACAGGAAACAGAGATGCCTGGTTTTCATGCCATCCCTGCGGGGTCAGGACCTCTGGTGATAAGAGCCAGGAGAACTGCATTTTTAACAATGCATGCGACATTTGAGATACTGTCCTGCTACCCAGTTCTCTTTGAATGTCTTCTCTTCCAGTCCCCATCTCCCCATTGAACTCTTGTGTCCCTTTGATAAAAGTGAGTTTTCTTTTCTGTAGATACTCGGGATTTTTCCCCCCAGTAAGTTTTCATCTTATGCTTTGTATTATAGCAGCTTTGCTCCCAAACTATTCATAAGTTCCTGGAGGGTGAAAACCATGTGTGATTCACATTTGTATGCTTCACACACCTTTGTGCATAATAAGAACTCAGACAACGTTTCGTCAATGGATGGTTCAGACTTTTACTGCACCTGTAAACTTTTGGGTGATGGATTTTTTTCTGTTACCTACCAGATATGCTTGGTTTACTTGTGATGTGAGCTTAAGCTACTCATGACCTTAGCTTATGTTTACTTTCTCCTTTGATAATCTGATATCTTTGATAGAGATGCTATCTGGTTTTCATTTTTATGTATCTTGTATGACTCAGCTGGGATTTTATCCAAGTATGCTGTGTAGATCTTCTCTTTGTCTTTCTTCCGAGACGTGGAAATAGAGATGTTTTCTGCTTTTTGCAGAAATAGTTTTACATTTTTTGTTCTTTGTCCTACTTGATAGTGCTTAATATTAAACATCTCTTGAATAATGTTGCAGTTGAATTGGCTGTGGGCAGATCTGTTAGTAAGAAAGTGAACAAAATGTTGTCATGGATAAATTGAATAAAGAAATTATTTCATAGGAAAGGTGTGTTTAACTGTAACATAATAACTTACCTCTTGTTTGTGTTTTCGGTGATTATATCGCCAGTTTATGAAAGAAACAGAAAGTGACAGACTTATGCTGCTTGTGACTCAGTTTTCAAGAATTTAGTTAGTGTAGGGTTACTATAGATTACTGTAGATCTAGTGACTGCTATTTCCACATGATTGCTGTCCTGTGATTTGGAGTGGTTTCCTAGATAATGTACTTGACTCATGGGAACCTTCACTTGCGCGTCTCCCCCACCCTGCCTGTGGGTAGGAGCTCTGTCTTGTTGACTACGTAGGTTAACTTGGCCTAGGTCTGGCACGAAGTAAGTAACCAATAAGTGCCTCCTGTTTGAATTATTTTATAATTATTTTAATGTTTGTTGATTTTTTTGGGGGGGTGGGGGGGAAGCTGGGTAAGGACAGAGAGAGCGAGAGGGAGACACAGAATCCGAAGCAGGCTCCAGGCTCTGACCTGTCAGCACAGAGCCCAACACAGGGCTCGAACCCACAAACCATGAGATCATGACCTGAGCTGAAGTAGGACGTTTAACTGACTGAGCCACTCAGGCACCCCAAATTATTTTAAAGGAGGATTAAAATAGCATTGTCTCTCTTTAGGGAATGCTTTAATTTGCCATGATAGCAACATGTTCAATGTAATTGTGGCCAACACAGAGTGTTCTCTATTTCCTCGATTATTGTTTTGGAAAAACTATGTCTGTGAGTTGTAGCTTTAGTATACTTATTCTGTGGCAATTCTTAAGAAAATTTTGCCCAAATACTTTTGTGGCTGTAAATTTTCATTTTTATCCAGGATATGCATGTGTTTGTTTTCTGATCATATGAAAAGGTGATAAGCCTGTTTAGCTTGAACTGAGAGTCATTTATGGTGATTAGGATTAAGATGGGATGGTTTCTGTTTATTTTGGCTCAAGTGTTAAGAAGCTGGTTGTGTGTACCTTAGCATTTGTACATTTGTAAGTGTGCTGAACCTCCCAGGAAAGCCTGGCAGGTACTCACTGGGTCTGAGTCCAGTGACTCGATAGGGACAACAGGAAAAGTCACTGCACTAAGAAGCGGAGAAGTCACCAGTGAGAGTTCAATTCCAGGGCAGAAGAGGTTGCGGGTGTGAGGGCTCAAACGAGCTGAGTCATGCTTTCTGAAGAGTAGGTGTTCCCAGCACTTCTGAAGCAGGCCCAGTGACTCAAATGTTTCTCATGCTACTGCAGCCACAGACAAATCTGAGAGGAACATGGGGCAAAAGATATTCTTTCTTTCCTTCTGTATCCAGGAAAGGGAGACTTTGAAGTCTTTTGCAAATTGTTTTGCTTTCTTACATAAATAGGACAGCACTGGTTGCCGTATGTCGTACCTGGATTAGGGCAAAAATATTAAAACATGGCTGTAGGACGAAGTTCATCAACAGTAAAGTTCTGCTCTAAAGGAGTCAGAATTTAAAGTCCATGGAAGATAAATTAAGAAGTTGCTGACTGACGTCTCTCGCACTCGCTGCCTTAACTAATGCTTCTTGAGAGAAAGTGCATTCAGTACACATTTTTGTTAAAAGTACTTTGATAAAGCATAAGAGACCGTTAAAAACTGAGAACAAACTGAGGGTTGATGGGGGGTGGGAGGGAGGGCAGGGTGGGTGATGGGTATCGAGGAGGGCACCTTTTGGGATGAGCACTGGGTGTTGTATGGAAACCAATTTGACAGTAAATTTCATATATTAAAAAATAAAAAATAAAAAATAAAAAAAAATTTAAAAAAAAGTACTTTGATATTCTTTCCAAGATTTGTCCTTCTATAGAGAAAAAAGTTACTCTGTCAAATGAACTGTTTAATTGAAGCATTTTATGCATTCCAGACTACAAGGTGGGCTCTTAAGAAGAACAACAAAGCAGGCATTTGATTTTATAAATTCTCTTGGGAGAAAAGAAGGAGATACAAAAAGTAAATGTAACTTGTTTTTACCTAAGCTTTTCTCTTTGGCTATTTTGTTTGAACAGGAATAGGCTTTCTCTTTTTGTTCACTTTGAAATTTATTTACGTTGAATGAATATCGAAGAGGGTGATTTATTTAGTAAATGATATTGGCATACTTAGCTACTGGACAAAAAAATGTTAGACCCCCTACCAAACATTACATGTAAAAATAAACGTAAGGTGAGGTAAAGATCTAAATGTACAACATAAAATTGGGAAATATCGGAGAACTTTTATACCACTCTGGGGTGGGGTAAGAGGACCTTCTCAAGCAAGGACTCCAGCAAGGAAAAGTTGGCCAAGTTTGAGCAAATAAAAACTGAAAATTAGTGAATGGCTCACGTCATCATCAACGGAGTGGGGGGAAATGAAACAGGAGGCTGGGAGTGTCGTGTGACGAACATGACACTCCGCGTGGCAGTTAGTACTCAGGGACCCCCTGCAAACTGATACGTTAAAGACTAGTGACCCAACGGAAAAACGGGCAAAGGATGTGAAAGCGTATTTCAAAGCAGATGAACCTCACAGAAAGATACACTCCTCTGAGAAGTACAAGTTGGAGGGGCCTGACACCCCTGTTTGCCCCTCAGGTTAGCAACAGGAGAGGGTGCTAACGTTAAACGCTAGCGGAGGCAGCATGGAGGGAAGCCCTCTCCCACGCGGTGGGTTGGGGGTACGCGTTTCTTCAGCCGTCTGGTCATTTTCCAGTACCTATCACAATCTAGATGTTACCTACTCCCGGACCCATCGGTTACACTTTTAGACATACAGGTTTACAACCCCTTACCCCAAACTCTTGAGGCCATTTGTGTTTCGGATTTCAGGGAGTTTCAGATCATTGAAGGTAATGTGGCACATATATTACCTATTATACCAAACCTCCAGTCGGGTTGGGACTCCAGAAACAGACACCTTGATGTTTCTAAAGAGAACGCATTCCTGCCCGAATATTCACGCAGGTCGGCTTTTGTCACCACGTGAATCCGAGAACGATTTTTGAATTTTCAGAGCCTGTTGGATTTCAGAATTTTGGATAAGTCATTGGGCACCCATAAATACTGCAAAATGAAGGCACCGAAGCACAAATGGAAATGCTGAATTTTTCCTAACAGCAAAACAAAAACAAAGAAACAAAAACCGGAGCACTCCTACTCTGTCAAAAGAGTGAGACTTGACTGTCTCAAAAAGGTGATTTGTATAGATGAGAAAACAAGTCACGGAAAAAATGCGTGTGGTGTTACCCCATTCAAAAAATAGGGAGGGAGGTTACTTCCTATTCACGTATGTGTTTTATGAGGAGGAAAAGCTTTGGAAGCGTGTGTACCAAACTTGACCCTGGTTATCTCCGGGGCATGGGATTTGTTAGGAAGTAGAGACTGCCAGTGTGTTCTTTTGTGTGCTTCTCTAGTTCGACTTGTTAAAATGATCATGTGTTATTTTGGTAATCAAATAAAAGCAACCATCTTACAAGCTCATCTAGTGAGTATTCCAGAGCACTGAGGGACTGGCAACCCCCATTCCCCCCACCCCCAGGTCCGTACTCAGTACTCCGAGCCATTAGGGAGCCTACTTTTCATAATTAATGGAAAGCAGGAGACAAGCCCGGGGCGAGGCTCACGACTCCAGCTCTCACGCGCGTCCTTCATTACTTAATATCGGAGCCTAATCATTTCCAAAGTGTATTAGCATGTTCCCCCACTGGGAAAAAAACAAGCTAAACATGGACTGTTACCATGAAATGGAAATCCAGTCACCAGGGAACCTTTTTTCTAATTGACCCACTTGTAGTGAATAATAACTCCAGAAAATAATATTGATTTTTCTCTGTTAGAATCATTGAGCAAAACAAGTATGGTTTCCTCTTCATGAGTGCGGCGCGTGCCTTCTAGTTAAGCACAGTTGGAATATGTTTGAAAACGGGAGTACTTCCTCTGTACTGTGATTTTATCTTATGGTCAAAATTTCCCAATATATCCTTAGTTCCTGAGAAGAAAATCACTAAGATTTAGATGGACCTAAAGCTAATTATTATGCCTCCAAATAGGCATCATGCTGTTTCAGGAGGGGGAGGGATGTAAAAATTGGCAGTGTTTGTATTTGTTTATTGTTCTCAACTTAGATATCGTGCAACACTTGCTTTTTCCTTCCTGCCCTTGGAAGACGTGGCTCCACTTAATTTTGTCAGGAGCGCTTGCTCCCTGGTGGCTTCTCAGAAGCCAAGATGAAATAAGCTTACAGAGCTGTGGTCAATCTGTGTGAAAGGCCTACGTATCTATCTAACAAAGGGAAGGGAAGTGGTTGTGGTACTTTTTAACCTTTCAGTTGAAACTAAGCACCCTTCCCTTTGGTGGAGAGAAATCATTTGTTTGAGGGAGCAGCTTGGAAGATCCTGTATCTGGAAATGTTGGTGACTGAGGAAAAAAATCACTTCAGGCTGAGTGTAGGCTAACGCATCATGCTGCTGTCTGAATGAAGGTGGAGGCTAGGCGAGCAGTCACCACCGTTCCCTCGGGAGCAGTGTCACGACAGGTGCTGTCCCGTTGTGCTGTTGGTTAGTTACGGTGTGAAATGGAAGACAGAAAGGAAAAATCAGGAACATTAATATATCAAACCTCTTGACGGCAAAGCGCGTTTTGTGTCTAGATACAGGATCATTGGTTACTGTACTTTTGGTTTTATAATGTAAACGCACAAGGAGATGCAAATGAAAGAAGTATCCCCACGGGGCACCTGGGCGGCTCAGTGGGTTCAGCGTCTGACTTGGAAGGCTCGGGTCGTGATCTCGCAGTTCGTGAGTTCGAGCCCCGCGTCGGGCTCTTTGCTGACAGCTCGGAGCCTGGAGCCTGCTTTGGATCCTGTGTCTCCCTTTCTCCCTCTGCCCCCTCCTCCCCTGCTCACGCTCGCTCGCTCTCTCTCTCTCTCTCTCTCTCTCTCTCTCTCAAAAACGAATAAATGGCAAAAAGAAATTTTGTTGTAAAAAAATATCGTCAGTTTGGCAGAGCAGTGACAGTGTCAGCTGCATTCTAGCATCTTTCCACGCGTGACCTTCCATCATTTCAAGGCCCCCACCCTTTTTTTAAGTTTGTTTTATTTATTTGTTTTTAGTAATCTCTACACCCACCATGCGGCTTGAACGCAACACCCTGGGATCAAGAGTCCCGTGCTCCTCCAACCGAGCCAGCCGGGTGCCTCTTGCACTTTGTTATATGGCCTTTAGGATACTTGTTTGAAAGGGACTTCAGGTTTTCTCTGCGAACGGAATTAAAGCTTTCCGTCTGTGTAGATTCTCAAGTGTGTTTTGTTGATTATACTTTTCTGTGACACTCAGTACTAAAAAACAGAAGTGTGCCTTGGAACTCTGGGTGAAGTAAGACCTGAGTTCTAAAAGCCCACAATGCCCATTGCCATTAGCTAACTGTAATATTATAATCCTGTACCTCTAACTTTAAGAATTAACTAAAATTACTCTTTACTAGACTCAGGATAGATGTTAACTTGATTTTTTCCCCTACTTTGAGCTCTGTTATAGAACAGATGGACATGAGTTACAGCTCTTTCCATAAAGCAGATTGCTTGCTCTGCAGAGTGAAGTCAGTCTTTGCGGTTGTTGGGTAGTTGTGAGCCCTGGGCTGTGTCTGAACTGGTTTAATGGAATGGCACATGGCGTTCAAAATAACCATGTCCTCCATTACCGACAGTGCTACCCTCAGTGGGAGATGCGAGGCCGAAAAAGGAGTGTGTTCCATACTCTGGTCTGAGACCACTCTTTGACCTGTGACTTAGAATTATTAGTAATTGATATCGATTTGTATTAAAGTCTCTAATAAGATGTGATAAAAGAACAAGAGAGATGAAGAGTAGTAGTGCTGATGTTGAAAGGCAGTGTATTCAGGTTGTATGTGATACTTACCTGATTTCTCTGAGCCCACTTTCTTTCTTTGTCAGCGTGGAAACAAATGAAGGAAAATGACCTCAGAGGCCCCTCTAGTCTCACTTTAGATAACTGAGACATGATACATCCACTCTAAGTAACTTTGTTTAGCCTCAGCACTGTGTATGTGTATATACTGTGTGTGTGTGTGTGTGTGTGTGTGTGTTATGTTACATATATATAACAGATGTGTTTAAAAAAAAAACTACAGAGTTTCTTGTCCTTTAGTTTCTAAAATATCAAGAAAAATCATTCCTCATTAACTGCTAAACCAACCACACTATAGTTTTTACAATCATTATTAAAGTAATTTTTATTAATCTTTTAAAAATCTTTATTTATTTTGAGAGAGTGAGAGAGAGTGCAGGCAGAGAGAGAAAGAGAGAGAGAGAGAAAATCCCGAGCAGGCTCCATGCTGTCAACACAGAGCCCAGTGCAGGGCTCAGACTCACGAATCAGGAGATCATGACCTGAGCAGAAACCAAGAGTCGGATGCTCAACCAACTGAGCCACTCAGGCGTCCCAATTTTTATTAATCTTAAATTTGTGATGTTCTGATTCTCCTCTGCATACCTATATTGAACAGCTTTGAGAAAATATCTGTATACCTGCGTGGATATAATGTAATTTCATTTTAAGGATTTAATTTTAAGGTTTAAGAATGATATTAGTTTTAAAATGAAATTATTTGAAGTATTTTGACAAGTATGTATCTTTCCAAAACTAGCCTGTTTTTTTTAAATCTGGGTCTGCACATTTGATAATTGATAACAGAGCTAAAAATCTTATTTTGTAGGAGACATAGAGATTTTCTAGTCTTTTCTTCCCTAACACTATGTTATCACCTGGATCCCTCTTCTACATTCTCTTTGAATGAAGGTAAAGGGAGGAAAGGTCATCCACTCCCCATTTTGATTTCTCTCTCTTTTAACTTAACCATTGCCTCTAGGTGTCTCTTCCCTGTTTTAAGACCTAAGAGAAGTAAATTCTAGGTGGGCCTTCTTATCTTTCTCTGAAGGGGTTCTTGAATTGGCAGATGCTTGTAATCTGACTGCCTTTCACATCTATAAAGAAAAAGTGGAACTCTAAGGAGAGTAAGGGTTAGAGTTTCCAAAACAAATGAATTTTAATGTGTTCGGATCAAGAACTTGAGTTCTCAGAAACAATACACACTTTGTTTGCTAAACAAGTCTGCTGGACACTGTGTTCTTTTCTGGGAAGAATTTGGGGGATGGGCTGCAGCAAGAGTAGTATGAGGGGTGTGGGGAATGTGATAAGAAGGAAGGAAAGACATTTAAGATATTTGAAAATCAGAATCGGTGCTTAAAATGTACAGGTCTAGGGCGAGAGTATAAATGGAGGCCCACCCCATATATGTAAATATTTATTATAATCAAGCTAATAAACTGTTAAATAAAATATGCTCTCTCCTCCTACCTTAACAGACTTGCAAGTGTAGATTCAAGTTTAGAATCCTCAGACCCCTTGGGATTCCACACATTCTGAGCTGTCAGCACAGAGGCTGACGTGGGGCTCGAACTCGTGAACCATGAGATCGTGACCTGAGCTGAAGTCGGAAGCTTAACTGTCTGAGCCACCTAGGCTCCCTGAAATTAATTTTAATAATGTTATCTAACCTAGTATTTCAAAATTACTACCTGTTCTAAAAATTATTAACTAGTTTATGTTCTTTTCAGTGTATTTATACTTGGAGAACATCTCCACTGGGACCAGCCATTTCAGGTGCTCAGTGGTCATCTATTACTATTGCTGTTTTATTGGATGTGGAGACTCCTTGTTTTTGGGGGGGGGGGGGGGGGGGGGGGCGGTGCGCGCTTGGTCCCCAGGACTGAGGGCGGTTCTCTTTATCATGAGGTCTGGTAGTTTTTATCATTGAATTGATGCAAAGAATAATTGCACTTTGTAGTTAGAGCTGGCACCAATTTTGAAATGCAAATATATATACCTAAGACGATGGAGGGTACTTGTTAGGAGTTTTTTATTTTTGTGTCTCTCTTTTTCCGTTTAAGCTTGTCAACTGCCTTGTACTCATTCAACTTGTACTTGTGCTGCTTTCCTTTGTTGTCAGAAGTGCTGTGGTTCTAGTAAATTTGTTTGTAAAGATGAATATACCTCCCCACCCTTCCCCCCATGTTATTGACTAATACTTTTCCAAGTCATAAGTACCGGAACTGTAATCACTTCATGCCTACTTTCTGAAAAGCCTTTGTACTCCATTGTGTTGGATAATGTCTAGTGGGTCTTTTTCCTTCCTAGAGGGACTTTTTTTTTTTTTTTTTTTTTTAGGTTCAGTTTAATTGCATGTGTATTTTTAAACTGTGGCCAGTTCTACCAAATGAGGAATCATATCTAGAAAGTAGGATACTGTTTTTGTTTGGACTAGAACAGCACTTTCATCTATTTCAGGATAGAGTTGGCAGATTTAGAAGGGGGGAAAAAAAAGTCACCCCAGTTAAATTGGAATTTCAGAAAAACAACAACAACAATTTTTTTTTCTTTTTTTTTTTTTTTTTTAGTATAAGTATGCCCTGTGAAATATTTGGGGCATACGTGACACTAAACACTTATTGATCTGAAGTTCTTATTTAACTGGGCGTTCTGTATTTTATCTGGCAACCATATTTTAAGACTCCTTTACCCTCTCAAAAATTGAAGAGTTTTTATTTATGTGGATTAAATCTATTGATATTTACAACATTACAAACTTAAACTGAGAAATAATATATATTCTTTAGAAAAATAATAAACCCATTCTTGTTAACATACGTGTTTTTTATGAAAAGTAACTTTTAGGGGAAAAAAGGTAGAAGACTGTCATTGTGTTATATTTTTGTAAATATTTTAATGTCTAGCTTAATAGAAGATCGTTGGATTCTCCTGTTTCTGCGTCCAGTCAGGTGCGCTATCACAAAGACCTGTACCATCTGGAAATCTCCACTGGAAAAGGAGAATGGCAAAAGACAAGTAGCGTCTTAGTATTGTTATAAGGTACTTCTGACCTTGGGAATCTCTTGAAAGGGTCTCAGGGCCCTCTTCCAGGGTCCTCCAGCCATTGAGAACCTCTGAACTAAGAACAATAGAACCTGTGACTCTAGCTTGTAGAGTATAGATCATGGATAATTTAATCAGAATAGAGGATAAATTTTTTTTTTAATTGACATACTATTAGGTCTATACTCTGCCGTTTAAGGAAACAGCTATTATAAAAGAAAAATCAACGTAACACTTTTAACCTGTCAAAGAGGCCCTGTGTCACTTTTCTGTTTAGAATAAACTTTATGTTGCTACCTAAGACAAAGCTTAGTATTTTTTATCATAGAATTCAGCAGATAGGTCACATGACAATTTCCTTAAAATGCTGATTGGATTGAATTGGATTTATTTTTAAGATGTGTGTGTCTGTTCTAGGCATTGTACGTGCTGCCCCGTATTTAGTCTTGGGTGGTTTTATGAGTAATCGGCATAATTGCAATAACTAATCTGATTCTCATCTCAAAAAAATGGAGAGGTTGGCAGTGGGCCAACAGGTTTCAAACACAGACAAGTTAAAACTTAAACATGAGTTCTTTAATTGCTTGGACAATTGAGAAAATGAAAGAGCCATTCACAAAAATGGAATAGGAGAAGTGCTGGTCTGGGAGACAGACAGGCAGTTGAGTTTCCACTGGAAATGTGGCAGGGTAGCTCAGGAGATAGGAGATGGCTGTGGTGGGTTAGAGAGAGCTCCTCCCAGAGCAGTGAAATGATTTCTGAGGAAGGCAAGGCGGAGAGAGGGAAGAAACTGACAACAGCTCTGTGAGCACTATTTACCCTTGGGGTGGGGAAGAGGAGATGAAGAAGAAGAAAGAAGGCAACCCAGGAGGAAGGATTTGGAGAGTGTTGGAAGAGACCGGGTGAGGAAAATGTCCCGCAAGTGAAATGAGAAGGGCTTTTCAGGAAGGGGTGTGTGGTTAGCGGTATCCAGTGTTGGCCTGAGATTGAAGAATGGTAATTGGTCCTTAAATTGGGAACTATGGAACTAGGTTTCCCGAGAGAGTGTGTAGTTTCGATAAATTAATTTTTTATTGCAGGTGTGTATTTGGGGAGAAGTGAAATGGAAGGGTTTTTTGCTTGTGTGGGATAACACAACTTAAGAAAGGCAAGACTGCAAGTCCCTTCCCTCTCTCCATCATCACTTACTGGTGTGTTAATGAAGCTGGCCCAGGAAGAGCTAGAAAACTTCAGCAGAACTCACCTCTTCACACATTCAGTCTCATTCTAGACTGACGAGTTTGTTTTTATTTTGGGTTTTGTTTTAATGTTTATTTATTTTTCAGAGAGACAGAGCACAAGCAGGGGAGGGGCAGAGAGAGAGGGAGACACAGAATCAGAAGCAGGCTGCAGGCTCCTAGCTGTCAGCACAGAGCCCGACGTGGGGCTCGAACCCACCAACCGCGAGATCATGACCTGAGCCAAAGTCAGACACTTAACCACCTGAGCCACCCAGGCGCCCCAAATTTGTTTTTAAATATAATGTATATATTTTAGGTGGAACACTGGCCTTAGAGTCTGAAGAGGTACACTCAGCTCTGCTGTGCACTTGACCTCTGAGGGCATGTTTCCTCCTTCGTTGAATTGGATTAGATGACCTGTGCTAAAATTATGTGACGTTATGCATCTGTCACATTTGTCTTTTCTTTCCTTTTGTTTCGTTGTGATAGGTTCACCAAGTTGAAGAGTCTTAACCTTTCCAATAATCACTTAGGGGAATTCCCATTAGCTGTCTGCAGTATTCCAACCCTGACTGAGTTGAATGTGTCCTGCAACGCCCTTCGAGCAGTCCCAGCAGCCGTCCGAGTTATGCACAAGTATGTACTTCTTTTTTCTTTTTTAATCTTTAGTTTTGAGAGAGAGACAGAGCAAGAGCAGGGGAGGGGCAGAGAGGGAGACACAGAATCCGAAGCAGGCTCCAGCTCTGAGCTGTCAGCACAGAGCCTGTTGTGGGGCTTGAACTCATGAACCACAAGATCATGACCTGAGCTGAAGTCGGACGCTCAACTGACCGAGCCACCCAGGCGCCCCTACACAAGTGCGTCCTTTAAGCCCCACCACACTGTATCCCTCGGAAACCCCCGGGAAGCTGCATCGGGCTGCAGCACGTGAGATTAGCCAACCTGTTATGTTGGGTGTGTAAGTCTTGACCCCAAATCCAGAGAGCAGGGTGTTGGGCAGAGTTCATGTCTTAGCTTTTACACTCTTTAGAGTCATAAAATATTAAAATATCCTTGTTTAGAACTGAAGATCCCCACAGATGAGTGTGCCTACCCATGGGACAAGGGCTTACTTTCTCTTTTTCTGACTTCTGTTGAGTTCTAAGAATTTAAAATAACAACGAAAGATGGGTATTTGGGCTGATTCTCACTGCATTTAGCTCACGTTGTTGCAATTTGTACCTGTCCAAGTTAGGGAGATGGGTCATATTTTGGTTTTCAATAAAAGATTAAGATACTTATCTCTGATCTTTTCTGTCTGGTATATTACTGCCTCAGGCGCTGCCCTTATGCATTTTGCAAAAGATGTAGTTCATTTTCTTTTTCTAATAATATGATCTATACCTGTGGAACTGGTATGTTGATAATAAACATGTAAAATTGACACGTTCTCTTCCTTATTCTGTTTTCTTTAACAGCCTACAGACATTTTTGTTGGATGGAAACTTTCTCCAGGCCCTCCCTCCTGAGTTGGAGAACATGCACCAGCTTAGTTATCTTGGTCTTTCTTTTAATGAATTCACTGACATTCCAGGGGTTTTGGAGAAATTGACTGCTGTGGATAAACTTTGTATGTCTGGAAACTGTATGGAAACCCTGCGGCTACAGGCTTTAAGAAGAATGCCTCACATTAAACATGTGGATCTGAGGTAACTAATTTTAAGAAATCTATCCTATTTATAAGTAGTTGGCTTAGATCTGGGAGCGGGTCAGAGCTGTGGGGGTGACATTCTCAAGCAAGCTGGTTGGTTGGTTGCAGTTTCTGGTGAATGAAGACCCTGTCACGGAGAGCAAAGTGGATGTTTTTTCTCTTTGTCCTCCTTTTCTGTGGCGAGAGACAGCTGATGCCATTGAGCATCTCCTTATTTTTTTTTCCTTCCTTGACTTCCCTAATGTAATATAATGTATTCATTAAATTAATTTGCTTAACTTATTTATTTTAATTTCCCATTTTTCTGTCCAGGTGGCTCTGCCCTTAGTTCATTGTTCTTTACAAAAATACAAAACTCATAATCCCTCGTTAGGCCCAAGTTTGACTAGAACCTCCACTCTCACCCTTGCAAGAGCAAGGAACCTGCATTTTGAATCCTGATCGTGCGCAACTCCAACCAAAACCCACCAGCACGGTCCTTGCCACATTAAAGATTCAATCGTCCTTTAGTACGTGAGGATCAGTTTTAGTGGCTAATATACAAAGAACCGGTATACAAGGAGGAATCTATTCTAAATTTCTCTTTCTTAAGGAAAAACAAAAGCCTGTCATGGGACTGAGTTCCTGTAAAGCAGCATATCAGGCTTAGAGGTCTCATACTAATTTGCCCAATTTGATACTTTTTTCAGCCAAACTAATCCCCCCATTGTCCAGAGGTCGATGACCACATAGTCATCGTGATAGATCTTGGGCAAGATACTTAATGTCTCTGTGCAGCTGTGTTCTCATCTCTAAATTATAGTTAGTGACAGAAGCTAAATCGTAGGGTTTGGGAAGGAATTGAGTTAAATGCCTCCTACTCCCAATGTCTTATGTGTTGTTATCTTACCTGATTGAGGACGCCTTCCTCCTCATGGAACTCAGCTATCATTCTTGGCGTCTTCACGACTCCTCATTTGTCAAGGGTGTTTCTTTCCTCACCTTACTCCCCACTTTCCTCTGTGTTGATAACCCTAGGCCCTCACTCAGAGCTGTCGATTTTTGTCAGTGTAAAGAAGCATCATCTTTGGTCCTTTTCTTCCTTCATACGGTCTGACCTTGGAAACCGTTTCTTCCAGTCCCTCAAAGAATGGCTTCCTTTTCCCTCTCCTCAGACTAAAGAAATCAAGCCTGTTGCACCTGGGGAAGTGTTGGTTAGCAGTTTGCGAAGCGGTTCTTCATTGAAGGAGGACAAATGGTAACCCTGGATCTGAAGTTGAGAACTTTCTCGAATGTGACAGGAGGAGACGCTGAACACTTTGTCTCGTTAACTTTCTTTCTAAATTGTCAACATTATTTGTCTCTGAGTCACTTAGAGTTAGAAAACTTTCGGTCTTAAAGAATTTAAGCCCTTTTAAATTGAGCCACCTAGATTTCTAGTTCTAATTGGATCTTTTTAGACGAGATCGGTTACAGGATATTTAAATACCGGAAGCAGACACGGGACCCTCTAAATGTTGAACGGTTGTGCCTAGGTAACTGCTTTCCTCCAGGCCTCTCTCTACCCCTCCCTGCTCACTCTTGCCCGCATTCTCTCCCTCAAAATAAATGAACTTGAAAAAAAGTGTCTAGCACAGAGCTCCTTCACCACAGATAACCAAGCAGCACTGCTGTGCTTGATCCTTGTTAGCCAGTGTTAGCAGTTGGTTGGTACTTTAATTGACTGACCCGTCCTTGCAGCCTCTCGAATGCCCTGCTCTCCCGCACTCGTGTGTGGAGCTCTCCCTGTCTCGCTCTTCTCTTCAGTCCAGAGGCCATTCTGCCCTAACTCATGCACTGCTTTCTTCGCCCACTTACAGCTGTGAAATTCTGCCTCCCCTTGCCATTCGGATGAGGTGCTTCATCCTGGGTTGCACCTTTTCTGACCATTCTGTGTGTTTCATGCGTCGGTTATGGCACTCGCCACATACTTACAGTCTTTGTATTTTAAAGCATATGATTTTCCTCGCTCAAGTACTAAATCTCTTGACAAACACCTTGTTTTATTCATCTCGTAGTGACACAAGCCATAGGTCACCATGCTAATCACCACCATACCTTTCACTGTTTGCAAACTATGGGCACATACATTCATTTGACTTTCTCAGCTGCCTCGTAGGACAAGTAAGGTGCAATCCCCGTTTTACAGATTCGAATTAGGCTTAACCAGAATTATAAAGTGACTTGTTCAAGGTCCTATGCAATGAGCAGCAAACAGGAACTAGAATATGATGCTGTTTCACACTACCTATCTACACAAAGTAAATCTCAGTGAATGTTTATGAAATAAATAAAATGGCTGTGTTAGCTGAGGGGATTATTGAAAGGAAATTTTAATCACATTTTGCCTCTTTGAAAGTTCATCCTAAATAATTATATTATTGTGTGAGCCTGGAAACTTTTGATATTTGAATCCTGGTAAGACTTGGCAATTTTAGCTGAACATTTCCCTCTCGTTATAGATTTTCTTTTGCCTCCTCATTAAATAAACCCTTTAATTATTTTAGTGTTAATACATTAAATTACAGGAGGGAGCTCTTTCAAATGAAGATGGTGATGCCACATTAGGAAAGTTACTTACAGTGTAAATTAGGAAGGACATGGGACTTTTTTTTTCAACTCCTACAGTCTGTTGTATCCAAAATGAGACTTTTTAAAAAATTCTGTGTACATAGTCTAGTAATCTCCTGAGCATTTGGAAATAGGCAAATTGCTGGGTTGAGGCCAGTTTTTAAATCTTACAACCTGGAATAAAAAAAGAAAAGCAAAAAACAAATCCTGTTGGGGACATTTAAAGAGGCCATATGCTATGCTTACAGATTGACAAATCCCAGCTCTTTGCTGTCTGTCACTCATCATTGTGTTCCAGTGACTTTATGATATTGCTAGTAATAATTCCGTTTTCATCATTTTATTTTATTTTTTCAAAGGGCAGAAATTCACAGCCAAGAGCCTTTAGCTTTTTCCTAAGCTCCAGCCCTCCTGTTAATGCTGTTGTAGCCCACGTGCATTATTTCAGCACTTTGTTATGAGAAGTGCAGGGTTCTTGTTTGTTGGTTGGTAAAGGAGTTGGGGGTAGCCTAGCAGACTAGGAATTGAGATTTCCGTCTCTTTTTCTCCCTTTTGAAGTTAAGTGTGTCTTCATTCTACTGATTCCTAGTCCCCGTTACTACTTCCGTATCTTCTTGGGAGCATCTCATCTGTGGCCACCTCAGTCCGTCAGCTAGCTGGTTCTCCTGGCGGAGGTTCTGCCAGTTTTCCCCTGTGCCTTGCTCTGTCCTAGATTTGTCGTCCTTTGTTTTCTACTTTCTCAGCGAATCCTAGATGCCAAATGTCAGTATTTTCTGTGCTCCGCTCTTTCAAGCAATATTTTAATGATGGAGATAGTTTTGGCAATCAGTCCTCGGTCTAAGCCAGCCAGAAATCCAGATGTTTGCATTTTCATCTCTGGTGCATATGTGGCTCCCATTCATTTCCACACACACACACACACACACACACCCCTCCCGCCTTCTCCCTTAAATTCTGCTCACCTCCCTGCTCACGAATCCTTTCTCCTTCCTTAAACATTCACTCTAGTTGTAATGTGCCTAATGGGTTGGTCTGGGTTGTGTTTCTTGTGTTCTTTCAATCAAATTCTGTGGAAATAAATGATTAAGTGGATTTTTTTTTTCCCTCTTGCAATGAATTAAGGTAAAATCAATGTGTGTGATTCTCTTCCAGCCTAAGTGGTCCAAAGTGTGTTTCAGAATATATTGCCAAGATTAAGACCTTCCTGGAGTTGTCGCTAAAAATAGCCAAAGAATCTAGCCAGTTAAGGAAGTCCAGATGCAGAGATGTAAGAAATGATGGAAGACTGTAACATAGTGAGGCGTGCATCCCTTCTCCTTAGCTCACCGTATCAGGGTGTGGCCATTTATTTCTAGCATTGCGGTTAATTAGAGTCTCTGTTTGTGGCCTTTCTCTTCAAGACTGAACATAATTAGGAAGCTAATAGCAGATGAAGTGGACTTTCTCCAGCACGTCACTCAGCTGGATCTGCGCGACAATAAGCTTGGTGACCTCGATGCTATGATTTTCAACAACATTGAAGTTTTGCACTGTGAAAGGAATCAGCTGGTGACATTAAACATCTGTGGCTACTTCCTAAAAGCACTCTATGCCTCTTCTAACGGTATGTAACATACACCACATCAAAGTTTCTCTTTTGGTTCCAAGAATTTACTCAGCAACATCATTGCTTTGATGTGATGATGCCTCACTTTGATTTTGCTTTGCCCGTTTACTAAAATAAGTGTCAAATTTTGCTGCGATAAAAATAATAAAAGCAGAATGCTGGTATGGTATTTAAAGGAATCAAAACAGGAGATTTTATAGTTTCGAATTTGTTTTTCTCATATTGTGGTATTTAGGTAAGTTACTCCCACTTTTGATTTGGCTCCTCTGCTTAATGGGCCTTAATAAACTATTTCTTGGACTACCTTGTTAGGATAGTAAATCTGGAACCGTGATTTAATATTGGAGAGTAAAAATGAAAGGAAGGTCCATTCTGGACTCTATTCAGGGTCTCAGATTTCATGTTCCACTAACAAAGGAGCTAATCTTAAGAGAGACCTGAATTATATACCCACAGGGACACCACAAGTCAAGAGTCTTACTCATTTAATGAGGTCTCTTCTTCAGAATCTAGAAATCATGACATTTCTAAAAAAGAAAAGATCATATGGACATATATTTGCTAACAGGAGGATTTTGATTCCCTGCAATCAGAAAACTGAGTGAAAACTAGTATTTAGTACTCCAAGTTGAACAGTGTTTATCAAGCACCTGTTCTATGCATCGTGCTGTGCAGGAGTCCTAAATGATAGGGGATTTTATTTTTTAAATGAGTTAAATATTGTCATCTCACTGGAAAAACCAGCTAGACCTCAAATAGCGATAAGTCTCCATCACTGAATGGTTATAGGATTTGGATAGCCAGAAGGCACAAAGTGGGCGTGGAAGAGGAAGGAATCTGAATGTGGTCTGTTCGGCAGATGGGAGAAGACAGGGAATTCTGAACTCCTAGGTGCCTGCTAGAAAATGGTAAGAAGTAATTATGGGACGCATGGCTTTGAAGCTTGTGCAGTAAGCTGTAAGAACCCGTGGAGATTCTTAAGAGGAGGGACACATGATGGATGCTGTAAGACTGTAACCGTGAGAGTAGAGTACAGAGTGTATTTATGGGAGAAGAGTGGAGTCCTCGCCATCCTGCTGATCCCCGTCAGTGGAGTGGTTTTCCTGGGAGCAAATGGGAACTTGCGGTCAAGACTACAGATGTTGATTTGACCCTCATCTGTTTAGAGGTGGGACCTGGAACTGTGGAAGTAAGGTAACTGGGAAAGAGAAGGGAGCTGGCACCAACAGCAGACTTACAAAGCCCTCACAGCTGGTGTCAGACAGGTGCTGAACTTGTGAACGACACGGTGTAAGTGTTTGCAGAAGCAGAAGGACATCTAGGAACTACTCTGGGAAACAAAGCCCTAGGTAGATGGTGGTGTCACATTTCATACAGTTTTGAGGAAGGGTTTTCAGATTTGAGTAGAGGAAGTCATTGCTGACCCTTGAGAGCGCTGTTTCACTAGAATGAAGAAGGCAGAAGCCAGATGCATTTGGTTTTCTGAAAGGAAATCTAAATGTTAAAAGTTAATCTTCTAGGTAAACATTCAGCATGCATAACAAGAGGAGAACCACAGTAAGTGGCTGGGGAAAAGGTAGGAAAATAGAACGAGTGGTTTATTTCAATCTCTGAATAAGATCTTGTGATTAAATTGGAAGTTCTCTGTACTTTCCTGTAGTTTCCAAGTTTAACAAATGGATGTATTGTACTTCCTAATGTAAACAATGGAGAATAAAGCGCAGTAATGATGTTCTGTATACAAAAAGAGTCTCTGTGTGACTTGAATGGTAATGTCTTTGTGGTTTTTTTTTTCCTGCCTCCTAGAACTTGTACAACTGGATGTTTACCCAGTTCCAAATTATCTGTCCTACATGGACGTTTCAAGGTAAGAAGCCAAGTCCTAGAGCACTCTAGAGGCTGCTTGAAAGCTATTTAGATGATCCTGTCTGAGCTTCTGCCTAAAAACTTTTTACATATTTTGACTGTAAGTATTACAAATTAAATTCAATAGTTTTACTTGTCCTCTGAAAAATGTATGTAAATATCTGTCAGTTAAAATAATATTTGTGAAGTATACCTAAAAAATAGAAGAATCAAGGTATTAGGTCCCCATGGACCCAATTTGACCACCATGTTTGAGCCTGAAAGATTAGTGAGTTGAAGCTCAATGGCTGGAAGGTCTAGGGGTTCTTTAATTATATTAACCATACCTTCTGTCTTTCGCTGAAATGATGTTAATTTCATTTTTTTTAAATATTGTGCTATGTTTCTTTGATTTTTTTTCCTTCCCTCTGTTACTGTGTACCTACATCTTAGCAACTAAGCCTCCCAGGGTAGGATTTCCATACAGCCTGCTTACTTAGCTCATTTGCAAACGGGCAGACCATGTCACCTTTTATACAAATTCACTACTGCAATGTGTCATATTGACCCCAGTTCCCACAAATATTATAGTAGACTTTTTCCAGAAGGCATAAAACATGTATGTATACAAATTAGACTTTAATAATCTTAACACACAAAAATTGAAATTTACTTTTAACATAATTCCAAAGGAAATATCCACAATTTTCTGAATAGAGGAGCCTGTGTGGCTCAGTCAGTTAAGTGTTCGACTTCAGCTCAGGTCGTGATCTCGTGGTCTGAGTTCAAGCCCCACGTCAGGCTCTGTGCTGATAGCTCAGAGCCTAGAGCCTGCTTTGTATTCTGTCTCTCCTCTCTCTGCCCCTCCCCCACTCATCCTCCTTGCCTCCCTCCCTCCTTCTCTCTGTCTCTGTCTCTCTCTCTCAAAAATAAACATTAAAAAAAAAAGAAAAAAGGAAAACTTTCTGAATAGCCACAGTACATGACCCGCTCACCAAGTGCTAATTCATTTTAGTGTATAAAATCCGTTACAACTGCCATGTAATTGCTCAGGTGCAGAATTTGCCTTTCGTCATGAAAATACACAAACCTAGTTATTTTAATAAGGTTCTCAATCAGAATTATGTAAGAAAGTGTCAGATTTATTACAATTACAATTTTATCATAAATTTGTAATTATAAACTACTTTGTGAGTAGTGCTATGTGCATTTTTTCTACTAAATTCATGTCAGGTTTGTTTAATAAAACTTTTAGTCAGATTATTGCATGATTAAATTGTTATTTTTTCCTACCAATCTTGAATGCTGCATTAACTTTTAAATGAGAATGGTACTAGAGTGGGGTTTGCATGCATGAGTGTATATAAATACCTTGAACAGATGTATTGTAAGAGAGTCAGAGTAAATCTATTTACCCTTTGTTTACAGGACGTAATTAGCAAATGGTTCCCATTAAAACCCCTGAGTGAGACTGAATTGGAAACCCTGTCTTGCTTTTCCCTGAATTCTGTCCCTTAAATGCTGCTCGTCTTGCTTTATAACTCTTATGTCCAGACCTTCACTATAACACGCTCTGCCTCATTCGCCTCCCCAACTATCCGACTTGCTCTTGGAGAACCTGATTCCCCTGACGTAACTCTGAGTCTTTCCCTTCCTCCTCTTCTGTATTCATGTCAGGTACAGGAACTGAGCTGTCCCCCCTCATGGTGTTTACTAGGTCCTCCAGAGCAAAGTCCCTGGTTATGTTTGGTCACTTCTGTGAGTCTTATTGCTGTATAATGAGGTTCTTTACAGCGAGAGGGACTTTCACTCTCTTATCCTGGGAAGATGTTGTAGGGGTTAACTATAGGAAAATAAACAAATCGTGTCTTCTGGCCTTCAAAGCCAGAACCATGTGTACCTATACAAACACTGAGCAGAAAACAATGCCACCTTTTCTGTATTTTAATGGAAAAGGTAGTATTCTTGAAAAATTAAAGAGCATTATTTTTAAGTCACACACAAGGCCACCACCTTTAATATCCCACCTGTTTTCACTTTTGCTCTAATACAGTCCCATCCCAAGCATCATCTTTTCATGGAATTGTTCACCTGCTCATAATGTACATAGCACTTTACATTCTTTGTGCCTGGTCACTTCACATATTTAAAAAAGAAGAGAAAAGGCTACTCATCATCCATGACTAGGGAGGTACTCATGGTAGTAGATTTGTCTAACAAGTGATCGGTTCGTTTAACAATAAAGTCAGCATTAGTTTAGTTCACTCGTTACTGGTAATTATGATTACCGTGTAATGCCTCAGTTAATATTTTCAAATAAAAATTCTGACTCTTAAGAGTCAGTGTGCCTTTTCTCTGCTGTCATTTCTTTCCTTTTATCTGTGATCCCATGATACCTACGAGAGTAGAGAAGCATTTAAAAAATGTTAAGTGTAAAAAAAGTAAATTGGAAAATAAAACTATTTTATGCCATTTGACTTAATTGAAAGAATGTGTATGTTTACTTGTTCATTTGTTTTTTCCAATATAAGACATCTTCTTGCTAAACTTGCATGGGCTTATAAACTTTTTAGGATAGCAATTCCAAAAAACATACCTCTTTTTTTTTTTTTTTTTTGAAGACTTTAGAAATGCTGTAGCTGTGTCCTTTTCTACTTTTTCTTTTTTTCCTATTCCTTGTCACACTTCATCTTGTGAATATAAAGTGAATATATATATCCTTTTGGTTAATACTCACTATACTTTGGTATTTCATTTAAAGTTTTATTCTACATAATTATTTACAGTTTCAAACCATATTTTAGGCCAAATTCCAATCAACAACAACAACAAAATTGTATATTCTTATATTTAGGAACTGCTTAGAAAATGTGCCTGAGTGGGTATGCGAAAGCCGAAAGCTGGAAGTTTTGGATATTAGTCATAATCAAATATGCGAACTTCCTGCACGGTGAGTATTACAGATCAGGTGAGAGGGTCTCAAATTAGATCAGCAGTTTTAAAGTAATTTAGCTTATTATTGTGAACTCCTACAAGAATTTGTTTTAAAGCTTCATTTTTAATATCTTTTATCTCCTATGGTGTCTTTGAATTACAAACTTTCTTCATGCAGTGGACGATAGAGTGAGACTTCGTCAACCAGGCTTTCCAGAGCCATGCGGGGCCGTGCTTAGGGATGTTT
This sequence comes from Panthera uncia, assembly GCF_023721935.1. Classification (NCBI taxonomy): domain Eukaryota; kingdom Metazoa; phylum Chordata; class Mammalia; order Carnivora; family Felidae; genus Panthera; species Panthera uncia. The sequence goes on along the minus strand of NW_026057586.1, from coordinate 13,665,225 downwards.
TTAAATAAGCTGTGTTTGAAAACTCAGCCAACAATACGATTGCTTCACTTCTGTAATCTCAGTTCTTTCAGAATCTTCCACTTCTGTCTGTTGACTTAACATGCCTGCCTTCCCCACAAATAATTTTTGGTTTTCCTCAAACATAACCTTGGAAAAAAAGATTATTAGATCATTAAACCTAGAAAGAGCAAACTAGATTCTCTTTTTCTTGGTATGAAAGAAAGGTCCAAGGACTTTTCTTTCCTTCTCTTTTCTCTTAATGTAAATTTCGTAAATTTTCATTTTAATGGCAAGATTTGTAAAACAGCCATGTAATGATGTCTAAGGCCATTGATACAGATACCTTCAGGTGAACTAATTCTAGTACAAAATAGTATTGACTGTTAGTGACTAGCCATGGATTAATAACAAAAGGTAGGCTATTCCAGTGTTATCCTATAGAATTTTCTGTGATGATGAAAATGCTATTTATCTTTTATATGAGTGTATATCTCTTCTGTCCAGTATGGTATGCACTAGTCACATGTGACCATTGAGATTTAGAATGTTCCTCATCCTTGCGTATAAAGTATACACCAGATGCAAAATATCTCAATACTGTATATTAGTTATATGTTAAAATAATAGTTTGGAGATATTGGGACAAATAAAATGTAAGACTGAATTTGTTTCTTTTCACCTTTTTTACTGTCGCTACTAGGACATTTTAAATGACATCTGTGGCTTGCATTAGATTTCTGTTGGTTAATGCTGTTAGAATATAGATCTCATAAAAGAGATCTGGGTTACATTTCAATCCCTGGAAAGCTCAGTTAATTTTGCTTTGTTCCTTGGCCATATGTTATACCTGGAATTTCAGTTCTATTTGAAAATGCTTTCTGCTTTAGAGTTTTGTGTTGACTGAGCATGTAGGTGACCCTGTGTAGCCCATCTCCATTATCAAGATGATTTTGATGGTGTGCCCTGTGGATAGCAGTGTGCATACGTGTGAGAGACAGACCCTTTCAGAAGACAAAACAGCAAAAACCATAATAGGCTATTACTAATGGGGGAAAATTTTGTTGGAAAAATCTTGCAATGTTACCTTTCTTCTGTTTTCTCTGTTCTCTTCCCCACTTCGACCCGCCCAATCCAACAGATAGCATGTTGGCATTTAAGGCCTCTGTTTCACGGGAGGCTCCAAAAAAACATTCTGTACACAAACCCAACAATTAAACAAACAAGATAACTGATATTTTATCCAGTTTTCTCCAAAGTTAATTCATCCTTGATTGGATCTGCATTAGTCATGCTTTTGGGGGATCTAAATGGATGTTTATTCAAAATAAATTCTAAATGCCCTATTGTCAAGGAATTAAACAGCCTGTGTGTGTGTGTGTGTGTGTGTGTGTGTGTGTGTGTGTGTATATGTGTGTAGTGTGTGTGATATGTGGGACAAAAAGAATACGTATCGTTTTCCTATTTGTGGTGTTTACTTGCACACTTTCTGTCAGCCCTATCATTGATCTAATATTCAGGCAAGACAGCAATTCATTAGAAGTTGATTTGATATTCAAGCTTTGTTTATCTAAGCCATGTATGTGAAGAACTTCACCAGACAAATTAATATTTAAAAAGTGGAAATGTACTAAAAGGAAAACAATGCTTAGATAGTATCCAAAAGAATTTAGCTAAGTCCAGTAATTAGCAGTTAAGACTCATACTGTAGTTATAAAATCTCCTTTATTTGGAAAAATCAAAATAAAGATTTTCTCACCGGCCCTTCAGATATTTATTTGTTTAAGGGTAAAGTAAGTGTGTGTGTGTGTGTGTGTGTGTGTGTGTGTGTGTGTAGTAATAAATTATACATTCTACCCTCTAAGAATCCTGAATTGTACCCCAGGCCCAGTGAGACAGTAGAAATGGTGAAGCAAGTCCTGAATTACTGGTGTCAGGTGCATGACAGAGACTGCCCCCTGTAGTAGCTGTGACTGAATGGCAGTCCTGGATAACCTGTCTTGTTACACTGGTAGCTAAGTCTTCAAAGTCGGGCAGGCCACACCCCTTTCGTGGCCGCCTGTGCCGTCACAGCACTGAGACAGGTCGGTTGCATCTTTGTGAGCGAAGGATCTAGCTTGATTCTCGGTGAATAAAGTTATACCGTAATGTGGAGTGATTGTAACAGCTCTGGCCGTCCGTGAGTGAGGTCAGAGTGCTAGAAGACAGGAGGTGGGGTGAGGCAGCCTCACTCTTTGACAGCAGTGTAAGTGAATTCTCACTCCGGATGATCCTGGATGCAAATGATAACTTCTCCTTCCCACAGGCCCCACACTTGTGTGTTTCACCCTGGGGCCCGTTTTGTTCTCTACCACTGTTGGAGAAGTCTGAATTGGTCATAAAACGGATTTGTACTTGATCCAAAAGCATTCAACATTTGTTTCCGTTTTTGATAACCCCTGGAAGAAACATAGCCAAGGTTCCAAACAGCTCTCTGAGTCTCGAGAGAAAATACTGGATTAAGTGTGTTTTCTTCTCTTTAGGAGAGGGTCTCTGTTCGGCCTAGGATTAAACCAAAGAGGAGGGAGTGAGGAAACGGAGAAATAGTTGTAATTGTGAAATGCAGATGAGGAAAAACGTAACATTTTATCTGTTGGCATTTGTAAAAGTTTAAGTGGATAGAAGAATCCTCGTTTAATGTGGATCCTATGGTTAAAAATTGATCGACTGTATTTATTCAGAATCTGTTGTGGGTAAAACACCCGTGTTCCAGGGCAATACAAGAAACAAGGCCTACCGTGGGAAGCCTACGACCTTTTAAAGCTCGCCCAGTGAGTCTAACAAGGGTAGACTGTTCTCTTCAGTATCTCCTATGAAACTTGTTTTCTCGCTTTCACTAAGTAGAGCTTCTTTGTTAAATATTCCTGCTCATAGGTTTTCTTCTTTACTTGTTTGTTCACGCAGTATGGAAAACACTGAAATGTAAGAGCTCCAAGTTTGAACTTAGGCTAATGTGAATTTGCAGTTGCTCTGAATGAATTTGTTTCTTCGGAGAGCTTGTTTTAAGTACTCGACTCCTGTTCACTTTTTGTTCTTTGTCCCGAATTAGCTCTCAGTGAGTTTCCTTCTGTCTTGTCCCCTTTTGTGCAGCTTATTTTGTAACGGCGCTCTCCGGAAGCTACTGGCGGGACACAACGAGCTGACGAGGCTCCCTGAGAGGCTGGAAAGGACCTCGGTGGAGGTCTTGGATGTACAGCACAACCAGCTCCTGGAGCTGCCGCCGAACCTCCTGATGAAGGCCGACAGGTAACGCAGCTGGTGTGTTTCGGTTACTGATCTGAGTCGCCGAGCGAGCGTCCCCTCGCCAGCAGGCCCGTCTTACGTGGCAGGACACCGTTTGTGTGGGTTTTCTGCTCATCTGCCCGAGATTTACGAAGAGCACGGTTTTGCCAGCCACGTCTCTGTTGGGTAGCGTGTGGAGTCAGGGCAAGAACCTGGACTCAAGAACCTGTAGGTTCTTCATTAATTTGACTGCTTTCCGGAGAGAACAGCCTGGAGTCGTTCACAAGCACGTGTCGTGGGGGTGTAGCCGTAACACGAGGGTAAGTCTGCCGCTGCTCCGACTTGTGCGGCTGCGGCAGTCTTAGCCACATTCTCTCAGGCCTCTCTGGTCTTGCTTTCACGTACTTGTGACTCTGGGCAACGGCCATCGTTTCCCTAGGGTTTGCTCAGTTCTCGTTGTTGTTTCCTAACCAGTTGTTCTTACCTTTACCACGGTTTTCCCCTTGCATTTAAATTATTTCCTTTTGAACAGACTTTTTCCAGGTAGCTTGTTATGTTACACTAAGTAGTTAACGAAATTGTTTTGATGTGAGGAGGGGGTTAAACATTAAGTAAGAGTGGCCACATGCAGCACTTTCCTTAAAGAAAGCTTTAAGTCAACTGAGTGGTAACTTACTTGGGAACATCTTGTTTGCTTCAGAGTCCTTGTGCACCGTTCTAAAAAGCTCCTAGCCTGATGGCCTGCATCATTGTGACCGCTGCTAATGTTTATTTTTAGTGGGTGACTGTGACCTTAGAGATGACATAAAGGATTGAACTTCTAGTATACCTCATGAGAAAGACAAAAAAGTTAATTTTGTGGTGCTTTTAAAAAAGAAAATAATGATGGGTCTTTCAGCCTTAAAATAAAAACTTGAGATGTGTTTCAACCTGTGAGATTTTTCATGGGCAAAAAGAACTCTGGTTCTCCGAAAGTGAATTAGATACCTGACCATGTGTACCAACTCCCTGTGCTTATTCTTGTCATAATACTCACCACACACTGTATTATAATTTCTTGTTTACTTGCCTGTCCCCACTCTTAGATCACGAACGCTGTGTCCAATGCCTGTGTCTTAATTACAGTGTTAGCCTCAGCATCTTGCAGTGTGTTGGGAATAAAACGGTGCTGAACAAATACTTATTTAATGAACAAAAGAAAATTTAAGGAATTTTAAATACTACCTTCACCTGTGGATTTTCATTTTTCTTCTATGTCCTTTAAAAAAAAAACACTTTTTTTTTAATGTTTATTTTTTTGAACAACAGGGAGAGAGAGAGAGTGAGTGAGTGGGGGAGGGGAGACACAGAATCGGAAGCAGGCTCTAGGCTCTGAGCCATCAGCACAGAGCCCGATGCAGGGCTCAAACTCATGAACCATGAGATTATAACCTGAGCCGAAGTCGGATGCTTAACCAACTGAGCCACCCTGGCGCCCCTAAAAAAAACCCTTCTTAATCAAGAGATAGCTTATAGTGAAAAAAAAAAGTACAACCCTTCAGCATACTGCTCAGTGAATTTTCATATGTGTATATGCCCCTGTAATCATCGCCCAGATCAGGATAGAGAACATTTCTAGTTCTCCTTTCCTTTTCCTTTTGTTCTTTTATCCTCATTTTAAAAAACATTTGTTCTTTGTACCTAATATAAGTTATAATGAATTCCTACTGGAATAGTTACAGAGAAATAATGGAATTGTGAGAAAATGGGATTGTTAAATTGTAATTGGCCAGTGCTCTATCATTCCCCTGACAAAGGAGCAATATTTCAAGATCATTTAAAGAATTATTCTTACTTTTGCATTCATATCAAAGTACAGTTAACCCTTGAACAACAGGGGGCACCACCCCCCACCCCCACCCCGGCACAGTCAAAAATCTGTGTGTGGGGGATGCCTGGTGGCTCAGCCGGTTGAGCATCTGACTTCGGTTCAGGTCATGATCTCGTGGTTCGTGAGTTCGAGCCTCTCATCGGGCTCTGTGCTAACAGCTTGGAGCCTGGAGTCTGCTTCAGATTCTGTTTCTCCCTCTCTCTCTCTGCCTTTCCCTCACTTGCACTCTCTTTCAAAAATAAACATTAAAAAAGTGTTTTTTTAATCTGTGTGTAACGTTTGACCCCCTAAAAACTTAACTGCTAAAAACCTGATGACCAGGAGCCCGACCGATAATGTAAATAATCAGTTAGCAAACATTTTGTATGTTATGTATGTATTATATACTGGATTCTTATGATAAAGTAAGCTGGAGAAAAGAGGTATTAAGAAAATCATAAGAAAGAAAATACATGTATAGTACTGTATTACATTTTTAAAAATCCATGTATAAGTGGATCCATGCAGTTCAAACCTGTGCTGTTCAAGGGTCAACTTTGCAACGCACAGTCTTTGGGCAACTGTAGACACATGGTTTTTGTTGTCATGAATACGGTGGGATTTGATCTCTTTCCCTGTGGAGAATTCTAAGTTATGTTACAACCTTATGTCCTCTTTCATAAGGCTAACTAGGCAAAACTTGGGTGCGGTTTTATAATGAGAATCTACTTGTTCTCCTGGGCGTCTATACTGAATCTACAGAAACAGATAGATGGATTCAGATTTAGGAGTCTTTGAGTGAGATAAAATCATTTCTGGATCTGGCCAAGTCTGATAAGTTCATGGCTAATAGAGTAGGTAAATAGTGCTGGAACTCTCCAACAGATAATAGTGAGTCTTTATTCATTTTTGAGGATTTGATTTTAAAAGGACAGTTCTGGATATTTTTAATTCCCTAGAAGCAATCAGTGAGCAGTCCTTCAGTCTCCTTGGTGCTGGGGCAGACCTGCAAACATGTCCCTGAGCGGGAGCTCCCAAGTGTAGTCAAGGAGACTATGTTTTTGTGTTCAGAAAAGGATTTGAGTGGGACATCTGTAATGTAGATTCTCCCATCAGTGATTCTGCTTACTGGTGACTTTGTGATCCTGGGCAACTCGCTCTGAATCTAGGTTTCTGCACGTTGCATATTCTGGACAGTTCCCAAACAGAATCTGTAGTTTGGAAGAGGAAGGATTGTGTCAACTGGAATATTTCTAGTAAAGCAACATGGAAAACTAGGAGCCACTGAAAGAGGACATTGCTGTCATGGAGAGTGTAGGCTGAGCTAACAGTGTAAGCTAAAGGCATTTAGGCAGAAATCCCCATAGACGGAATAGATGGGTCTATCCAGAGCCAGCTGCATTTTGGAAAATAGGAGCTGCTGTCAGGGGATTAACCAGCCTCTGCGCATCCTGGGAGGAGGGCAGGCCACGTGAAATGTATTTCTGGCACAGGAACGTCCTGGAGTAAAAGGCCGGGAGAATTACTAGGAGCAAGCATCCTCCTTTATTTTATGAGAGAAAAGCAAATGACCAAAAAAGGCTGAAATGAATTTTTTCAAGAAGACATATTTTAGTGCCTTTGTTTTCCAACCACCATAATAGCCACCTCTCCAGCATAGTGTGTTATTAGTCATGACTCTGAGTCAGAAAGAAAAGTTAAGAGTTTTGGTCCTCACAGGCAGATTGGCTTATGAAAGGGATAGTGTGAAGCTGCCGACTGCTGTTTTTGAACAGTGTTCTTGTGTTACTTGTTGGAAGACAGGAAACGCAACATTTTATAATGATTCTCACTGAACGATTTGCCACTTCTTAACGAGTTAATACTTCTTCCCCTTTCCAATGTCTAATGGAGGTTTTGTCATCTAAAATTTTTTTTAATTGACTGGGGCGTAATCTACATGCAGGAAAATGTGGAGATACTGTATATTTGGTTTGATGAGTTTGGGGGAAGGAATAAACCAGAACTGACCGTTGCAGGAGGTCAGCCCAGAAAACACGAACTTCAAAATATGAAAGTGGATTTTTGAGAAAAGAATCTCTGTGACTGGCTTCTTGCAGGTGACTTCAGTTGTGCTTGGTTCTAGTTTGCACGGTCCAGGCCCACATCCTGCGGTCCTGGTACCTGCAGGGTGCCGCGGGGCATTGAAAGTGCCTGACGTCGGTGTTGCCCTCAAGGGGCTAACAGTCAAATGCAGACTCTAAAACCACAGCACGGTAAACCGTAATGAAAGGCGGGTTTCAGAGGGTAAGAGGGAGGGAACTGATACGGGTAGTTTCAATGGAAGCTCCCGGAGTGGAAGAACAAACAGCCTGTGGCTGCCGTGCGATGCAGAGCTGTTTGGTAGCAATGAGACTTTGCTCCGATCCTTCTCTTCAGTTTGCTCCGTGATACAAATCTTACAAATATGAGATGCTCCTTGTTTCTTTCTTCGTTTTGTGATAATAAATTACTGTTGCCAGCTCCGTGTCTGGTTATATAACTGAGGAGAGGGCCTGGATACAGGTCATCGTAAGTTCTAAGTGGTTTCGCTAGCGCTCTGTGTAGAACCTGTGCCTGGAAGCTGTAAGAGAACTGTCAGAGAAGCCTGCGTCACTGGACACAGAGCCAAAGACTGAACTTTGACTCCCTTTCTTGTGAGTTTTTCTTTAGCTCTGAATCTCGTCTGCTAAAACCAATGTCATGGTTTTAATTACATGATATTGTCTGTTAAGTGTTACAGCTTTAGAGTGGTGTATATTCATCTTCTTCACCTGGTGGCGGGAGGGTATCTGGTAACCAAATGAGAGAAGGGAATGTGCTTTAAATTAGGTGACTTTTTTTTTAATGTTTATTTATTTTTGAGAGAGAGAGAGAGAGAGAGAGAGAGAGAGAGAGCAAGCTGGGGAGGGGCAGAGAGAGAGGGAGACACAGAATCGGAAACCAGCTCCCGGCACTGAGCGGTCAGCACAGAGCCTGATGTGGGACTGGAACTCACGAACTGTGAGATCATGACTTGAAGTTGGCTGCTTAGCCAACTGAGCCACCCAGGCGCCCCTAAATTAGGTGACTTTTAGTAATATCTCTCTCTTCCTCTGAAAACTTTAGAGCAATTTTATTAAAGTTCTTATAGCTTGAACCGGCAATGTTAGCTTATGAGTTTACTCTCTGCATGCCTCTTTGAGTTTTGTTTATTTTGACTTGCTTTTCACTGGCAGCTGTGTCAAAAACTGTAGACAGATATGAGATGCTATGGACCTTGTGTTGCTGAGAAGCTGTGATTTTGTGTCTTATGATGAGGGCGGGATTTTGTTCTGTGGGGTGAACTGGCAGTATTCTAATCCAGATCTCACTGGCCAAGATCTCCCAGCTTACCTCTTTTGCTTAGAGTTGGAGATCTCCTTGATGGAGGCCCCCAGGAGAGTTTCAGATCATCAGTTTTTCATCAACAACTGGGCAGGGTGGGGTAGACAGTCCCCCTGGGTCACTGGAACGAGTGGAGGGGGGACCACCACCCTTCTGTTCCTGAAATCTTGGTGATGGCCACCTCCCCATCCATCTCACACCTGAATACTCTTTTGATCACAGGAGAGCTGCTCCTGAATTCGGCTGGTCTAGTTAACAAAGTCGCAGCTGACCCTTTGAAGGACAGTTGTAGATTCCTGCTGTGGGTGGACATTAGGATCTGTTTTTATCCGTGGTTGGAGCAGTACAAGGTACTTTCAGGGGGGCAGTGGGGAGAGTGTATGTGCGGATGAAGTACATGGTAATTATTAAATACCCTGAGAGTATTAGTCACATTACAGACCATAAGTTTTAGTGACTCAGAACATGTGTAAATATCAACGGGACTAAACGGGAACAGAGAATTTGGAGAGCGTGATCAATTGACCATGACAACTGGTGCCTTTTGGCAAAGACAGATATTTCTGGCATTTTTGAGAGCTAAGGTGCCTACACTATTTTGTTTAAGTGAAGGGAGCTAACTGGTGAAGTACTGGTGTTTTGAGAATAAAATTAAAGTGTTTCTCAAAGTGTGTCTTCAGAATGCCCTGGGTAACTTATTGAACATGCAGATTCCTGGCCCTTACCTCAGTTCTGCTGTCTCAGTGTGGCTGATCATCAGAATCCTTAATTCCACAGATTTTTGAAGCCTTAACCTGACTGACTTAATCAGCGTATCTGGGCATTGAATTCGAGAATCGTGTACCTTCCGATAGGAGGGTGCAACATCACTACTCTGTGTTTTTGCCAAAAACGTACCACCGTGTTGTAATGATAAAATATCAAACAAATGTAAGTTGAGAGACCTTCTACAAAATAATTGTCTAGTACTTTCCAAAAATGTTAAAGTTGTTGAAGACAAATAAAACTGACTACAGGAGGCTAAGGAAGCACGATGACGAAATGCAAGGTGGGATCCCGGATTGGGTCCTGGACCAGGTGGAGGACGTCAGTGGGATAATTGACGAAGTTGGGCGAAGGTCTGTAGATGAACTCGTAGCATTGCATCACTGTTAATTATAACTGTACTTCTTTTTAAAACGAATTCTTTTCGTGTTCTTGTTCAACAATTCTTCCATCTGTATACCTTTTGTTCCTTTACCTCGTAGCCTCGTGGCCTTTAGTGCCCAAGCCAGGCAGATTTCCCTACCTTTTGAAACAATAGTTCTGTTAGACTGCATGCGCTTTTTCTCCACTCGGAATCAGCACTGTTAGGTGGTATTGCCAGACAATAATTGTGGTTTGTTTTTCGAATTGAAGAGTGGAGTGCGGCATTAATTTAGTGGGCTCCTCCCAGCACTTTAAGAAATTAAGTAGGATGGAAAATGTCACTGCAGGATAAAGTGAGACTAAGTAGTGATTGTTCCATGAAACTTTTAATTACACGTGTGTGTGCTGCATCTGTGTTGGGTGGTCACGTAAAATGTCCTTTGTACTCTCGGTTACTATCATGAAAGTTTGGAAGCCCTTTATGAGCTACCAACCTTATGAAGACAATGAAGTTGGTAAAAGTGTTATGTTGTGCAGACAGATGATAAGGAATTTAGAGGGTTACGCACTTCCTGGGACATTTGGGGGCCAGAAATCAAGTCTTTGTCTAAAAGTAGGAAAGTTGCTGGGCTCAGACTCAACCTTTTGGATTTTTAACAGAGTACAAGTCCCGGGCCTGATCTCCAAAAAATCACTGTTAAAATGCAGGCAGCCTGGTGCACCTACAAATAGGGGAATCGGTTTCACCACCAAATCCCGTGCTTGGCTTCAGTGGCAGACTCGGCTGTAAAATGTAAGGGTGTGCTGGAAATTACTGAAAAACAAACAAAAACAAAACAGGATACAGAGCCTAGATGAGCCAGAGCAGATGGACAGAACGTGTCAGGGAGGAACAGAGCGACTGCTCAAGAAGCAGGAAGTGGATTTGTCTCTCCCTGCTGTTGTGGGCAGCCTTCCAGATGCTTTAGGGCAGAAGCCGTACATGACTTTTTTCTCCACAACTTCTGTACTTTCTGCTAAGAATGGTTTTTGAATCTGAGTTGTCTTGAAGTGCTGTGTGCATTTGGTCGCCACACTGCCCGCAGGTGTCCTGCTCGACCTGCAGCATTTTTCACGAGGAGGGCCTATGAAAATGTCCTCAGGAAAATGTGTTATTAGTACTGTTTTTTAACATTTGAATTTTGGAGAGACGTGTCAGGGAATTGCGGACTCTGAAGATTAATGAGGTCTGGGTTTTATTTCTGGCTCTGCCATTAATTACTTTTTAACAATTGCCAAGTAATTTGACTTTTCTCAGCTTGAGTCTCTGTCTTCTGTGAAATATGAGAGCCATCTCTGGGGGCTGATGGGAGCATCAAATGAAATAGAAAATAGGAAAGAGCTGTGGCCTCAGCATAGCACCTTACAAATGAATGGAAAGCAGTCCTATGTTACTGCTTTTTCTCTCTTTAGCAGAAGAGGGTTGCCTGGTAAAGAGGATTATAGGGATGAAACCTTTCTCGGCACACGAGACCGTGTTTTCTACAGTTATCACAAAATCTATAAGGGAAGGAGCTTGAGGTTATCACATCATCTTGACTTGAGGCGAAACTCAGTGCTTTAGGAATTTTTGTAAAAGGATGGGTATTGAATTGAGTTTTCCCAAGACCATTTAATCAAAAACTTTTTAGCCCGATTGTCTGCTCTCTGGCCGTTAGCTAACACGGTGATTCAACCAGGCCCTTTCAGTTCAAATCAAATCCTTTGGAACCAGCCCATGTAGTTTTAAGTTAGTTTCATTTCCTGGAGGGGTAGGATGTAAGGGTTTTTTCCCCCCTTACTTCCCCATAAAAGAGTATTTGGCTCCTTCACTGCAGCAAATTTCAACAAGATGAGAGGACGAGTCTTTTTGGAAATCATGGTCTCCTCCTCATTCACATGGTGGGAGGGGTTTCAAAGTCCCTCTGGCAGCTTTCTAGGTGAGCATTCACTAGGCTGTCTTTTTTCCTTTCCCAACAGTGTTCCCTCTTTTTTCTGGCCTGAAGACAGGTGAACATTCATGAATTCTCTCTTCCCTTGTGTCCATAACTGATATATCCCTAGAGAGTTATATTTTAATGAGATTGTCATATAATTTACCCCCCCCCCCAACCCCAGTCCATGATATTTTAGGGCAATGCATTGCAATACTGAAGAAATTCTTAACAGGGTATTTAAGTCAGGTGATATAAATGGGACCTAACGAACCAGACTCGTAAAAATACTTTAAAGAACTATGGTGCTGAAATTGGTTTCCTTCCTAGTTCAAAACTAGTTTCAGAAACTGCATGAATGGCCTTTATTTTCTTCCGTGTGGCACACACGACTATAATTTCCCATGACTATTTATGGTCTGTACAGCCCTTTCGAACTTCCCTTTTTTTTTTTTTTTTAAATGTCAACTGAATACGTGTTTCTTTAATGGAAAATGTTCTATTTTGGGGATACTGCTTTTCCTTAGACAAGTAGTGGACTTGGACAGTGTGTATAAGTATGTGTGGGGGGTTGCAAGATTGGGGAGTATTAGTGGATTGACAGCTTGGCATGACAGTCCTGGGGATGACTCCTCAATACAAAGCCTTCTTTTTATCCAGGATTAAAAACTGCTATACCTCATATTGCATATTCTTTTTTTTAAGGAAGATTTTCTTCTTTTTTCTTAACATATGGCAGAATGGTCCTGAATTGGATGCCGAAAGTTTCAAACCTAGGTGGTTTTGAAACAAGAGAAAGGTGGTTCATTAACAGGCTTTTCCAGGTGGGGAGGCAAGGCAGCTTTGACCTTGGTAACCACAGGGGAGAGTCTGACGGGCTGAACACTCGCCGTGTTGCGGGGGCTACAGCTTGACAGTGGATGGAGCACACGCCGCAGTCGCGAACACGCGTCTGCAAAACGCGGTTTGGGCATCACACTCACCGTGTGATTTAGTTGTATTGTGACCTCATGTCTGATTGTCCTGTTACCCTAAGGGCCCTTTTATTTAAAAATAGGCAATTGTTTTTCTCTTCCTGAAGACAGAACATTAACTTTCCCGTGCCACCTTCCCTTCCACTCCCTACCAGCTGTAGAATGAATGCCCTCCTCTCACCTTGGTGCTTCCGTAAATGTTGATTTTTACCTTTTCGTGTCTAGCACGTATCGATAGTTACTGTGTTCATCACAGAGCGTGGGGTCACGTATCCATATGCAGGCGAGGAAAGCCAGGGTTTATTTTTAAATGCCTGTTTCTAAACCCAGTTTAGAACACGCCAGGTATCAGTCAGAAAAATTCCAGATGTGTTGTGGATTCTGGACCAGAGCTCTGGCTTATCAGTGGGATTTTGTTGCATTTTGTCATTGTAGCCTGAGATTCCTGAATGCGTCTGCCAACAAACTGGAAACCCTTCCGCCAGCCACTCTGTCGGAAGAGACGAGCAGCATCCTGCAGGAGTTGTATTTGACAAATAACAGCCTCACAGATAAATGTGTGCCCTTGTTAACAGGACACCCCCACCTAAAGATCCTTCACATGGCCTATAACCGACTTCAGAGTTTTCCAGCAAGGTAACGGAAGGTCACAAAGTGTTCTCCGGTGCATTTCTGAAAGTGGGTTCACAGGTGGAAAGGCAAAAGCTAAAATGTTTATTTCCCAGATAAAGTGAAGCTTGTCCCTCCTGAGTTCACAGTTGTCTTTCATATCAGCTGTGATTAACATTTCCCTAAAGAGAAATGTGTTCGCTTTTCTCCTGTGAATGTATCCACGGACCCAAGCACTATGGCATTCTTATGATTTTGAAATAAGGTATTGTTATTTCGTGGGCATGTTTTTCCTTTTGGTTCTTTGTAACCAAATTATCATTCTGTTTAATTAACCTAATACGGTAGGTGGGAATTAGAACGTAAACCAGGAACCTGACGGTTCTTAAGTAGCTACCAGTCTTTTATTTGTGCTGTGGTATAAAAAGCCCCGGTGGCCTATGCGACCAGAGACACCATGTCATATTACAAATAACTTCTGGCTCTCAGAATATTCCATTTTTAATTCTGTTGTAGTCTGAACTTGTAATTTGGGGGGGCAGTGGCACGGTGTCTAACTTGGGGTGAACCTACACACCCAGCCTGCCACGAAGGAAATACTCCACGTGCAGGTCACTGGCGTTTGTCCATCTCACAAGTTAGGACCTGGAACACACACACGCCCAGCACAGAGGCGGCCGCCAGCCCCTTCTGGTATTCTGCTGCCAGCTCCAGCTGAGCACCGGGCAGAGCGAGAAATAGTGGCACGGCGTCCCTCTGCCGCCCTCAAGGCTACGAGCCTATCGAAACCTCACTAAGTGAGGAAGGCCAAATACGCATGGACTTAAAGTATTGCTCTGGGTTTTTGTTGTTGTCGTTGTACATATTTATTTCTGTATTGCTTCCTCTCGTTTGATATTAATGATTAAACCTTCTTTTTTCTTCTATGTACTTTACTTCTGTGTACTTTTTTTTTTTTTTTTTTTTTTTACTTCCATGTACTTTTACTGTGTTCATAGTATTTTACTGTGGAATGAGGAGATGATATTTTTGGAAGAAAACATGGCAATCACCTAACAATAATATCTCTGAAAGGACTCCTCATCCTATTTGAGAGGCAAATAAGCCCTGCAGGAGAAACTACCACTAACTCAGATTTCGATAGTAGCCTCCAGTGACCATGCCACTTGTAATCACCCTACCTACGGAGAATTTTTTCTGTACCTCATAAAAATGCATTTTGCTACAATCTCTGTCTCCCTATGGACTGTGATGTAGCACAGGTGCCCCCTAAAGACCCCAAGTTCCTCAAGAGTCAGGACTGTGATTTGTCACCTTCAGTGCCGTGTATATATGAGGTCTGGTCTGGGGCAGACACTCCACAGATGGTTTCCCAAATTAGAGAACATGCTCCAGCGGTCTCGTCCATTGGTCACCTTCCTTGTATGTGGAGGAATGGAAACTTGTTTAAGTTCTTTCTTGGGCCCGATTTCTATACTTTTGGTCATTTTCCATGCCCCATTACTCATGGATTTCTCCATATTTCTTTCCAAATATGATAACAGCATATTCAAGTAATAGTCTCACAAATTCAGGCAGTCGGAGCTCAATCCCTTCACAGTCTGTGTACACAGTGTTTGTAGCATATCCTGATTCCTGCTCAGGATATTTAAAGACCTGATGTCATAAAATGAAAACTTAGCTCTTACTGTATCTTCAGAATATATTAATTTTCAAGATAAATAAGATAAATTTTATATTTGAGAGATGACAGAAGGAAAAGTAAATAAAAGGATTTCTTGCTAAATTTTTTTTGAAGGCTTCTTATGACAAATGAAACCATAACAAACAGAAGAGATACCAACAATTGTAAACTACATGATTCAAAGTTTGAGTTATACTTACTGGAAATCCTGCAGTTTTTGGAGCCCAGCATCACCAGTAGTAGAGAAAGGGTCAGAGGAGTGGTAGATGCTATTACAGGATTGTAGAGGTGCATGGTTTTTTCCCTCCACATTTGCAGAAAAGGCAAGAAACCCTAACACATTTTCTTTATTTGTTTACTATAATTATTGGTTAATATTACTAAGATCAACTATAGATTAAGACTGAAAAATAAAAGACATTCTTTTAACCGTTTTTTGTTTGGTTTTTTTTAATGTTCATTTATTTCGAGAGAGATGGAGGGAAGGGCAAAGAGATAGGAGAGAGAGAATCCCAATGGGCTCTGCTGTGTCAGCACAGAGCCCAGTATGGGGCTTGAGCTCACAAACTGCAAGATCATGACCTGAGCTGAAATCAGGACTTGGACGCCACCACAATAAAAGACATTCTTAAACAAACGTGTTCAATGTATTAGGACGTGTTATTAAAGTAAGGTTAGCAAGAGTCCTCCTTGGCAGATATTTAACAGGAGGTGAAAGGAATTTCTTTTGGGCACGGTTTGCATTTGGGCCCTGCCAGGTCCAGAGATGGTCCATCACAAATGATGTCACAGGAATCTGGGGAGTGGGGTTTTGGGGAAAGCATGTCTTCATATGAGCAAACGCCCTGGGCTACGCTGCCTCCCCTGACCTTTCAGAGCCAATACAAAGACAAGTCTTTCTCTCAAACTGATTTTTTTTTTTTTTTTTTTTAACATTTATTGTTGAGAGACAGGGAGAGACAGACTGTGAGCAGGGAAGGTGCAGAGAGAGAGGGAGACACAGAATCTGAAGCAAGTTCCAGGCTCTGGGCTGTCAGCACAGAGCCCGATGTGGGGCTTGAACTCATGAACTGTGAGACCATGACCTGAGCTGAAGTCAGATGCTTAACCCACTGAGCCACCCATGTGCCCCTCAAACTGAGCTTTTTTAAAGCACTTCCAGTGGATTAATGCTAACTTATTATCCCACTTGAGTAGGATTTTTATTGGCGTTGAGACTAAGCTACATAGCAAAGCGATTGTTGCCAGGATAACTTAATTCACACACAGTTTTAAGAGGAAAGAGACATCCATTTTTCTTTTTTTGCTAATTTGAACAGTTGAAGTTAATAGTTTTTGTTTTATACTAGGAAAGGAGGTGTTAAACTACTTTGATACTCAAAACCAGTAGTGAAAATGGTCTTAAAATTTTTTTTTTATTTTTTTAGGGAGAAAGAACAAGCAGGGGAGGGGCAGAGAGACAGGGAGAGAGAATCCCAAGCAGGCTCCGTGCTGTCAGTGCAGAGCCTGACACGGGGCCTGATCTCACAACCATGAGATTGTGACTTGAGCCAAAATCAAGATGGAGACATTTAACTGACCGAGCCACCCAGGCGCCCGGGTCTTGTTTGTTAAAATGATGATTACAAGTGAATCTTTTATTTTTTAATTCCAGTGTAGTTAACACACAGTTATATTATACAGTGAATCTTTAAAGAATCTTTAGGTTCATAGTAAATTCCCTTTTTATTCTTGTTATGTATTATTATTTTTTAATTGCCTTAGGATTATTTTACGACCTGCTCCCCCTTGGATTTTCCTTTCTTTAGTAAAATGGCAAAACTGGAGGAACTTGAAGAAATTGATGTCAGTGGGAATAAACTGAAAGCCATCCCGACCACTGTCATGAATTGCAGGCGTATGCACACCGTGATTGCACATTCTAATTGCATTGAAGTCTTTCCTGAAGTGATGCAGCTCCCAGAAATCAAGGTACGTGGTCTGACTCCGTAGCCTCCAAGAGCAGGTCACAGGAGAGAATTGCTTTGTCTAATTCATCAGTTCACGATGTCTGCACCTTTGTTGGATTCAAGACTCTCGGTTGACGTTGCCCCATCTTTTCTAACCACTGGGCTACGCTGCCTTGTCAGCAGAGGGAAAAACCAACAGCGATAAATAAAAAACACAGGATCAGGAGTTGGGAAAGTGATACTCTGGGCTCTGTCCATAACTAGCTGTGTGAATTGAGGCTAACCATATAGTCACCTAACTCTTTCCCATCTAACGATACTTGTCCTCCTCATTTCCAGGGTGGTTATGAGGCTCAAAGCGTATGTCACTCAGATGCCTGACAGCAGTTTGAAAAAGTTAACAAACTGCATGCTCCTCCCCCAGACTCACGCGATTAAATCGTATCCACCAGCACAGCACCCAGTTAGTACTAATTCCCTTGATAGATCCCGCATCGTTCCCATCCCCAAACATTCATTTCAATTTAATGAAACTAGCAGAAGAGCTGTTATTCCCATCTGATGTGAGGTGCTGGAAAACAAAGGGATTTGTGTCCATGAAGACCGTAAATTGGCGGCAGAAACAGTCTGCAGTTCGCGACTTCTGACTCAGGGTAGATCATAGGATGAAACCAGCCTGCCAGAATGAAAGCCACGTAACAACTTTTTAGTCATGATTTTTGGTGCAAAAGTAAGGAGTTATTTACATATAATGTATTTTTGCATTTGTACCTTAGCATTTCTGATCGTCAGTTTTGTGCGTAGTAAGAAATAACTCCGTGGTTATAGACTTGGAGCACATTTTAATCTCCTAAAAAGGAACCAAAGTCATCTTTCTTGGCCACCCTCCAGGCACTTTCTGTTATGATCTTTATGTATCAGATTTAAGAAATTATGTAGACGTTTGAAGACACTTTATTTTTTTTAATGTTTGTTTATTTTTGAGAGAGAGAGACAGAAAGGGGAGAGGCAGAGAGAGAGAGGGAGACACAGAATCCGATGCAGGCTCTGGGCTCTGAGCTCTCAGCACAGAGCCTGACGTGGAGCTCGAACTCATGAACCGTGAGATCATGACCTGAGCCGAAGTCAGACGCTCAACCGACTGAGCCACCCAGGCGCCCCACTGAAGACACTTTAAGGAGCATGCATAATCTTTCACTACAGTGGTTTTTATCCATTTACATGGTTGAGGTATATACAAGTCATTTTCTAAGTATGTGCATGCTTTGGGCCATGATATATTTTACCTAGAGCACACTATCACTTCGTACATCACTGGCATTTTAGAACATTGGTTATAAGCTCATAGGCATAGTTTACTTCTGCTTTCCATATAGTACCTTTCACAAGGGTGAAGAGGCAGGGCTCTGAAAGGAAACAGACCTGGAATTTTATTCCAGCTAAAAGTTCCTCAACTGCTTCATTTCCTCATATGTAAACTGAGGGAAGACGAATCCTTCCTTTGCAGTCTTGCTGTGAGGATGAGGGAAATCCTCCGTGTGAACATTTGGAATAGGAGTGGCAACAGGAAGAACCCTGTAATGTTAGCTATAATTAATACACTCCTGATGTGGTTCAGCTGTGATCATATGCAGCAGCTATTCTGGCTGATGACCATCAAAATCTGGAAATTTGTTACGTAAACAAATACTTCTTTGCCTCCAGCACTGGCACGAGGTTGACAGCTAAGCTTCCCAGGGCTCCTGTCCTGCCCATTACTGGACACGGGGGCTGTGCTACGACAGGGACCTATTAAACTGGTCTCTGTGCGCCGTGCCCGGTGGGGCACCAGCTCGAGAAGGGAAGAGTCGCAAGAACAACCTCCCGTTTGCTGGTCTTACTTTCTGCACCTGTCTTTTAGTGTTTTCTTACTCGAAATTGTAGATGAGGCTTTTTTTTTCCCCCAAGTATCTGGTTTAAAGTACAGATAACAGATAGACATTTAAACTTTTCAGGCTTTAACTAGATTTTGCAAAATCTGACTCTTCTTCTGTGAAACCGAATCCTCTCCAAGACCCTTGCTTGCCTTCCTGGATTCTAAAGTCGGTCGGCGCCTTGTAAATCTGTTTAACGCCTTCCCGTTGCCTTCGCTCTGTTTGACTTTATCGCTCCTTTAAAGGTTTTACTTGTGGTATTGCTTTTTTAATGGTTTTCTTTCTTTTGTTCTTTGACTTTTCTTTTTATCCCAGCTACTATACCTTAGCATTCTCCGCATGTTAACAACATCCGGTCTTTACCATGCAGCGCTTCCACTACCAGCAGATAGAGGTTTTGTTGTCGGGGTTTGCTCTGGGATGGGAGTGGCGGTGGGCACCCTCTCGCATCCTTTATGTACAGAAGTATCCGTTTTGCAGCCCTGGGCAGCTAGTGTCGAAAAAGTAGTAGATCTGTTGTTTTAGAACTCTGAGCTGAAATGTCATTGTCTCACATGAGAATATTTTAAATTGCTGTGTAAGCAGGTACACGCATTTAAACCAAGAAAATTCTTGGTAAAAAGAGTTGCTGCATCTCAAGTGATAAAACACCTGGGCGCCTCTTCACCGCAAACTGAGCTCTAAATTAGCATGTTTTTAATGTAAAAGAGATCATTTTTATCCTCAATTGAAACACTCGGCCTATACTAAAATTTCATTGTTGAGTTAATAACCCTAGATTATATTCCTATTGCTTCTTGAAAGCAAAGTGCCACAATTAAAGTATATCATGAATTAAGATCCTTGCAGTTATAAAACCTGAGCAGGTAACATGATTTAAAGAGGGACGGGCCCTGGTATATTTAACTAGCTTGTTCTCTCCATACGGTCTCATCTTGTAAGACGTTAAAGGAAAGTGCTTATTCACAGCTTTGTTACCGAAGCTTCAAAGCCAATTACTATTTAAGAGGGTAAATAAGTTCCCCTACTAAAATATATATGCTAAAATATATTTTTTTTAACTTGAGGAACTAAGCCACTATTCTTGTACCCCTAAAACAGGCTGTCTGCACCCTCCTCTAATCTTGGATAAAATTTAGGTGTGGCCTTTTCTCATGTTGGTACATTCAGTGACATCTGCTCATCCTCCAGCATCAATTTCTGTACTTGGGCAGGAAGGTCATAGGAGTTGGTAGTAGGGGGGCGCCTGGGTGGCTCAGTCGGTTAAACGTCCGACTTCAACTCAGGTCACAATCTCACGGTCCGTGAGTTCGAGCCCCGCGTCGGGCTCTGGGCTGATGGCTCGGAGCCTGGAGCTTGCTTCTGATTCTGTGTCTCCCTCTCTCTCTGCCCCCCCCCCCCCCCCGCCCCGTTCATGCTGTGTCTCTCTCTGCCTCAAAAATAAATAAACGTTAAAAAAAAAATTTTTTTTTTTTTAAATAAAAAGAAGTTGGTAGTAGGAAAAAGTATCCTTTCAGAATTTTCCAGTGAGCCCACGTGGACCCAGTGCCAGAGCACTTTTGTTCCTTGGTTTTATTGTCTTCCCCTTTGTTTATCTCTTTCAAATTAGTCGTCCCTACCTCCAGTCCTGTATTCCTGGAGCAGGTTGTGTTCTATTCTGGTTCTAAAATAGACAGGCTTTGTCTGGATGTAGATCAGCTCTCCGTGGGCTAGACAGGAAAACATGATCCCAGAGTCACCACATAAGCCAGACTCTGCTCGCTTAGTCCTAGGCCGAAGTCTGCACTTGGGCTACTAGTGGCTGATGAATCCAAAAAGCAAAAGTGACCATGAATACAGTGCTCGGTTCCCCAAGTTCTTAGTTGAGTAACCTCCAGTTGTTGATTTATTCTAACCCTTTTTGCAGTGTGGTTTGAGTAGGTAAAACAAACAGGTGATACATATGGTGAGTGAAATTTGTAGTGTAAACACCACGTCAGCGATTTCTTTTTTAAATTTGACATGTTCCTGTGGCATCTTGATTTTAATTACTGGGTGAACAGTGTCTTTTAAAGTGTTTGAAATTTTCTGCAGATTATTTCCATGCTGTACTGTGCAGTAATAAACTACTTGGATAAGTTGAGTGAACTCACCTCTAGGATCTGTGTTCTTTTCACGGGGAAATGCAGCATGAAGTATTTTTAATATGCCACACTCTTGAGAACACTGATTACAGGAAGCTGAATATCCCTTGGAATCAAACTCTGTTTGCTGTTGTTTGTAAGGTGAGGTGAGAGAGAGAGAGAGAACCAGTTCTGTGATAAAGACACAAAGAACATGGGGAACTGCTGGGTCAAATGGATGAAAGAAAAGGGATTAATTCTTCGGAAAGTAGGATAATGCAAATGAAGACAGATCAGGGACCAGTTCGGTGTCAGCCCGGTAGAGTAGCTGACCTCGCAGACTTTAAAGGTCATGGAGGCATTTGTCCTGTGTATCTAAAAACCAGAAACTGGGAGCAGTCGTCACTAGGGTTCTAGAATCTGGGTCAGTAATAATTAATGTAGGGGATCTTCTAACGTGCCAGGAATCTTGTGTCCATTTCTGTGTGGGGCAGGGCTCCTGACAAGGGCAAAGGAAAGGGATGACGCAGCGTCTATAGACCACAGGTGGCCGTTCATGCCACTCTTCTCCCTGCCTCACTCGTGACAGAACAGCAGGGAGCCAGGACTGCATATGCTCTTTCAAAACTGGAGTAACGAATTAAGTCAGACTAGTTTGTTTGATAGTTTTTAAACTCTAGTTGACACAATTATTTCAGCAGATCCTTTTAACTTCAGAGCCATGTCCTTTCCAACAAAACGCCGCGTGCATCGTATGCGGTGGGGCATGGATACGTGCAGATGAACGAAAGGAGCGCTCGTGGCTGAGTCCTCAGGAAGTAGGCAGTGACGTGGTCACCGTCATGCTCTTCAAAGTCTCCTGCCCCTAAGGCTGAAGAGAAGTGAGCTGATAGGCCCAGAAGTCTGGGGTATGGCCTGAAATCACAAGCAAATTTCTCTCAAGTCTCCTCTGCAATCTAAAATCACACACTCCTTTTGCATTCTGCTTTTTACCATTTCTGTTAGTTTTCGTGTAAACATAAAGGCCCTTTCTGTCCATCATCTTTGAGTAAAACTGAAGCCCACAGAAGCATGGGCCAGGTGCCCTGTAACTCTGTGATATTCCTACCACTGCATCCTTCCAAAGGCACACATAACCAATTTTAAGAAGTAGCGATGGAAAGGAATTGCTCAGTTTATATAAAGAATGCATTCGTTCCTTCTTTTTTTTTTTTATTTTTATTTATTTTTGTGGGAGAGCGCAAGTCGAAGAAGGGCAGAGAAAGGGAGACAGGGGATCTGAAGCGGGCTCTGCACTGACAGCAGTGAGCCCAGTGTGGGGCTCAGACTCACAAACCGCGAGATCATGACCTGAGCCGAAGCCAGACGCTCAACCGACTGAGCCACCCAGGTGCCCCTAAAGGATGCCTTTTCTTAAAGCCAAATTTTGCAAATAATTTAGTTTCAGTGTTTAAGGGAATTCGTGTTTGGGGAAATGGAATACTATTTGGTGGAATGAGGATTTTTTAAAAGAAATTTTTACCCTGATTGTTGTTTTTATCAAATTATTGCCAATAGAGGTGTTCTAAATCTAAAATCCAGTTGAGAAAAATCACAGTATATGTAAATATAGAGAAGGAAGACTTATTGAGCAGGGAAGGGGCAGAGAGAGGGGGAGACACAGAATCCGAAGCAGGCTCCAGACTCTGAGCTGTCAGCAGACAGCCTGATTGCAGGGCTCGAACTCACAAACCACGAGATCATGACCTGAGCCAAAGTCAGACACTCAACCGACTGAGCCACCCAGGCGCCCCTATATAGAAAAATAGAACTCCAGCTTTGGGTTTGGAGTCTGAGTATCTTTGACAGGTTCTCACTGGCTCATTTAGTTAACAAGTTTACTTAGATATATGAACGTCCTACAGTAATGACCACTTAGTCTATACAACATCAGGAATAAATATAGTTTAAGTGTTTCAAGAGAATCTGGCTACAAGTTACATAGTGAGAAACGATACATGTGTATATTTATTTTACTATTAAGCTAAAAGGCTGTGTCTCCTAACTGTAAGAGAGGGAGGTAGTACAGACCACTTCTACCTGAGACACAGTCTCTAGCTTACCATCTGGTCCCTGCCTGCCTCTCCGCCATCCCCAGCCACGCCAGTCACTCGTGGTTCGTGTCCTGGTAAGCCGTGTGCTATTCTCTCTCCCTGGATGCCCTCCTGTTTTCTCTGCCTCGTTATCTTCGATTCTTCACGAAAATCCCCTCCTGGAAGGCCCTCTCGGAAGCCTTAACCTGTCACACCCGTGCACACTTGTACCTATTACTGATTCGCAGCCGGAGGGAGAATCATTTCCCACTCTGGCCTGGGAATTCCCCAGGGTGGGGACTGTGATGCCGTCTCTGTAGATCCCTGACGTCTGGCTTATTGTCTGCCACCAGGTAGGTGCTAAATCAAGGCTCTTTTGGATGAACACTTGCATTTATTTGCTTCTTAGGAATTCGTAATGAAAATTAGTGAACCTGTTCGGAGGAAAATCACAGTGTATGTAAATACAGAGAGGGAAGGCTTTATAAAAGATGAAAGGTCTTCTTTTGCAACTCCCTAAAAGGTGGGGCGGTTTAAACAATATACATTTCTGAACAATTACAGAAATAATTACATCAGCAGCTTTTCCCGCCGTGAGGGCACGGGAGTGCAAAGGTGATTGGGAGTGCCCCTTTGCGCTCTGGAGGGCCGCGTGGCTGCGCTGGTGGCCTGGCTGTGGTCTGAAGGCTGAAGCACGCGGTTGCAGAATTGCTCAGGGTTAGCAGGTGACTCTGCTGTTTCCGGGCAGTCCAGGCGATTACTGGGGGGATAATAGGTAATACACTGCTGTGAAAAGTGATACGCCCGTGTCTTTGGTAAGGTTCTGTGAGGAAAACATAATAAAGATATCAGAGCTTTGGTGATAATTATACTTAAATGTCGGATCAGTTCTCTTTAAGATGCACTGATTATTTTCCTGTGCTCTTAGCTAAACGTATTAGCGGTCCTTTCCCTCTAAATCTTGAGTTCCTCCAACTATGAGTTATCTCACTTTTTCCAAGGGTTGGATAATTCTGTTTTGAGTATTCTTACCAGAATTTTGTACTATAGCCAAGTAGTTTTTGTAAGCTATGTCCTAAAATAGGCCTGAAAGAGGGAAAGGTAACTCTGTAGGCTGATTTAACATTCTATTTAATAATGTATTTTCAAGAAAATTTTAATGCATTGAACAATAGAGAAACATACATTAAACGTCATGGAATACGCAAGCACTATTTTTTTTCTCCAGTCTCACCCCCAAATTTTCTGTTTTCCTAGTGGTAGCCATTACAACCACTCAGTCAACAAGTGTTTGTGGAAGACTATTAAAAGAATAAGGAATAGAGCTTGTAAGTAGAGCACTGAGTGGCTCAGCGCTGGGAACCAACACCCTGTAATTTTCATGATCAAACCTCCTCCAGTGTATAGAACCATGAAAGGGTATTTCTCTCCTTATCTGCCATTATGCTATTTACTCCAGACTGAACTTAATCTCAGCACGCCTATCTCCGTTTCCATCCTAGCGGATTGAATTACTGGAGGATCTTCTCGGAAGATTCGTTCATTTCTTTGTTCAACAAATAATTGTCTACTAATTCCCAGGCATTTGTGGGCATCTGTTCTCTGTGCTGCACTAAGGACATGGGGGAGGAGCCACCGGCCCTGTTCTCTAGGAGCTCGTAGCCTAATGGGAGGAATAAGTAAGCGGAAACTTTGAACGAGGGGTCCTAGTGGAATTGGCGTCGAGTTGAGACTGACAAGAATGGGGCAGATTGTACCAGGTAAGGGGCGAGGAAAGCCTGAAGAGTCCCGGTCACAGAGCAGTATGTGCAGAGCCCAAGTGAGAACATGACACACGCGGGAACTGGAATTAACTGTGACACCGCTGAATATAGAGCGCAGGGAAGCAGGTGCTGAAAGGTGGAGATGAAGGGCCTTATTTGACAGGCTGAGGAGTCTGGTGGCAGATTGGAAGGCAGTAGGGAGTGACTGAAAGACAAGCCCGAGTGCGATCAGATGGGATTAAGCACATCACAGTCCCCCTGACAGCCCTGTGGGGAGTGGGCCGGAGGGAGATGAGACAAGAGCAAAGTCAGGACCCCCGCGGTCCCAGACCTCCCTATAGAGGCGACAACACTGTGGGACAGGGCACAGGAACTGGCTGCAGTGAATTAAGGGCCTTGGGGGGAGGGGGAAGGGGGAGAGACAGAGGGACTTGATGGTGGTAAGCACCACTTCTGAGAGGATTATTTATAAAGACAACGCCAGCATTGTCGTCATAAATAAACACCTTACTGAACTCATTTTATAATTTGGTAATTTAAAGAATGAGCAATTTTACACCGGCAGAGCTATGAGTGTTTAAATCATTAGGTGAAATTAGAAAACGATGCCTATCAATTTCATAAAATTCCATAATGTTCTGAGATGTCTACAGTCTTTCCCCATAGTTCATGCTCTGACCTTGTTTTTGTTTCTGTCAACCACCCGTTCTAAGTTACGCACACCAGCCAGTCCTCAAGCTTGTGTTTCATCACTGCCCAGCACATAGCACTGGCAGCATTTGCCTTCTCTGTGCTGATGTACACGGTCTATCCTGATGGAACAGCCCATCTTTAGTATTCTCAGTATTAGTGGTTTTTCATTACAGTCCAGTTGACTATTGATGCAACCATTATTTATAAATGGAAAAACAAAACAAAAAGATGACCACCTCCCTATTGATGTTTAGGCTCAATGAATATATGTCTTCTGCCATTAAAGGTGCTAGGAGTCCAGATATGGAATAAGTGATGAAATTGTATCTACATTTATGTTTTTTTTTTAATTTTTGTTTATATTAATAAGAAAAATTGGATACTAACACTGGTTATGTTAGGGCACTACATATAAAGGCAAGTTTTCTAAGCTTTTCCACTTGTCCAACTTTTTGTAAAGTGGTTACAACACTCTCATAATACACAGTAATTAAAATTACAATATAATTTTATATCGTCGCTACTGCCTGAGAGCAAGGGTATAAAACAATTTGTGTGGAAACATTGCATTATTTGAAGTCAGTTGAGAATATTTTTCTCCAAAAATATAGGTGTTCATTCGGTCTCTGTCCCTCCCCAATCCATAACAGATTTAAGTTAAAAATTTTTTCCAAAAAAGATGATTTTGTCTGCTTTAAAGATTCTGAAATTCTTGGATACAATTTGCCTTTCAAACCATCTTAAGATTTTTAACAGGCTCTTGAGGCATTTTCTGAAATCATAAGAAGGTGCAGCCTCAAGCTGGATAATTGAATTCTTCCTACCCCTTTCTGCCAAATTATGGATTACATGTTCTTTTCTCCGGAAAAATTGCCAATTACTCCTTTTCCCTCTTGTCGATGGTGAGCCACCTTCTCCTCCGGTTCCCTGCTCTCAGAACACAAACGCAGCACCTCTTTTAGGGCTTACCTCAGTTTTGTGAGAAAGGAGGTATTATCCCCATTCGCAGATAACACAAGTTTTGTTCTAATCAACATGCTGACCCTTTTTGTCATTGTTTTCGAGTGATTTTAGGCAGGAGCTGGTGGAAGATCTAGGTACTGGATGCCTGGGGGGTGGGATCCTTATTTGACTCCTGCCTTTTTCCTTGCAGGCGGCAGGCAGGCCCAACAGCTAGTCTTTTACCAGTTTCTTATTGAGCTTCTTTTGAATTATCTTCTCATTTTGAAGGTGTCCCTGCCTTCCTCATCTTGCAGGTATTTTGATTTAAGGAAGCCCCTTCAAAGTTCCATTTCGATGTTGACTCTACCCCTTATGGCCATAACAGGTGTGGAGATTTTGTGAGCAATCAGAAAAACTATCCTTGGGATTTTCAGCTAATGCTTGTTGTTTTACATGTAGAGATAAACTTAAAAAGATAACGAGGGGCAGAATAAAGAACACGGGTTTTCTGTGTTAACCAAAGAAAGTGAACATTTTAGCTGCAGATAGCAGAATCTGTTTTAAATGTTTATGGGAGGGTAGCAGACAATCTTATTTTTCTGCACTTGGCCAGCATAGTCTAGTGAATGGCAGACTGATTCTCAAGCAACGGGTAGGAGCATAGAGCCACCTGAACCACTTGTCCGGGCCATCACTTCCGGTTTCCCCTTCTTGTTGCAGTGCGTGGACCTGAGCTGTAATGAGCTAAGCGAAGTCACTTTACCAGAAAACCTGCCTCCAAAACTACAAGAACTAGACCTGACTGGAAACCCCCGACTTGCCCTTGATCACAAAACCCTGGAATTGCTGAAGTAAGTATCTCGTGATGCCCTGCAGCCCTGTCCACGTTCACGGACAACGCGATTTGTAACTCAGTGAAAACATTAAACAGTATGAAGTGCCCGGTGGCTTCTTAGCTGTATCTACACACATTTGGAGCGATTTGTGAGTCCATAGTTCACCAGAATGGAGGGCCAAAAACAATTTCAAATAGGTGGATACTCAAGTGTCCTTTCAGAAAGTCTTTGAGGAAGTATCCAGGCAAAAAGAGAATGAGAATAATGAATACAAAGGGGGGGGGGGGTTGGATATAAAGAAAAACTCGGAGGAGAGCCATGAATAACTAAGACATAAACTTACATCTCAGTTACTGAGGATATGGTGTGATGCTTAATGCAAATGTTAGGAAAGGATTGAAAGAGATGCATGATGTGGGAAAAACTAACAATCTGGTAAAATGCAGATGGTTTAAACAAAACTGGGAGTGTGGGATAGTTAGATCCTGCTAAGTTATCGTGTTTGGGGAAAGAATTCATTGATAGTGTCGTTCTTGATGTCGACAAAGAATTGCAGGTTGAAGTTCACTGGGTAAAACATTAAAGGAGGAAACCTCATTAGAAAAAAACCGTCTTTAAAAATTTCTTCTCACACATCTCTAAATGTCTGTCAAGAGAATTGTGCTTCATAATTGAATATTATATAGCCATTAAAAACAATGCTGTAGGAGTCCCTGGGTGGCTCAGTCAGTTGAGCGTCTGACTCTTGATTTTGGCTCAGGTCATGATCTCACGCTTCATGGGTTCGAGCCCCACGTCCGACTCTGCTGACACCTCAGAGCCTGGAGCTCCCTTCAGATTCTGTGTCTCCCCTCTCTGCCCCTCCCCCATCCATGCATGCATGTGCACCCTCTCTTCTCTCAAAATAATACACTTAAAATGATGTAGAGTTAAAGATCCCTACGTATGAAGTTCAATGAGAAGAATATTTTCAAAATATTTGTATGGTATGTTCCCACTTTTTCCAAAATAAATTTGTGTGCATGTGTACACCTAGAAAATGCCTGCAAGGATATAAAAATGTTAAAATAGTGTTATTCTCTGGATGATAGGATTATGGATGGTCATCATTACCTTCTTTAAACTTTTCTGAATTTTCTTGCAGCCAGCTTAAGTCTCGGACACTGACACACGTTAGTCATTGTGTTTGCCTTCTATGCTTAAGCCCTGTTGTGCTGTCTCCTGCTAAAAGTCCTCTGCCGTTGTCTTAGAACAAAACTGAAAAGGAGGAGAATTTTAAAAGAGCAGTCATTAATATTATCCTAGGTGTTTACTGCCAGCTAAAATCTGAATATCGCTCGAGGCGATTCCTGGATGGAATTGGCCTAGTTAGTGCCTGTTTGTTTCAGGTACTGATTGATTTCAGTCTATAATTGAGGAGTACTGCCTAAGCAGAGTGTCCTAGGAGAGCTGCAGGGGGTCTAGGCGCTCTGTACTTTTTCTCAGTTAGTGGAGCCTCGGCCCAAATCCTTGAGTCTGTCCAGACCTCAGCTTTCTCCTCCATATGATGAGGAGGAAGTCCTAAGAGACTTCTAGAACTAAGAGTACCTGGATTATCAAAATATATTTTCATCTTAACGCAGCTAGCTTTTGAGTATTTTTATAAATATATGAAATTTTGCATAAAACAATTATATCAAAATTAAGTTGAATTTGTATTACACACCAAAATAAATTAAAGCTAAATTAAAGAACTCTATAAAATGAAATAATTTCTAAAAGTAAGAAAAAAAATCACATGAATATATTCACAAGCCAGAAAACATCTTTTTCTGTCCAAAAGTGGGAGGTGGGGGTGGGAGGGTGGGGATCGCAAAAGTAGAAATCAATATATATAATTGGTTTTGATATTTCTAAGTATTTAAAAATACTTTGTATACACAAAAGTTTGAAATCTCTTTCCAGGAAAAAAACCAAGAGTAAATCTAAAAGGCAAATGACAAACTAAGAAGAAACAGTGGCAAAAAAACAAACAGGAAAAATACAAGCATTAATATTCTTGTTAAAAAATGTTCTTAGAAGAAAAGTACTCGAACAGCAAATAAGTGAAGGAGGTTAACATTTCACGAAAGAAGTACAGATAGTTGCATGAAAATGTCATGTTCAAACTTACTAGTATATCAAGGAAATATTAATACTTCCCCCCTCAAATTGGTGCTGCTGGAGTACTGTAAATTGAACATAACTTTTCTTAAAAGCTATGGACTCTGTGTATCAAGCCTTTAAAAATATTCATATACTTAGATCAAGGTTTTCTATGGCAAAATTCATTCGAACAAATAATCAGAAATGTGGTATTCATTTTAGGCACAGAGGTGATCATCAATCTAATTATATTTAGGATGAATATAACGTGACATGGGACAATGTTCATGACGTAATTAGAAACAAGATGCAAAACCACATATTTATGATTACCCCACTATTATCCGTAAGAAAAATCTATTTGTTAAAGTCTCTGCAATGGACATGTTACTAGACTGGCCTGAGCTACTACAAAGCATCAGATGTGTGTTCTAAGATTTAAAAAAAAAAAAAAAAAAAAAAAAGACATGGGCTCCTGGGTGACTCGGTTGTCAGACTCTTAATTTCGGCTTCTTAGGTCATGACCTCGCAGTTTGTGGGATCAAGCCCTGCATCAGGCCTTGCGCTGAGAGCTCAGAGTCTGCTTGGGATTCTCTCTCTCCCTCTCCCTCTCCCTCTCCCTCTGCCCCTTCCTCACTCGTGCTCGCTCACTCTCAAATAAGCTACGAAAAATAAATTTAAAAAAATTTAAAAATTTTAAAAAGGAACAGACAATTAAATCACGTTTTTTCTTTTAAAGAATTATTTTGAGAGAGAGTTCTCATGGTGGGGGGGGGGAGGGGCAGAGAGAGAGAAAACCCCAAGCAGGCTCCCTGCTGTCAGCGCAGAGCCTAACACGGGCTCCACCCCAGGAACTGTGAGATCATGACGTGAGACGAAATCAAGAGTGGGACACTTAATCACCTGAGCCACCCCGGGGGCCCACATAACACTTTTATGTAAAAATGATGCCTTCTGTTTCACAGCTGGGAGGCTGTGGCTTCTTAATAACTTGGAAGAGCTTCCGTATCTACTGTATTTCTTGTGCTGTTGGAGGGATGGCCTGTTTATTCTGTGTGAGACCGGGTAAGGGCATAGGCTGACGCTTCTGCGTGACTGTGACTGAGCTCCGGCTCGCATGTTCTCTCAGACTCCTCGGAAGATGTGCAAGAGTCAGCGTTCAGGTCGTTTGGGACAGCTGCTCAGCCACCCTGTATCAGCTGGGCAGAGAAGGAGAAACCCCTGCTTCACTGGGAAGCGTTTGGGGGGCGGGGGGTAGGTCAAGGATTGTTTTTTTTTTCCGTTCATACTCAGGCTAGGGGAAAAAAATAGCATACTCAGGCCGGGAAGTGGCATTATTTCTTTGAAGGCTCTGTGTTCTATAATAAAAAGCATAACTGTCTTTAGAAATGAGCCTTCAGTTTTTCTCTGGAATTCAGAAAGGCAGCAGAGATGCAGTGAAACCCTTAGTGATGCCTTACTAAGAAACCCTTTGCATGTGCTTACCGTTGTGCATGGGTGAAATCTGCTAGCAGGGTCCCATGAACAGCAGATAACGGCAGACTCATTCAATGCCCCTCTTTTCTTGGTAGGAATGACAACTTCTGAAAAGAGGATAAATAGCCCTGCTGTAAAATAAGGTATTAATCTCATTTCAGGATTTTCCGTTGGTGCTTTTTTGGCTTTTGAGGATAAAGGGAAGAGCGAATGTTTGCTGCCGATTGAGAGTAGAAACTTTTCTTTCACGAAATATTTTTAAATTTCAAAGAAACCGCCACCAGCTATTTCTAAAATCAAAGTGAATGCAATTAGATATAGATTTCCTTCTTAAAGTTGAAGGGTTGTATTTTGGAGTTAATGAATGCCAACACATAAATTCTTGGGGTCATGACAAAAGTGTTTGTGTTAAGAGACGACACACATGATTTTTCTCTTAAGTGATAGAGGGAGAAAACTAGTAGCAACTTATAAGTGGGATTAAGTTCACCATGCGGTAGCCAGCCTTTTTCAAAACCTATTTCACATCTGCAGAATTTCCTGTTTGGGGGCACAGAATGCTTTCTAGTAGGGTGGATTTTAAAAACCCCATTCAAGAGTTTACGCTTTTAGTATTTCAGTGTTGGGTCCTGTTGGGCCAGTTGTGGCAAGTGAGATGACTTCTCTCCCAGTTTAAATCCACATAGTTCATGTGTGATTTGTTGAAATACCCCTTCCATAATTTTATGGCTATTAGTCTTAGCATGATTGGCCGTGCGAGTGAGGAAAGAACCGGAAGCTTCGGGGATGGCAAGTCCTCAGGATTTGTGAAACCTCTGAAGGGGCGAAATGGGCAGAAATTGGATTTGAGGATGAATGTTGCAGAATTTGCTCACAGCATTCAAATACAGTATAATTGTGGCTTAGATTTGTTACTTTTCAAATCTGGTGTTCATGTTGTAAGACTACACCCAACGTAATGTTTTCTTTTCTCATGCCGAGGTTGAGAGGGGTCCTTCTCGCTCCTGGGAGACAGCCGCCATCTAGGGCGATGTGTAAAGGTCTCTAATAACCACCCTAGGACGCTGACGAAAACGAGTTTTCAGGCTCTGTCTATATAACGCTCCTTTGCTTTCGCTTTGTTGAGTAGCTAGTTCTTCTGGCTGATAAAAGATTTCAGACACATTAAACACAGGAGTGGTAAGTACCTGGTGCTTAGCAGACAAAGGTAGCAATTCACACATTATTTGATTCTAACGATTCCGATTCCCGTCTCTTCCTTTTCTCGTTAGTAACATCCGCTGTTTCAAGATTGATCAGCCTTCAGCGGGAGATGGATCTGGAGCCCCAGCTGTATGGAGCCACGGCTACACCGAAGCTTCAGGAGTGAAAAACAAGTGGGTGAAACTCTGGAGTGAGAACCACCTCCCCCCCCCACCTCCTTTCTTTAGTGGGGAAGATGCCCAGTGCTCGCACACACTTTCCTCGGGTAACGTTTACTTGAACAGGAGTCCCCAAAGCGAGGCCACCTCATGACTTACATTTGAACACTAGGTTAAGCCTTGCTTGGCATCACACACTCTTCTCTTTGTGAGATGTTGCTAGGATACGGCGTAACTGACACATCACGTCTGTGTGAGACTCCAGTGTTTGGAGAAGACGTGAGTATTGAAATGCATCCCTGCCCTTTTGAAAAGCCTCTTTATCTTTCTCTGAAGCCTGTTTGCCAAGCAAAATAGGGGCTAGTATTAAAGGAGAAGTAGCCTTGATTGTCCATATTCAGTCACTTCCGGTATTGATTAGTCAGGGTTCTAAGAAGCTAGTTTTTACAATCTAAGTTATCCTGGAAGGAGTTTCATGTTCATTCCCTGTGACATCACCTGCTGGTCCGGCCACCGGGACTTGTCCGTCTCAGTTTCTTTTCCTTCCTTGTCCCACATGCAAATATTGATTTTCCTGAGAATTGTAATCAAGCTCTTCAGGCTTGCTTGCTTTTTATGAAGAGGTATTAATAATTAGTACCAGAAAGGGAAACAATCCTATAAATTAGAATAGTCATAATTAGCTAAGGTATCAGAACACAAAATATTGGGAACAGGGAAAGAACCAAGTGGAACACGATTCATTACTACCTAAATTAGTATTCAACCCTGGGTTCACATCAGAATCAGGTAAGGAACTTTAAAAAAAATAATCTTCAACCAAGCCCAGTATTTCAGAATGTTTTAAAATCTCCCCCAGGTGATTTTAATGTGCATCCAGGAATGGAAACCACTGACTAGCTGAATACCTTTCATGGAAAATAAAAGGTACAATTGTGGTTGCCATGCGGACTGCTTTCTTCTTTTTTGAGATAGAAAGTAGAATCAATTCAAGTTCTGGGTCTGACACGTTGAGCCCTTCTTCTTCCCCTAAGGGTGTGCCCTGGCTCTGTGCGGTCCAGAGAATAGGTCTAGTCCCCATCTCGGCGCCTCTGTTCCATTTGCCTGATAAAGGTTGTGCCCGAGCTTTGGTTGTCGTATTCGTTCTGTGTATTTTGCACTGTGTTATCATTGTATTTGGGGGAGAAATCAGTATATTCCTTTATTTATTTTTTTTTTAATTTTTTTTTAACATTTATTTATTTTTGAGACACAGAGAGACAGCATGAACAGGGGAGGGGCAGAGAGAGAGGAAGACACAGAATCGGAAACAGGCTC
This sequence comes from Panthera uncia, assembly GCF_023721935.1. Lineage (NCBI taxonomy): Eukaryota > Metazoa > Chordata > Mammalia > Carnivora > Felidae > Panthera > Panthera uncia. The sequence goes on along the minus strand of NW_026057586.1, from coordinate 13,631,839 downwards.
CAGGCTCTGAGCCGTCAGCACAGAGCCCGACGCGGGGCTCGAACTCACGGACCGTGAGATCATGACCTGAGCCGAAGTCGGGCGCTTAACCAACTGAGCCACCCAGGTGCCCCTAGTATATTCCTTTAAAGCACCCAGAGTTCCTTTCTGGAGATCTTTTTAACTTAGAAGACCTTATGTCTTGGTTATAATCAAGTGTTCTAATTCTAGACCTCTGTGTGAAACCAAAGGTTGGTTTTGAAACATCTCTGGATATTAAAACTATCTACTCGTATGTTATAATGAAGAAAGGAACCAACTAGGTTTTTTTTTCCTGCATAATTCCCCCTTCCGTGTTACTTTTAAATATGTTGTTATATTGAAGTATGACATAGGTGCAGAAAAGTGAATAAGCATACAACTCTGGGAATGGTCCTCAAGTGAATACATCTGCAGACCACCATCTAGATTAAAAAATACAATGTTACCGGCACCTCAGTCAGAAGTCCTTGTCACCCCTGGTCCTCCCTTCATTTCCCCTTGCTCTTTTACCCTTTGGTTTTGCCAGAAGTCTCTCAAGCGTTTTGTTTTTGTTTTCTAATTGTAAAGAGGTCATGTAGGGGCACCAGGGTGGCTCAGTCGGTTAAATGTCCAACTCTTGATTTCAGCTCAGGTCATGATTTCACGGTTTCCTGTGTTGAGCCCTGTGTCAGGCTCTGCACTGGCCTTGGGGAGCCTGCTTGGATTCTCTCTCTAACACTCTCCCTCTCTGCCCCTCCTCCACGTGTGTGTGCATACATGCGCACACTGTCTCTCAAACTTAAAAAAAAAAAAAAAGATAAAGTGGTCGTGTAAACAAGGAGCTTGCTGCTTGCCATCTTGAAGGAAGGAGAGGAGCTGTCCCTGCCTCCCAATCTCAGATGTCTGTTCTCTTTTCTCCCTCCCCAAGGGGTGCAGTGTTCCCTCCCTATCAGGTCATTTCAGATCCTTTGGGGAAACCCAAGCAGGAGCTACAACTGGGTAATTTAGATTCTTTCTCAGACTAAAGAACAAACAGGAAACCTCAGTAGAAAAGAATCACTACTCTATTTTTGAAAGATGTTTTTATGCACCCCCATTCTGAGTAGCAAGGGGAGCTTACAGAAGGAAGATGGAATTATGAGTATTAAATTTTACTTTGCTTCAAATAGCCATATAACTTAGGATGACTTATTAACAAATGGAGGCAAGGATTACAAAGTGCTAAGAGCCAGGCTACCTGGCTTTGAACCTGGGCTTCCTACTTTTCTGCTGTGTGACCTTGGCCAGTTATGCAGCCCTCTTCGGCTAAATTTCCTCGACTCTCAAGTGGCACTAGAAATCCTACCTGTCCAGGGCACCTGGGTGGCTCAGTCGGCTGAGCGTCCGACTTCAGCTCAGGTCATGATCTCACAGCTTGTGAATTCAAGCCCTGCGTCGGGCTCTGTGCCAACAGCTCAGAGCCTGGAGCCTGCTTTGGATCCTGTGTCTCCCTCTCTCTCTGCCCCTCACCCACTCGCATTCTGTCTCTGTCTCTCTCAAAAATAAACAAACATTAAAAAAAAAATTTTTTTTTTTAAATCCTACCTGTACTCATAGGGTTATTGTAAGGATCCCGGGTCACACACGTGTGCAGTACTGGGAACAACGTCTGCCATATGGTAAAACCCCATTTAAGTGTGAGCTATGCTTAAGGATAATGGTTATTACTGCTATTCATCTCCTAACTCCTTGAGAGCTGGGATTATCTTTTCAGGTTCAGATCTCTGTCTAGGCATCATTCGTATCAGGTGCTTAAATGTTTATTATTATCTAGAGAGTAAGAAGTTACCTATATTCAATAAACTTCACCCTTGTAGGAGCACAGCTCTGCAGGTGCTGATGAACGGCACTATGTAACCACCACAGTCAGGGTACGGGGCCGGTCCATCACACCCAGAATTCTCCTGTCCCCCTGTGTTGTCATCCTCCTGCTCACCCCAGCCCTTGGCACCCCTTGACCTGTTTTTTTGCCTTGGTTTTGCCTTTCCTAGAATGTTGTATAGATGGAATTATAGAGAATACAGCCCCCTCGGTCTGGTTTCTTTCACCTAGCATAATGCATTTTATATTCATTCATCTGTGATGCCCCATGCTCCTCTTATTCATAGTTTATTCACCATTCGAAATAGATTTAGGATATCTCAGGTTTTTAGCAAATACAAGTATAAATGCTAGAAAGAGTTGCATATAGGTTTTTGTGTGAACGTTACGTTTTCTCTTGTGTAAATACCTACACGTAGGTTTATATATTTCATTTTGTAAGACTGCCCAATTCCTTTTGATAATGGCTGTACCCTTTTGTATTCCCAGCTGCAATGTGTGAGAATCCTAGTTGCACAGCCTCACCGGTGCTTCCTGGTATCAGGTGGTGGTGGCAGTGGTGGCCATTCTGACAGTGGTACCTCGTTGTGGTTTAATTTTGCCTTTCATGATGACTAATGATATTAATCATCTTTCCATGTGTTTTTCATCCATCCATTTTGGTGAGAATGTATTCTTTCACATTAAATAGAGCTGAATGTATTCCTGTAGACACCCTTTATCAAGTTAAGAAAATTCTCTTCTAATCATAGTTTGCTAAGAGTTTTTATAATGGGTATCAAATTTTGTCATAGGCTTTTCCTGCATTCAGTTGAGATTATCATATTTTTGTTCCTTCATCTGTCGATATGGTAAATTACATTGATTTTTGAATGTTGAATCAGCGTTGCATTCCCAGGATAAATTCTACTTGGTCATGACATATTACCCTTTTTATATGCTGCTGGATTCAATTTTCTGGTAATTTGTTGCTCATGTCTATATTCATGATGGATATTAATTAGCATGTAGTTTTCTTGTGATGTCTTTGACTTTGGTGTCAGGGTAATGCTGGCCTCATAGAATGAGTTGAGGAGTGTTTCTTCTTCTTTAGTTTTCTTGAACAGTTTGTACGGAATTAGTATTTCTTCCTTAAATGTTTGGTAGAATTTACCAATAAAAGCCATCTGTGCTTGGAATTTTCTTTGGTTTTTAACTACACATTCTGTTTCTTTGCTATGGGATTATCTATTTCTTCACAAATGCACTTTGGTTATTTGTGTCTCTTGAGGAATTTATCTCTTTCATCTAGGTTTCAAATTTATTGTCATAAACTTGTTAATATTATCCTTTAAAATCTGTAGGATCTGTAGTAATGGCACTCGCTCTCTCCTCCTGATATTGGTAATTTGTCCTTTTATATATCAGTTTGGTTTAAGACTTATTAATTTTATTGATATTTTCAAAAAAAAAAAAACAGATTTTGGCCTCATTGATTTGTCTCTATTGCTTTTGTGTTCTAGTTCACTGACTTCTTGTTTTTATCTTCTTCTTTTTGTTTTGCTCTCACTTTTCTAATTTCTTAACGTGGAAGCTTAGGTCACTGATTTGAGCTTAGAACATCTAATATAAGCATTTAGAGCTGTAAATTTCCTTCTAAGCAATTCTCCAATGTGATTGAAGAATGCACTTTGTTTTGTTGTTGTTGTTGTTTTAATATTTATTCATTTTTGAGAGTGAGAGAGACAGAGCATGAGCAGGGGAGGAGCACAGAGAGAGGGAGACACAGAATCTGAGGCAGGCTCCAGCCTCCAGGCTATCAGCACAGAGCCCAACACAGGGCTTGAACTCACGGACTGTGAGATCATGACCTGAGCCAAAGTCAGATGCTTAACCTACTGAGCCACCCAGGTGCCCTGAGAATGCACTTTGAATGACTTGAATCCTTTAAATTTATTGGGACATGTTAGTGGCCTAGAATATGGTCTACACTGGTAAATATTCTCTGCATTTTAAAAAATGAGTATTCTGCTGTTGTTGGGGTAGGGTGTCCGTTAGGTCAAGTTGGTTGATACTGTTGTTGAGGTCTTGAATCTCCATACTGATTATCTACTTGTTCTGTCAATGGCTGAGAGACCATAATTATGGGCTTGTCTGTGTCTCCTAGTTTTATCAGTTTTGCTTCATGCATTTCAAAGTTGTATTAAGTGCATAAACATTTGAAATGTCATAGCTTTGTGATGAATGCACTGATCCTTTTCATTATGAAATGACTATTTCTGTAATCTTTGTTCTGAATTATACTTTGATATTAATGTAACTACTCCAGCTTTCTTTTGATTGGTGTTAGCATAGTAGGTCTTTTACCTTTTTAACCTATTTGTCTTTTTATAAAATTCAGTTAGGTCTTGCTTTTTTTTTGATCCAGTCTGACTTTCTTTTGGGATAGTGTTTAGACCACTTTTATATTTAATGAAATTGATATGGTTAAATCGTATCAGTTTTACAGATCATTTTAAATGATCTTTATCATTTGTTCATTGTTTTCTATTTGTTTCTTTATCTCTCTTCATTCTTTTGGACTATTTATGATTCCATTTTGTTTAGTGTTTGTAGTAAAACCTTTAACTTCTTATTTGAAGGTAAACTGTAATACTTCACACATAAGAACCTTTCAGTGTGTGCTTCCACTTCCCCCTCTCCTGGTCTTTGTGCTGTTGTCATGTTTTACTTCTGTTATAAACCCCAAAATACATGGTTATAATTTGTAAATAGTCATTTTTAAAGCAGTGTTTCTCAACTTCAGTACTGTTGACGTTTTGAGCCAGATAATTCTTGATAGTTGGTGGGCAGGGGAGGGAGGTGTTTCTGTGCACATTACAGGGTGTTTGGCAGCGCCCCTGGCCTCTACCCGCTAAGTGCCAACAGCACCGTCGCTCCCAGCTGCGACCATCAAAGATGTCTCCTCGGGGGTAATTGCCCCCATTGAGAACCACTCTTCTAAAACGATCTTTAAATAAGTTTTATATTTACTCATCTATTTGTCATTTCTTGTACACTTCATTCTTTTATGTAGATTCAGATTTCCATCTGGTATTTCCTTCTGCTTCATGTATTCCTTTTGTATTTCTTATACTGCCAGTCTTTTTTGTGGGAAATTGTGCATCTGAAAAGGTCTTTCTTGCACCTTAACTTTTGAAAGCAATTTTCACTGGTTTAGAAATCCAGGTTGACAGCTTTTTTCAAGGAGTACTTTAAAAATTTTGTTCCTCTACCCTACTTGCCCGCCTTTATTCCTGATTTTCAGCAATTGTTACACTTTCCTTTCATTTTCTTTTGTTTGCTATTTGTTGAGTTTCTTGTATCTACAGGTTTACAATTTTCATCAGATTTGAAATCTTTTCAACCATTAACTTCTTCAAAAGTTTTCCTGTCTCTGCTCTGTTGAAGACTTGGGTTCCCTGTGCTTGAGGTTACCCCGCACTCACTAATGCCCTGAATTTTTATTTGTCCGCCAGTCCTTTTTTCCCTCTGGGTTTCATTTTGAAGAGTCTGAGGGCCACGGTTAAGTTACCTGGAAACAATGGGATTTGGGTTCGAGACTCTGCAGGCCTCCAGAGCAGGCTCCGCCCGAGGCCCTAACCACCCACCCCCCTCCTCCAGAATCTTCCTCCAGGCGATCAGCTGGGCAGGCCTCAAGCTCGCTCTCTGACCCACACTTCTTATCATCCAGTGTCTGAATACTGTTGTTTCAGAGGTTTTTTTTTCCCCTGCCTTTTTAAGTTGTTCGGAAGAAGATTAAAAGCGTAAGAAAAGGTCCCATTGTTTTAGTTGTTACTCCATTTTGCCCAGTGTGAAAGTTCTCTTTAATAAATGTTTTAGGACTGAATGTGAACCCGTGGATTCAGAGTCTTGTATTATCCCCCATACTTCCTCTTCTCGGGTTTTTCACTGCCATTTAAAAATAAAATCAGGGGCACCTGGGTGGCTCCGTCGATTCAGCATCTGACCCTTGATTTCAGCCCAGGTCATGATCTCACCAACCATGAGATCGAACCCCATGTTGGGCTCTGCACTAACAGCGCAGGGCTTCTCTTTCTGTCTCCCCCTCTGGCCCTCCCCCAGTCTCTCTCTCTCTCTCAAAATAAAGCTAAAATCAGAAGATAGGGGCTGGGGGGAGCCAGGTGTGAAGTATCAATGTTTATCATTCTTTGCTTTACAGAAAATTAGTTGATATGAATCAGCTGGGGTGACTTTACCTTAACTTATTCTTAACCTGTCCGAGGTCCTGAAGGAGGAGACAAGGCTGTTAACAGCGTGGGTCTGGGCAAGGAAAGATGACTTAAGACGTCTTAGCCTTAGGACCGATCACTCTTGCTTTGCAGGTTGTGTGTCGCAGCCCTGTCGGTGAACAACTTCTGTGACAACCGGGAGGCCCTGTACGGGGTGTTTGACGGGGACCGGAACGTGGAGGTGCCCTACCTTCTCCAGTGTACGATGAGTGACATTTTGGCCGAAGAGCTGCAGAAAACCAAAAATGAAGAAGAATACATGGTCAATACGTTCATTGTTATGCAAAGGTGAAGCACAGTTCCTGCCGTGTGTTTTCTTGCCCTTCTCGTGAGCGTTTGCCCGACAGTCTCAAAGCACTGTTGTCACATGTGGGTATTCAAGATGCATTCAGGTGATTTGCTTTTGCGTAAGCATCGGGGACACACCGTGTTCCGTTTGAGACATACTGATGTTCAGACAACTTTGTAGGAGGCCGAGTCAATGACAGGAATGTAGTTTAGAGCTTTTGGTCACCGTAGAAACTGGAATGTTTTTCGTAACTCATAGGGATGAATGTTTACAGGCGTCCCCTCCTTCAAAGAACTGTGCCTTCTTAGGTCACTTTAATGGCTTTGTAGGTTGTGAAGGAATTGCCTATTAATTCTGTCCTGCAAACACTCGTGCGGGACCGGGAACCAGTGTGTGAAGGTCAGGAGAACAAGGATGAGCGTTTCTCTTCCTCTCCTTTTTCTCTCGCTGGTTTGGAGCAACCTTTAAAAAAATTCTTTTTAATGTTTACTTATTTTTGAAGGAGAGAGAGAGAGAGAGAGAGAGAGAGAGAGAGAGAGAGAGGCAGGCAGGCAGGCACAGAATCCAAAGCGGGCTCCAGGCTCTGAGCAGTCAGCACCGAGCCCGACGCGGGGCTCCAGCTCATGAACCGCGAGATCATGACCCGAGCCAAAGTCAGATGCTTAACCGACGGAGCCACCCAGGCGCCCCTGTGGAGCGGCCTTTAAAGTCACCCTAAGTCATAAACAGCGCCTCCCGAAGAGCTTGGTAGAGGCAGCTCCAGCGAGGGGTCTTTGCTCCTAGGCTCACTTGCAGATTCTAGTGGGCGTGTAGCAGTAGCAGCTAAATACTGGTAGCGGCTAACAATTAGCGAGCCCTTAATACGTACCAGTCCTCGCATCACATATACTTTACCCAGTGAGACACTTAGTGTGACTGTTCTTACTTGACTGATGGGAAACTGAGGTACAGAGAAGTGAAGCCAGCTTCTCGTAAGGGCTATTAGAGGGGCAGCCAGAATTTGACCTGGGGCAGCAAGACTCCACAGAAGGTTCCAACCGCAAGGCACATCTATCTCCTTCTCTGTTTTTACCATCGTGTCCCAGGAAAAAAAGCACGGGTGTATCAGAAACCGTACGCCCTTCGCACCCCCACCCGGAAGAGGCCTGCTTATAATTTTATAGCCAGGCAAGCAAATAGGAAGTAAGAACTTAAGGACCTTAAACTCTGGTTCCTAGCTGTGCCTTTCACAAGTACCATCGGGTTTCTGGCTTTGCCGAGAGGGATCACTGTGCCTGTGAAAGGGAGAAAGCAGCCCAGCTGGTCCCGGGGGTCCGCAGGCCGGAGTTCAAAGACCTAAACTGTCAGCCCATCTCCGGGGTCAGTTGTATGCCGCTTCCTTTCCCTGTTAATAGGACACGGCACACACAGTCATCTTTTCCGCCCTCGGGGAACTGGGTTTTTGCGCGTGACATCCTGACGCCTTCGAGTGGGCAGCCCCAGTTTGGTTTCCGTTGCTGGTACGGCCGCTCCATGCGGGCTGAAGGCGGGTCTGCCCTCGTAAACAGAGGAGTCTGTCCGGACCTTCTTGCTGGTGCAGAAGCAAGAAGTCAGGAGCCCAGGAGGCCTTGCCCTCTGCGGGGCTTGTGGTAGGATTTCTTGGCTCTCTTTGTTGGAGCTTGTAGGTGCTTTGTGGACTCAGTCTGTGGGGTGCGGGGTGGGGTGGGGGGTCATGAATAAAAGGGTTTATCACGAGCACTTTGGAGCTTAATTACTAGAAAGGCCTTCCTATGAACATTCTGGAATAGATAATACTGGCCCACGTAAGACAAGAACGTGAACGGTCCAGTAATTAAAGGCTTGTCCCGGAGACGTCCTTGTAAAGTCCAAGTACTTTTGGGGCACACGCGTCGGCGTATGGTTACACCTGTCTAGTGGTCTCTTCGGTTTCCTCTGCTGGGAGCCGAGAGGATGTAAAGGGGTGGACGGAGAGCAAAGAGGCCCTTTTCCTGCTGTCCCTCGGGGTGTGGTAAGTAAGGGAGCAGCAGGCTGGACGCGGCAGGACAAGGGTTCCTCTGGTGGCAAAGTGACACCCCCTCCCCACGCCCCCAGGTGTGAGCAGACACCTCAGGGTAGGGGTTGTCCGAATCCACGGCCCTTTTCCTGGGAGAAGCGGAGCAGTGCTTGCTTTGGTGGCAGAGGCTAAGTGGAACCCCCAGGTCCCAGGTTTCCTCCCGGCCCCGCCCGGGGCGCACGGCCCCTGCTGAAGGAGCGGAGCTGCTGTGTGATACGTCGCGCGTGGGTTTGACTCCCTCTCTCTGCATTCCAGGAAGCTGGGAACTGCTGGGCAGAAACTTGGAGGTGCTGCCGTCCTCTGTCACGTCAAGCACGACCCTGTGGACCCAGGAGGGTCCTTCACCTTGACCTCCGCTAATGTGGGGAAGTGCCAAACGGTTCTCTGTCGGAATGGGAAGCCGTTGCCTCTGTCCAGATCATATGTCATGAGCTGCGAAGAAGAACTGAAGAGAATTAAGCGGCACAAGGCCATTATCACTGAGGTGAGGAGGGCACCGTTTTCCTCGGGATGTCGGGGAGGAGGGGGCCAGGGTCAGGGCAGAAACCAGCAACGCTCCGAATCCACGGTGTCACAGAGCAACTCCTCTGTGGGATAGGTCTGAAGGCCTAAGGTACAGGGTGGCAGAGCAGTTCTCCATGGCCTGTGTCAGAGGCTGTGCCCAGTGCTTGGGGCCCTTGCCTCCCTCCGCTGATTCCTGCAAGTGCCCCTGTGCAGGGGAGCGTGAGGGCGCTGCCCCTGAAGTCGGTCCTCGGCTCTGCCGCTCGTGGGCTGGGCCTTCTGAGCCTCTGAGCCTCTCATCAGTAAAGGAGGAATGGTAATGCACCTGTGCGTCTTCCAAGGCCAATGTGAGTGCCAACGTAAAAGTAGCTAATTGTGATTTCGGTTCACACCTCCTGTTCCCTCTGAGTGGTTTCTAACCAGGGGCTCCTCCGCACCTCCCCCACCCCGGACATTTAGTCGCCTCCGAAGAGGGTTCTTTTCATGCCTTTGGCAGGCAGTAGGTACCGGCAGGGGGCCCCGCGGCCTCCAGTGCCCGGGACGGCCCCATAACGCAGAATGATTCGGCCTCGGTGGTGACAGTGCCCCTCTTGGGACACCCTGGGAGGCACTGGATCTGGGCCCTGGGAATCCTGCTCCCCCCCCCCCCACCCCCTCACCCCAGGATGGTGAGCGCACACTGCATGTGTGGAAAACGGTGCGGGGCTGCAGAAGCCAGCCTGCCCACAGGACGTGTGCATTCCCCCGTCATTGATGAAACCCCCAGAACCCGGTAGACAGTGGGGAAAGCTTGCTGTTCCGGAGGAAGAGACGCATCCCAGACAGGCCTTGAGTAGGGCCGGCGGATCCTCCCCGTCTCCTTAACGTCGATTCGCCCCCCCCCCCCCCCCAGGACGGCAAGGTGAACGGAGTGACGGAGTCCACGCGCATCCTGGGGTACACCTTCCTGCACCCCAGCGTGGTGCCGCGCCCGCACGTGCAGTCCGTGCCCCTGACCCCCCAGGACGAGTTCTTCATCCTGGGCAGTAAGGGCCTGTGGGACAGCCTGTCCGCCGAGGAGGCGGTGGCGGCCGTGCGCAACGTGCCCGACGCCCTGGCGGCCGCCAAGAAGCTGTGCACCCTGGCGCAGAGCTACGGCTGCCGCGACAGCCTCAGCGCCGTGGTGGTGCAGCTGAGCGTCGCCGAGGACGGCTTCTGCTGCTGCGAGCTGGGCGCCGGCGGGGCCGGGCCCCCGCCCAGCCCCGGCATCTTCCCGCCGGCCGCGAGCGTGGCCACCAGGGACCGGCCGGCCGACGCGCTGGGCGTGCCGTCGTCCAGCAGCGGCATGGCCTCCGAGATGAGCAGCGAGCTGTCCACCTCCGAGATGAGCAGCGAGGTGGGCTCCACGGCCTCGGACGAGCCGCCGCCCGGCGCCCCGGCCGAGAGCAGCCCCGCCTACGCCAGCGAGCCGCGCTGCGCGCTGCACCCGGTGGGCCTGGCCCACGCGTTCCAGCGCCAGCTGTCCAGCGCCACCTTCTCCAGCGCCTTCTCCGACAACGGCCTGGACAGCGACGACGAGGAGCCCATCGAGGGCGTGTTCACCAACGGCAGCCGCGTGGAGGTGGAGGTGGACATCCACTGCGGCCGGGCGCGGGAGAAGGAGAGGCGGCGCCCGCCGCAGGGGCCGGCCGAGGCCAGCGACGAGGGCATCGTCATCAGCGCCAACGAGGAGGAGCCGGGGCCGCCCAGGAGGGCGGACGCCGCTGCCGCCGCGGGGACCGTGGGGCGCCGCCGGGCCAACGGCTCCGTGGCGCCCCAGGAGAGGAGCCACAACGTGATCGAGGTGGCCGCGGACGCGCCTCTCCGCAAGCCCGGGGGCTACTTCGCGGCGCCGGCCCAGCCGGACCCCGAGGATCAGTTCATCATCCCCCCGGAGCTGGAGGAGGAGGTCAAGGAGATGATGAAGCAGCAGCAGCAGCCGCCGCCGCCGCCGCCACCACCCCTGCAGCCGCCGGGCCCGGGGGACCAGCTGCCAGACTGCTGTGACACGCCGCTATGCCCCCCCCCCCCCCCGGGCGCTCTTGAACAAATAAACTAACCCAGAAAGACTGAGTTGCAAGAGTCTCCCAGGCTCACGTTAAACCAGGGGTTCACTCCACGCCCTCTCCCGCTTTCCCACCCTGTCTCGGCACCTAGTCCTGGGCTCTCCCTCTGTTGGTCATTTTGTTTAATCACCACTTTTCTTCTAGCGATGCTTTACGTTTAACTTCTTCCCCTAACGTATCAGATGTGTAAAGACAAAGAACAAAAGGTTTAATATATTACAGAGAAACGGTTAATGATAATGTAATATTTTTTAAAATGGCTTTTTCTTGTTTTGTTTGGAGGGCAGGGTGCGTTGCCAGTGCTAAATGATTTAATAATATTGTAATTCTGTATTTCTTTGGGGGAAAAGGTTTTTGTTTTTTTTTTTTTGTTTTGTTTTTTTTTGTTTTGTTTTGTCTTGAAAATGATAGACATTTGTAGAATATGGAGACTAACTCCTAGGAGTTGCTTTACTCTGTCAGGTGACTTAAGTCACTGGGATTCACTAATTTTCTCTGAGAGAACAGTTGATTGAGAAATTTCTATTGTAAATAGCTCAGTGCTGTATAGTGACGCTTCAGACGTTTTGTAGTTTTGGCGAAAGGACAAGCCTGAACGACTGACTTTTCTCTTCCTCGCCCCCCTCCTAACCTGCCTCCGGCTCCTTCGGTGTGGAGGCTGAGAGCAGCCAAGGGGCTTCTGTTCCAACCAGGTGGATCTCAGGCCACTGGAAACTAACCTGCACACAGGGGCCTCTGAGCCGTTTTTCTTCCCCTCCCGTCCCCACCCCCTTGCCCTCCGCAGACACTTGGTGTGTCCCTTACTGCTGCCACAATCAGCATGACTGTAGAGCCTTCAACTAGATCATTTACATACCGAGAGTTCTATTAAAGCAGAATGCACAAATGAACATGTCATAATTTTTGTTATAATAAATACGAAATTTACAAGTATTGCACCCATCTGCTTTTGTCCCAGGAGCCAGGTGGGTCTAGAAGATGACGGCCAGCTTGGGTTTGGAACGAATGGATGTGACTTCAGGGCTATCAGATACTTCTGGCTGGTGCTGTTTGTTTTTGAAGGGAAAACACCCAACAGGTTAACCTGCATTGAATGAGCTACTGGAGTCTGCCCTGTGGTTAATGATACAAAGAGCTGATCTTCAAGCCTTTCTGCTTCCTGTTATTATCACCTGGGGTGGACGTTAAGAGAGGGGGGTGGACAGAGGCTATGCAGAGATCCCTGGAAAACTCCTCCCACAAAGCCGAGTTCGTTTCCAATTCTCCCAGGGGCCCCTTGACCCACAGGAACAGGTTAATAGACCTTCGTGTGAACGGGGAAAGTCAGGAAGTGGTTGCCTCACTCTCCTTCGCTAGCAGAAACAACGTTGGCACCGTGGGATCCACTAAGAAACCCGGTATTGCCAGCTGACTTACTGGCCCCATTTAGAGACTATAGCGCCTCCCTTCACCCCCACCCTGCGTCTTGTGCACCGTGTGTGGAAGGTGCTGGTGGTCATTCTGTCTCACGTGGACCAGCTTCCCAGCCACACCTGTCTTCCTTTTCAGGTCTGCCCTTGTGTGGGACCTGGCTGGTTCCGTGACAGGACAGGGCAAATAGTATTTCTCAACCTGTAGACTCGGTGATGGGCAGTCTGTTCTTTCACTGGGGTCCAGATCAGTGGATCAGCCTGGTCTTGGTGATGTCCATGCTTCATTCTGCGTCTGGCTGCATGTACACGTGCTCTTTGAAAACCACCAAGGCCGTAGAAGGATGTGCCCATCTTAGCCCAATAAGGGACCCAGGCATCAAGGGACTAGACTGCCCAAGCCCAGGCAGAGCTCTCCGTTCTAGACAGGAAGCAAAACCGGCTCAGGATCTACCAATCCAGACCCTTCTACCAACGCCTTGCCTTCTTCAGGCTTTGCCCCGCCCCAGGGGGATCCGAGCACACTTGGAAAGCTCTGGGATTTCACATGAGCGCCTTATTATTCGCTACAGAAGAGGGGGCGCCGGGGCCTGTCTCTGGAGCCCGGACACCCACCTGATCTGACCTGGTTTCTCTTGATTGCTTTTGTCACAGCGCCACCTGCTGGTGAGATCAGACTCTGGGTAGAAATGGGCTTACTCGGTTCTCGGTTCTTTATCCTTCCTCCACTCTTCCAGAAGAAACAAAGTTACTTATCATTTTCTTAGGAGCTGCCAGAAAGCAATCCCAAGCACCCAATAGGCAGAGAAGCTGCATTAAACCTTACTATGGCACCAGGGCAGGTCGGCCTTGCAAGGTGGGAAAAGGAGACGCAGACGAATCAAAAGGTGTAACCAGAATCTCAGCATGAATCTGGGAGAGAAGTCAGGCTCCAACATCCACTGAGCTCCCCATTCCCCAGGATGAGAGAAACACAAATCCATGATGTGTGTTAGGTCTTCAAGGCCCACATCCGAGACTCCGCTCCCTGCTGGCACGGCCCAGCACGGAACGACGGAACATTCTCGTTTGTGAGGACTCCCACGTGAGCACTGGTCAGACGGCACCGTGAGTTCTCACCCGCTACAAAGAGAATTTCGTTCAGTGTGGGATCGCCTCCCAGGGATCGAACCAGATAATGTATTTAAAGTAATTTGTGGAGAGGAAAGCCTTATACAAGCGGAAGTATTGTCGCGGTTGTGAATGAACCAACGACGGTCACCGGTAAGAACTGGGAGCACAGCAGAAGTACCTTTTGAAATTAAAAGCTCTCAGAGAAACGTCTGTTGGAGGGGTCACAGGTGGCAGAGATGAGGGAACAGTAGAGAAAATCGGCTTTTCTCATTTCTTGCCACTAAATCTCATTTTGCTTTTAGTTCATCCTCCCACAGAAATTTCCTGCAGATTAACCTGTGCAAGCTTTTCAGTGTCACTTTCGTCACCCGTCTCTCGTGAACTGGTTCTTACCGCCGCATATGTGAAAGAGGACAGTAAAAGGCTGTCCCCATCCCATGCCAAAACACAACTGCAACCGAATTCAGGCTGACTTGGGCACACCTGCTGTCCTGATCAGTGAGTGACAGCACGAACGACGCGAGGCAGGCAGAGCTCTGGACCAGTAACAGGAAGCAAGTCCCCGGTCACCGCAACCCCCCATTCACTCAACAGTCCAGACGCAGGACACGCTCACAGGACCTCAGATGCAGTGGGGCTTGGGGGTGGTGATGGCCGGGCCAACCACGTGGGGTCCTGAGTGTCTGAGCCAGAGGGAAGATGGACCAAAGACCCTGCATATTGTCCCCTCCCTTGTAGAAGACTAAGGTTGAACATTTGACAGGAGGAAATGGGCAAAGGGGTCCCCGAGGCCACCTTCCATTTTCTAGGCTGTGGGTTAGAATAGAAAGCCATGCTGTCCCTTGCCTGCTTGTTGGACTCTGATTAATGAGTCCCTTCATTTTATTCCAAATCAGAAACACGGGGGTGCCTGGGTGGCTCAGTTAAGTGTCTGACCCTCGATCAGCTTGGGTCGTGATCTTGTGGTTTGTGGGCTCGAGCCCCGCATCGGGTTCCATGCTGTTTGCATGGAACCTGCTTGGGATTCTGTCTGTCTCTGCTCTTCCCCCGCTCGTGCTCTTTCTCGGAATAAATAAACTTAAAGAAAAAATTATCCAAAGCAGCGTATATCCTGTTCAAAAGGGGAGTAGCAGGCAATTTTCTGTTATCTGCTTATGACCAACCAGACTACGGTAACGGTCATTCCTCTTCTGAAAGAGGTGGAATTAAAACTGGCTTTCACCTGAAATTATAAGGAAGTTCTAGTCATTACCATTATTTGGATCTTATTCCAAAGACTGTACTTTGCCCTAATTACTAGTCTTCTCTATTGAAAAACGTTGAAATGTCAACAAAGATCATTTTCCCAAATGTTGTGCCTTGATGTTGACTCTGTGAGCTCATTTAATAGGTCATTGGCTTTTCTGGGTCTTTAAAAAAACTCCATAGGGGCACCTGGATGGCTCGGAAGGTTGAGCGTCTGACTTCGGCTCAGGTCACGATCTCACAGTTCGTGAGTTTGAGCCCCGTGTCGGGCTCTGTGCTGACAGCTTGGAGCCTGGAGCCCACTTCGGATTCTGTGTCTCCCTCTCTCTGTCCCTCCCCTGCTCGCTCTCTCTCTCTCTCTCTCTCTCTCTCTCAAAAATAAACATTAAAAAAATCTTTTAAAAAAGAAAAAAGAAAACTCCGTAATTAACAGCAGCTTTCCATTTAGAAATCGTGCCGTAAGCCAGCGATACAACCTGCGCGCAAACTTCACTCTTCCATTTGTTTTATCGTCTATGATACATTTGAAGAACTGCTTGAATATTCCTCTCCCTAGAACGTTTCGGGAGGCTAAAAATAGCTCTTTAAGATCTCCAGTCCAACACAGCGACGCAGGAAGAACCTGAACGCACCTCCGGCGCTGATGCCTCACATCTACAGCTATTTATAGAGCAATTCCTCCTGGAGCCGAACTGAGGGCCGACTGAGCAGCTTCACCAAAGACAGAGAACAGCAAGAGAGAGAGAGAGAGAGAGAGAGACACGGTAGCGAAGCGAACCCCAGCCCGACACCAGGAGCTGCAGTGGGGACACTACCGAGGGACCATGAGCAGATTCGTCTGCGGTGAAGCCCAGAAAAAAAAAAAAGCCACAGTTGAGAAGCGCAATGAAAATATAAAGGAAGCAGGCCCGGAACCCCACGCAGTGGCGGCCGGGGCAGAGAGGCTGTCCCCCGTGTTAGTGCCGACGGGAGCAGGGGCTGGGTGCCCTCGCTGACCCGTCGCCCCAGGGAGTCGCAGGCTCCTCCTGGCCCCCACCGGCCCCAGCTGTCCCAGCAAGAGGCCACCCGAGGCGCACGCGGAACAGCCCTGCGCAGCACTCACTACAGCTCCCAGCGGCTCACCAAGGCGACGCGGGTGCAGAGCGCACTGCGACGCTCCAGTCCCGGGCCACGTGGACCACAGAGGACTCACCCGGAGTCCCGTCTGCGGAACCCACCCCCCCCCCCCCCCCCCCCCCCCGGAAGCCCCGGCCGATGCCCGCCTCAGCTCGAGCCGCATCGCCGGGTCAGCCCCAGAACGGAGTGCTCCAGGACCCCCAGCCTACGACAGCGACGGCTCCCGCCAGCCAGCCAAGGTCACCGGGCACAGTCCACCCAGGGGACCACCGTACGCAAGACCATTCCTCCAGGGTTAGGAGAAGCAGGGGCGCCCGGGTGGCTCGGTCAGTGAAGGGTCAGACTCCTGATTTCGGCTCAGGTCACGCTCTCATGACGCGTGAGTTCGAGCCCCACGCGTCCGGTCGTGCACTGAGAGCGCGGAGCCCGCTTGGGATTGTCTCTCTCCCTCTCTCTGCCCCTCCCCTGCTTGTGCGCACGCTCTCTCTCTAAAAAAAATTTTTTCAAAATTGAGGAAAAGTAGCTGTTCCACCTAACGCATAGAAACGAACACAGAGAGAAAAGCAAAATGGACAGAAAAACATGCTCCAAAGAATAAGACAAAACCTCAGAAAAAAAGAAATGAATGAAATGCAGATAGAAACAATCTCCCAAAGAATTCAAAGTAATGTTCACAAAAATGCTCGTCGGGATGGAGAGAAGAGTGGACGTGCCCAGTGAGAACTTCAACGAAGTGACAGAAAATATAAGAAACACCAGTCGGGAGTGAAGAAGTTGGTAACTGAAGTGAAAAATACATTAGAGAGAACAGATTAGAAAATGCAGAACAGACCAACGATCTGGAAGACGGGGCCTTGGAACAGCAAAAAGAACAGCAAAGCTGAACAAAAAGAAAAAAATGTAAATGACGACAGGTTAAGGGATCTCTTGGACAATGTAAAGCAAGCAAACATTCACATTATAGGAAACCCAGAAGGAGGAGAGAGAGGGAAAGGGGCAGAAACATCATCTGAAGACACACCAGCTGGAAACTTCCCTAACCAAGGGAAGCAAACAGACGCGTGGGTTCAAGAAACAGAGAGTTTCAAACAAGATGAACCCAAGGAAGTCCACACTACGACACACGATCGTTAAAATGCCAAAGATTACAGAGAAAGAGAATTTGAAAAGCAGCAAGACGAGAGATAACTGCCGGCGAGGACAGCCACGCCACAGAGACGGATGGAACTGTTGCCGAGTTTATCGTGAGGACTGTCTCGATGATCCCAGTGACCGAAATGATGCCACTCTTCCAACCTGGGAATCTTTTTGTCTGAAACTCAACAGACCGTAGACTTCCAGCAGAGAAAGGAATCTCTTGTTCGGGCCTTGCTTCTGCTCCGTGAGACCCTGTTAGCGGCCCTGCTGGACGCCGCTTATACTCTCCTGTGAGCACCAGAAAGTTTGAGATGTTTTTCGGATGAGGAAAGGACCGGGTGAAGGCACTGATCTTTTTGGTTCGGAACCAACATGGGACGATTCTTCAGACAGCGTTAGAAAATGTGACGGTCCGCTTCAGAGAGGCTGTGGAGAATGCGGTATGGGTCCGAAATGCCTGGGGAACCAGGAAAAGTTCATACCTGCCTGTGTGGTAAACTATTCCCAGACCCCCTGCGCCTTCCCCTCCTCCTTCCAGCTGAAGAACAATATAACCCTTCTGGGCCAGGCACGGACAGGTGCTGGCGATCACCATACGGCTCTGAAAATGGACCTCAGAGGCCGGTCTCCGGGTTCTCTGAAGGCTACTACTGTTTTCAAACAGTGTAATCAGACCTTTGAAACTCACAAGTCAACTACACCCCTACAAGCAAGAATCCTTGAGCCGGAGATACGCATGGATTCAAGGGTCATTCATGACAACAGACTAGAAAAAGAGACACTTTGGGAGACTATCCTCGACTAAGACAAGAATTTGCACAATGTAAGCTTGAAACAAAGTCCAAAGTGACGTAAACGGAGACATCTGGCAGCTCCCGGGTGGCTCAGTCGGTTAAGACGCCGACTCCCGATTTCGGCTCAGGTCACGATCTCACAGGCTTGAGATGAGGCTCTGTGTTGGGGTCAGTGAGGAGCACAGAGCTTGCTGGGGATTCTCTCTCTCCATCTCTGCCCCTCCCCTGCTCATGTTATCTCTCTCTCTCTTTCAAAACAAATAAACTTTAAAAATTTTTAAAAATAAAAAAGAACTGGAGACATCTTGGCTGAGAGAAAAGAACCCCTCCGGTGCCTAATAAAGTTCTCCAGCCCGCGGCTTCTGGAAGTGGTGAAATCCGTGGCACCAACTGGTCCTTCAGATGATACACACTTTCTCCACTGCTCCCTTGCACACCCATAAGGGAAAGGATGATTTTAAAATCAGAGACAAATAAGATGTGGTTTTGTAAGCACAGTATTTTCTTGACTATATTGCATATGCGTTTCAGTTAACAGCTAGTTGGATGGCTTCTGTTTATAAACTTGTGTTTTAGAAATGAATTCTTGATATTGACAATTTAGAAATATTCAGTATACTTCTGGGGACTGATTCTTTCCTCCTCGACTGTGTACCTCTCTCCTCCATATCCTACAAAGCATAGCAATTGGGAGCCTTTAAAAAGTGACAAGATGTCCTTTTATTCATTACTGTCTCTCGATCCTGGAGAGATCAGGTTCTAATTGCTTGTTTCCATGAATTTCGTCCTAAGCCTTGGATCATGGAAAGCAGCAGCAAGAAACTATCCTCAACTCAAAACTTCCTAGGAAAATCATAAAGTTGGCTCATTCAAAGGGTTCAGTTGGGTCCATTAAGTGATTGCAGGAGGTAGCATATCACATGATTCAGTTATATAAAAGAATACCTTCATTGTAAATAGGAAGCTTTTCATAATGTTTTATCATACATATGGTATTCAAACTCACCATACTATACTGATTTGTGAATAAGGGTTTTAAAACTGGTAAAAAGAAATAAACAAAAGCAGCATGAGAGAAGCAGCTAGTTATATACAAAGTAAAACCCCACAAAGCTATCGGCTGATTTTTCAGCAGAAAGTTTGCAGCCAGAAGGCAGCAGCATGATAAATTCAAAGTGCTGAAAGAAAAAAAACAAAAAACAAAAAACCTACAACCAAGAATACCTGGCAATTCTCCTCAGAATTGGAGGAGAGGTAAAGAGTTGCCCATACCAAGGAAGGCAGGGAGGGAGGAAAAAAATAAAGGAGTTCATCACCACTGAACTGGACTTACAAGAAATGTGAAAGCACTTCTTAAATGGAAAAGAAAAGGCCATAATTATAAGAAAATTGTGAAAGGAAAAAATTTCATGAATAAAATCAAATAAATAGTAAAGGTAGCAATCATTTATGAAGCTAGTATGAAGGTTAAAAGACAAAAGTAGTAAAAATCAACTCTATCTAAAAAATTAGATAAGAGGACCCACAACCTAAAAAGATGTAAAATGTGACCATATATACATAAAACATGGACGGGGGAATAAAAGTGAAGTTCTTTTAGGATATGTTCAAACTTAAGTGACCATCAACTTAATACAGACTGCTATATATATTTATATATATTTTTTATATATGAATACAGGCCGCTATATATTTATATATGTACATTTAAAATTTTTTTAATGTTTGTTTTTGAGAGAGAGAGAGAAAGAGAGCACAAGCAGGGGAGGGGCAGAGAGAGAGACACCCACACACACAATCTAAAGCAGGGTCCAGGCTCTAAGCTGTCAGCACAGAGCCCAACGCGGGGCCTGAACCCACAAACCGTGAGATCATGACCTGAGCTGAAGTCGGACGCTTAACCAACTGAGCCACACAGGCACCCCTATATGTATATTTTATATGTGAATTTCATGGCAACCACAAACCAAAAACCTATAATAGATGCCCAAATATTATAGGAAAGATAGCCAAGCATAACCTAAAGAAACTCATCAATCACGAGGAAAGAGCAAAAGAAGGAGGAACAGAGAAGAACTACAAAAACAACCAGAAAACAACTAACAAAGTCGTAAGACATGCATCCCTACCAATACTTAGGTTGGATGTAAATGGTCTAAATGCTCCAATAAAAGACATGAGGTGTCTAAATGGATAAAAAAGGAAGGCCCACCTATAGGCTACTTAGAAGAGACTCACTTCAGACCATACAGACTAGAAGTTCAGAGGGAAAAAGATATTCCACGCCAATGGGGGGAAAAAAGATGGGGTAGCAATACACATTTGGCAAAAAAAAGAGTTCAAAACAAAGAATGTAACAAGAAAGTAGGGCATTAAAAATAAAAGGATAAATCCAACTAGAGGATATAACAATATCCGTGCACATAACACTGGTGCACTTCAAACAAAAATATTAACAGACAAAAAGGGTGACACTGACAATAATACAATAATAACTTAGGACTTTAACATCCCACTGACATCAATGCACAGATCATCCAGGCAGAAAGTCAATAAGGAAACAGTGTCCTTAAATGGCACATTAAACCAGGTATACTGAACAGATATATATAAAACGTCCCATCCAAAAACAACAGAATACATCTTCTATTCAAGTGCACATGGAAACTTCTCCAGGATATCTCATGTTGGCCACAAAACAAGTCTCAATAAATTTAAGCTTTAAAGCCTATTAAACATCTTTTCTGAACACATTGGATGAAACTAGAAATCAATTACAAGAAAAAACTTGAAAACATGTGGAGCTTAACGACATGCTGCTGAACAACCAGAGGAAAAATGAAGAAACCAAACAGAAAACTTAAAAGTACATGGAGACATAAATGAAAATGAAAACACAACCCAAAATCTTTGGGACACAGCCAAAGGTTCTAAGAGGGAAATATATACCAATACAGGCCTGCCTGAAGAAAAAAGAAAAATCTCAATCTAAACTTACACGTACAGAAACTAGAAAAAGAATAAAACCCAAAGTTAGAAGGAAGAAAATAATACAAGATCAGAGCAGAAATTAAATGAGAGAGACTAAAAAAACAACAAAACAAAACAAAATAACAAAAAACAATAGAAACATTGTTAGAGAACATAGAACATATAATCATAGAGTTATAGAACATAGAGCTGGTTCTTTGGAAAGATAAATCAAATTGATAGCCAGACTCATCAAGGAAAAAAAAAAAGGATGACACAAAATCTGGAAAGAAGTAACAACCAACCAACACCGCAGAAACACAAAGAACTATGAAAGACCTACTATGAAAAATTACCTATCAACAATTGGACAACCCAGAAGAAATGGATACATTCCTAGAAACATATAATCTTCCAAAACAGAATGAGGAAAAATAGAAAATCTGAACAGAATGGTTACCAGCTATGAAATGGAATCAGTAAAACAAATCCCAACAAATGAAAGCATTCACAGGTGAATTCTACCAAGAATTTAAAGAAGAGTTAATACCTATTCCTGTCAAACTATTCCAAAAATTAGGAGAGAAAAGAAAGCTTCCAAATACATTCTATAAGGCCAGCATTATCCTCATACAAAAACCAGACTACAAAAAAAAAAAAAAAAAAGGAAATGACAGGCCAATATCCCTGATAAACATCAACTCAAAAATCCTTAAGACAATACAGCAATTCACCAATACGTTAAAAAGATCATTCGCCACAATCAGCGCAATTTATTTTGAGGATGCAAAGATGATTCAATGTCCACAAAATCAACGTGATACACGTTAACAACTGAAAGATAAAAATTATGTGACCATCTCATTAGATGCAGAAAAAGCATTTGACAAAATTCAATATCCATTCATGATAAAAACTCTCAAAAAGTAGATTTAGTGGGGACATACCTTAATATAACAAAGGCAAAAACGTGACAAACCCCTAGGTAACTCTATGAAGAAAAACAGAGCTTTCCCTCTAAGATCAGGAACAAGACAACAATGTCCACTCTTGCCACTTTTATTCAAATAGCACTGGAAGTCCTAGCCACAGCCATCAGACAATGAGAAGAAACAAAAGGTATCCAAGTTGGTAAGGAAGAAGTAAAACTATCACTATGGCAGGTGACATGATTCTATATGCAGAAAACCCTAAAGACTCCACCAAGAAACTAACAGAATATGTGAACTGAGTAAATTTGCAGTATACAGAATGAACATACAAAAATCTGCTGTGTTCTTATATAAAAACAACAAAGTAGCAGAAAGAGATACCAATTCCCTTTATAGCTACACCAAAAAGAATAAATTACCTAGGAATACACTTAACCAAGGAGGTGAAAGACCTTTACTTTGAGAACTATAAACACTGATGAGATAAACTAAAGACAACACAAATGGAAAGATATTCCATGTTCATGGATTGGGAGAGTATTATTTTTTTAAGTTTATTTATTTTGAGTGAGTGAGGCGGGGGTGGGGGGCGGACACAGGAGAGAAGCAGAAAGAGGGAATGAGAGAGAATCCCAAACAGGCTCCACAACGTCAGTGTGAACCCCAATGTGGGGCTCGAACTCACAAACTGTGAGATCATGATCTGAGCTGAAATCAGGAGTCAGACACACAACCAAATGAGCCACCCAGGTGCCCTGGATTGGAAGACTATTATTAAAATGTCCACACTACCCAAAGCTCATTGCAATCCCTGTCAAAATACTAATAGCATTTTTCACAGAACTAGAACAAATAATTCAAAATTTTGCGTGGAACCACAGAAGACCTTGAATAGCCAAAGTAATCTTAAAAACAAAGCTGGAGGTATCCCAGTTTCAAGTTTCAAACCCCAGTTTCAAGATCTACTACAATAGTCAAAACAGTATGGTGCTGGCACATAAAGGAACATTTCAATGGAATACAGTGAGAGCCCAGAAATAAACCCACGGTTCTATGGCCAATTCAGGTATGACAAAGGAAGCAAAAATAGCGGGTGGGGAGAAGAACAGCTCTTCAACAAACAGTGCTGGGAAAACAGGACAATGACATGCAAAGTGGATCACTTTCTTCCACCAGACACAAAAATAAAATGGATTAAAGACTTAATGTGAGGCCTGAAACCAGAAAACTCATGGCAGAAAACATAAACAGTAATCTCATGGACTTTAGCCTTAGCAACGTTCTAGATCGGTGTCCTCAGACAAGGGAAGCAAAAGCAAAAATAACCTGTTGAGACTACACCACCAATAAAAAGCCGTGCACAGTGAGGGAAACCATAAAAAGGCAACCTACTGAATGTAAGAAAATATTTGCAAATGAAATATCTGATAAGGGATTAATATCCAAAAAATATAAAAACGTATTCAACACTAAAAAAAATAAAATCTAACTAGAAAATGGGCAGAGGACCTGAATAGACATTTCTCCAGAGAAGACATACAGATGGCCAAAGGCACAGGAAAAGACTCTCAACCTCACTAACCATCACGATACGCAGATCGAAACCACAATTAGGTATCACCTTCCAACAGTCAAAATGGCTGGTATCAAAAAGACAAGCAATAGGCGTTGGTGAGGATGTGGAGAAAGAGCAAGCCCTCGTGTAGTTTTGCTGGGAATGTAAACTGATGTAGCAACTGTGGAAAATAGTACGGAGGTTCCTCAAAAACTTAAAATAGCAATAATACGCGATCCAGTAATTCTAGCCCTGGCTATTTACCCAAAGAAAATGAAACCACGAATTCAAAAAGATACATGCCCCCCATTTTTATTGCAGCATTATTTATAAGAGCCCAAGTTATGAAAACAACTTAAGTGTTAATAGATGAATGGCTAAATATGTGTGTACACGCACACACACGCGCGCACACACACAGAGGAATATTACTCAGGCATAAAAAAGAATGAGATCTCACCATTGGTGACAACATGGGTGGACACAGAGGGCATGATGCTAAGAGAAAGAAGTCAGAGAAAGATAAATACCATATGATTTCACTTCTATGTGGAACTTAACAAACAAAACAAATGAAGAGACAAACAAAAAAGCAGGAACACAGCCACAAATGCAGAGAACTGGCAGTTTCCAGAGGCAACTGGAGTGGGCATTGTAAAACGGGGAAAGGGAGTGAGAAGCATAGGCTTCCTTCCGGTTGTCAAATGAAGGTGACAGGGATGCAAGGTCCAGCGTGGGGACTACAGGGTATTCTAATAGCGCTGTGTGGTGACAGATGGCGGCTACACTCGTGGGGAGCACAGCGTAACACGGAGCCATCAAATCGCCATGTTGCACACCTGAACCCGAGGTAATACTGTGCGTCAGCTAGGCTTCAAGAATGCAAGGATACTGCATTCTTTCATCGGAAATATCATTACCACGACACCAATAAAAGACGACTAAACCTTGCCGGTTAAAAACTGGCGTTCATGGTTTTTTAAGAAAAAGGTAATACGTGCGCATTTACAGAACATTTTAGACACGCAGTAGAATCCCACAACTTAGAAACAGCATTGTTAAAATTTGAGTCTATTTTCATTTAAGACTTCTTCTCTATGTGGGCACATATTTTTTAATGCTTATTTTTTGACAGAGAGAGCAGGGGAGGGGCAGAGAGAGAAGGAGACAGAGGATCCAAAGCGGGCTCCACACCGAGAGCAGAGAGCCCGAGGCGGGGCTCGAACTCACAGACTGTGAGATCATGGCCTGAGCCGAAGCCAGACGCTTCCGCGCCCCGAGCCCTCCGCCGTCTTGCACCCTCCTGGGCTGTGGAGCAAGAAAGGCACCGGTTCAGGCCGAGGGCCCCACCTGGTGCGCTGCTCCAGACCCCCTAGGCCTTGCTGGGTCTCTGGCAGCACTGATCTTAGACCTTCCTCGCGACCCTAAGTGCCTCAGTTCCCGGCACGTCACCCACGGTCGGTCGGCCATCTCCGGCCTCTTCCTTCTCTGCTCCCAGCCTCCGGGCCCCTCTGCCGCCCCCACCCTGCTGCTTCTGCAAGTTCAAGGTCCTCTTCTCGGGCTCTGCCCTGGCACCGCTCCCTCCCCCGGAAGCGCGCGCAGCCTCTCCCATTGAGCAACGTGAAAATGGACGACCGTCCCCGTTCCTGCTTCCGCGGTCCACTCTCCTCTCTCCTTCCCCTACGTCCTGCCTGCCGTCCCTCCCCCGTGGCCTGGAGGCTGCTCAGCAGGGTCGCCGGTGGCCTTGGGTCCGGCTTCCAGGGACAGTGGCGTGTTACAGCCGCCAGTGGCCCTTGCTGCCCACAGCTGACCATTCCTCGGATCAAACTGTCCCGTCCCCCATCGCTCTCGCTTTGCCTTTGGACGGGCTTCAGACGGTTGCCGCTGCACGTTACGCAGCACGCCCTGCGTGACCCAAACTTTCGGCCCTCGCTGGTCCCTTCCCCTCTTGCTCACACTGCGACCTGGCCCTGAGCACTCGCCTCGCGTCCCCGTGTCTGCCCCTCCTCTCTGCCTTGGGGGACGCCTGCTCCCAGGACTCAGGCACCACGAGCCCAACCTGCCCCAGGGCTGCACCTCCTGTAAGCCCGACCGGAGTGGAACCTGTCACAGGTCACCAAGTCCTGTCGATCCTGTCTCCTAAACCCGCCTGAGCAGACAGATATTGGATACATTTTTTTTTTTTAATGAAGACAATTACTTCATATTAACAAAAGGAACGCAAAGGAGATAGAAGAGGGTAAAAGGGTAAAGAATATTTGACCTAAGACTGGATTAAAGGGAGACAAGGGGTTCTGATCCAATGGCGACCCGGGAAGGCCCCGACCTGCCCTCCCCTGCAGACACAGCATACCCGCCGCTATTTGCAGAGCGACTCCCCCTGGAGAGCGGGAGGCTAGCAGGTTCCGCGAGCGACAAACAGACCGTGTACAGTACAGGGGTGGGACCAAGACACCCTAATGGAGGGAACCTCTGCCTCCTATTCTGTGAGCTGCAGCGGGAGGGGACACCACTGAGGGTCTGAGGGCACATTCGCCTGCTGTGGGGCACAGAAAAAGAGGCGCATTTTAAAAGCACTGGGGGGGGGGCTGGTTACTGGACCCCTCTCCAGATCAGAAAAGCTGGCAAGCAGCATGGCAACCGCCCTGACAGCACAGACAAGAGCGGGTCTGGGTGCCACATGTAGCCCACACCTCTGGGAGCCCCTAGCCCCTAACCCACGCCCCGAATTCCCTGGGGCACAGAAAAGCACGTGTGGTTCAAAAGAGCAACTAAAACGTAAAAGACGCAGTACTAGAACTCCGCCAAATGGCAGGGGAGCCGCTGGGACTCTCTCCGGGTCCCAGGGGCTGGCAAGTGACACGGTTTACACTCCCCCCTCTACCTTGATAGGGCAGACAGGAGCGAGGGTTGTGCACCCCAGCCCGTCTAGCACTTCAGTAAACCCTGAGATCCTAGCCCACACCAGCCACAGCGGTTCAGCCGGGGGAACCCCAGCATGGCTCACATAGGAACACCACCGGTCAGCAAGCACTACGGCACCAGTGATCTCACCGAAGTGACACAGGTTCAGAGAACCTCAGAACATTCCAGGCCTGCATCGCTTTGACTCCAGGTGCCACGCCAAGGCAGCCCTTGGCTTGCGCCCACTTCAGCCTCAGCTGTCTGACCAGGGCACCCTTTGAGAGGAGAGCCACAGGAACAGCCCCACCCCACACCAGCCCATCCCACTCTGGCAGCCCCCACATGGAGTGCCCGAGGACACATAGCCCATGACAGCCACAGCTCCAGCCAGCCAGTCACCAAGCACACCGTCTACACAGGGGACATTGGTATACAAGTCATTCCTTCAAGCTTAGAAATAGCTATTCTACCTAATTCATAGAAAAATACATAGTTAAACAAAATGAGGAGACAGAGGAATGCGCTCCAATTGAGACACCGAGACAAACCTCAGGGAAAGGGGGAAAAAAAAAGCTAACTGAAATGGGGATCAGCAATCTACTTGGCAAAGAATTCAAATTAATGTGTGTGAGGATGCTCACAGGATGGAGAGAAGAGTGCAGGAACTCAGCGCGAACTTCAACGAAAAGATGGAAACTAGTAAAAAAAATAGCCAGAATTGAAGAACAAAATAACTAAAGTGAAAAATATGCTACAGGGAATCAACAATATTAGAGGATACAGAAGAACGGATCAGTGATCTGGAAGACACGGTGATGGAAAGCATCCAAGCTGAATAACAACAACAAAAAAAGAATTTCAAAAAGCAGACTAGGTTAAGAGATCCCTTGAACAACATCAAGCAAACAGACATTTGCATTATAGGGGTCGCAGAAGAAGAGATGGAGAAAGGGACAGGAAAATTATTTGCAGACAGAAGAGCCTGAAAATTTCGCTAACCTGGGGAAAGAAACAGACATCAGGTTCAGGAAACAGACTTTCGAACAAGATGAACCAGAGGGGGTACAACCCCCAACATATAAAAATAAAAACGTTGAAGATTAAAGATAAAGAGAATTTTTAAAGCAGCAAGAGAGAAATAACTAATACATACAAGGAAAATCCCATGAGGTTATCAGCTGATTTTTTTCAGCAGAAACTTTGACTAGATCATGCTTGTCCTTTCTGGCCTGTAAAGTGCTGAGAGGAAAAAACCTACGACCAAAAATGCTCTACTCGGCAAGGTTATCATTAGACTTGAAGGAGAGAGAAAGAGTTTCCCAGACAAACACATGTTAAAAGAATTCATCACCACTAAACCAGCTTTACAAGGAATGTTAAAGACAGTTCTTTAAGTGGAAAAGAAAAGGCCATAATTAGAAGAACATTATAAGAAGAAAACATTTCATGAGTGAACTCAGACAAACATTAAGGAGTAGTGCAATCACTTATGAAGATTAAAAGACAAAAGTAGTAAAAGCAACTATCTAAAAGAAATTAAGGAAAATCACTAAAAATATGGAAAATATGAAAACATACTTAAAACATGGAGGGTGGGAGCAAAAATTAAAGTCTCCAAACTTAAGTGACTATCAGCTTGATATAGACTGCTGTATATTTAGAATATTACACATAAACCTCAAGGCAACCACAAACCAAAAAACATAATAACTTCAAGAAAAATAAAGGAAAAAAAGCCCAGTATACCACTACAGGAAGTCATCAATCATAAGGAGAGCAAGAGAAAAACAAAACAGAGAACTACAGAAACAACCAAAAAACAATGAACAAAATGGCAAAAAAAAAAAAAAAAAAAAAAAAAAAAAAATAACCAGCCTAAAAGGTGCCCGAGACCACGTTGGTGGGGCTGCTTTTTGTTTTTTTTTTTTTTTTTTTTTTTTCT
>NW_026057586.1:13601353-13603564 GCF_023721935.1 Panthera uncia | reverse complement strand
AAAAAAAAAAAAAAAAAAAAAAAAAAAGTACATACCTCTTAATAACGAGGTTAGGGACACCTAGGTGGCTCAGCTGATTGTTTGACTCTTTTTTTTTTTTTTAATTTTTTTTAACTTTTATTTATTTTTGAGAGACAGAGTGCGAGCAGGGGAGGAACAGAGGGAGACACAGAATCCAAAGCAGGCTCCAGGCTCTAAGCTGTCAGCACAGAGCCTGACTCAGGACTCGAACTCACAAACCACAAGTTCATGACCTAAGCCAAAGTCAGACGCTCTACCGACTGAGCCACCTCAGCGCCCCGAGTGTTTGACTTTTGATGTCGGCTCACGTTATGATCCTCAGGTCATGTGATTGAGTCAGACAGTGAGCATGGAGCCTGCTTAAGATTCTCTCTCCCCTCTCTTCCCCCTCCCCTACTCATATGCAAGTTCTCTCTCTCTCTCCCCCCTCTGCCCCTCTGCCCTACTCATATGCAAGTTCTCTCTCTCTCTCCCCCCACCTGCTCCTCTCCCCTATTCGTATGCAAGTTCTCTCTCTCTCTCCCTCTCTCTCTCTCCCTCTCAAATTAAAAAAAAAAGTTTTAAAATTATGATTAGGTTAGATTTAAAAGGTCTAAAAGCTCCAATAAAAGACATGAGGAATCTGAATGGATAAAAAAGGAAGACCCATCTATAGGCTGTCTAGAAAAGACTCACTTCAAACCTAAAGACACATACAGACTGTAAGTGAAGAGATGAAAAAGATACTCCATGTATTTGGAATCAAAGATGACCAGGCGAGCAATACTTAGATCAAAGAAAATGATAGGCTTAAAAAAGCAAAACAAAACTGTAACAAGAGACAAAGAAGGGCATTACATAATGATAAAGGAGTCAATCCAACAAGGGGACTGAGGATTTAATAACTGTAAATATCTATGCACACAACACTGGAGCACCTAAGCATAAAACAGACATTAACAGACATAAAGGGAGAAATTGACAGTAATACAATGATTAGGGGACTTTAACACCACACCTATATCTGTGGCTAGATCATTCAGGCAGAAAACCAATGAGGAAACAGTGTCCTTGAAGGACATATTAGACCAGAGGGACTAACAGGTATATAAAACATTCTACCCGAGAACAGAATACACATTCCTTTCAAGTGCACAAGAAACATTTTCCAGGATGTACCACATGTTAGGCCACAAAACAAATTCTAATAAATTTAGGAAGATTAAAACCATATCAAGCATGTTTTCTAACCACAACCAGTATAAAACTGGAAATCAATTACAAGAAAAAAAACTGGAAAAAGCACAAACACACGGAAGCTAAACAACAATGATACTAAAAACCAGAGGGTCAGGAGCGCCTGGGGGGCTCCATCAGTTACATGTCCAGCTTCAGCTCAGGTCACGATCTTGCAGTTTGTGGGTTCAAGCCCCACGTTGGGCTCTCTTCTGTCAGTGCAGAGCCCACTTCAGATCCTCTGTCCCCTCCCTTCTCTCAAAACAAACAAACAAACATTAAAAAACCCACAGTGGGTCAAAGAAGAAATCTAAGAGGAAATTTTAAAAAAGGAAAACCATGGAAACAAATGAAAACACAAAAACCCAAAATGTTTGGGAAACAGCAAAAGCAGTCCTAAGAGGAAAATTTATAGCAATACAGGCTACCTTAAGAAATAAGAAAAGTCTCAAAGAATCTCACCTTACACCTAAAGGACTAGAAAAAGAAGAGCAAAAGCCTAAGTTTAGTGTAAGGAAGGCTATAATGAATATAAGAGCAGAGAGATTAAAAACAAACAAACAAAAACAATAGAGAAGAGAGAGGAAATAACAAGGACCACAGAAGGGCAAGGAAATATGAAAGACTCCTATGAAAAATGATATGCCAACAAACTGGACAACCTAGAAGAAATGGATACATTCCTAGAAACATACAATCTTACAAAACTGAAGCAAGAAAAAAATCTGAAGCAGGAAATCTGAACAGAACAATAACTAGTCACAAAAATGAATTGGTAACAAACTAAAGTCCAGGACCAGACAGATTCACAAGTGAATTTAAAGAAGAGTTAACTGCTAGTCTCATCAGACTATTCCAAAAATTAGAAGAGGAAGGAAAGCTTCCACATATATTCTACGAGACAAGCATTACCCTAACACCAAAATCAGGCAAAGACATGGAGGAGGAGGAGGAGGAGGAGGAGGAGGAGGAGGA
>NW_026057586.1:13505778-13601253 GCF_023721935.1 Panthera uncia | reverse complement strand
GAGGACGAGGAGGAGGACGAGGAGGAGGACGAGGAGGAGGACGAGGAGGAGGACGAGGATGAAGAAGAAAGGAAATGACAGACCATGAACACATGAATTCAAAAATCCTCAACAAAACATTAGCAAAGTATATTCAATAATACATTAAAGGGATCATTCACCATAATCAAATGGGGTTTACTTGGGGGGATTCATGGATGGTTCAATATCCACAAATCAATGTGATACACCACATTATTAAATTGAAAGATAAATATTATATGCTCATCTCAATACATGCAGAAAAAGCATCTGACAAAATTCAACATCCATTCATGATCAAAACTCTCAACAAAGTAGGTTTAGAGGGAACATACCTTAACATAATAAAAGGCCCTATGTGACAAACACAAAGCTAACATCATATTTAATAAGGAAAATCTGAGGGCTTTTCCTTTAAGATCAGGAACAGGACAAAGATGTCTGCTCTCACCACTTTTATTCAAAATAATTCTGAAAATCCTAGCCACAGCAATCAGACAAGAAATAAAAGGCATCCAAATTGGTAAGGAAGAAGTAAAACTGTCACTATTTGTAGACGACATACTATACAAAAAAAAAAAAAAAAAATTCTATGGGGTGCCTGGGTGGCTCAGATGGTTAAGCATCCAACGTCAGCTCAGGTCATGATCTCATGGTCCGTGAGTTCGAGCCCTGCGTCAGTCTCTGTGCTGACAGCTCAAAACCTGGAGCCTGCTTCAGATTCTGTGTCTCCCCCTCTCTCTGACCCTCCCTCGTTCATGCTCTGCCTCTGTCTCAAAAATAAATAAACATTAAAAATTTTTTTTCTTAATTCTAAAGGCTTTACCAAAAAAATATTAGAGGTAAAAAATGAATTCAGTAAAGTTGTAGGATGTAAAATTAATATGCAAAAATCTGTTGCATTCCTATAAACTAATAACAAAGTAGCAGGAATAAAAATGAAGAAAACAATTCCAGTTACAATTTACAAGTCCATTTACAATTGCACCAAAAAGAATAAAACACCTCAGTATCAACTTAACCAAGGAGGTGAAAGACCTGTACTCGGAAAACTATAAACATTGACGAGAAAAACTGATGACAGCACAAACAAATGGAAAGATATTCCATGTTCGTAGGCTGGAAGCATATTGTTGAAATGTCCACACTACCCAAAGCTATCTATGGATTCAATGCAATCCCTGTAATATACCAATAACATTTTCCACAGAACTAGAACAAATAATTCTGAAATTTGTTTAGAACCATGGAAGACTTCAAAGAGCCAAGGAAATCTTGAGAAAGAATAAAGCTGGAGATATCACCATTCCAGATTTCAAGATCTACTACAAAGCGGTAATAACCAAACCAGTATGGTACTGGCACAAAAACAGACATAAGAAACAATGGAACAGAGTAGAGAGTCCAGAAATAAACCCACGCTTCTGTGGCTAATTCATCTATGACAAAGGAGGTAAGGATATACAAGGAGGAAAAGACAAGTCTCTTCAATGGATGCTGCTGGGAAAACTGGACAGCTACATGCAAAAGAATGAAACCAGACCACTTTCTCTTACCATGCACAGAAATAAACTCGAAATGGATTAAAGACCTAAATCTCGGCGTGAAACCATAAAACTTCTAGAAGAAAACAAAGGCAATAATCTCTTTGACATCAGCCTTAGTGACATTTTTCTAGATATGTTAGGGTTAGGGTTAAACAAAACAAAAAACAAAAGCAAAAATAAACTAATTGGACTAACAAAATATAAAGCTTTTTCACATCAAAGGAAACCATCAACAAAACAAAAAGGCAACCTACAGAATGGAAGATTTTCAAATGACATATTTGATAAGGGATTAATATCCAAATATATTAAAAAAAAAACCTTTTATAACTGAACACCCCAAACCCTAAATAATCCAATTAAACATGGGCAAAGGACCTGAATAGACTTTTCCCAAAGACAACATACAAATGACCCACAGACACATGAAAAGATGCTCAACACCATTAATTATCAGGGAAATGCAAATCTAAACTACAATGAGATACCACCTAACACTTGTCAAGATGGCTAGTATCAAAAAGACAAATATATTTTGGCGAGACTGCGGAGAAAAGGGAACCCTCCTGCACTGCTGGTGGAAACGTAAAACTGCACAGCCACTATGGAAAACACTATGGAGGTTCCCGCCCAGATTAAAGTAGCAATACTACAAGTCCAGTAATTCCACTACTATTTACCCTTAGAAAATGAAAACACTAATTTGAAAAGATATATGCATCTCTAGGTTTACTGCAGCATTATTTATATAACCAAGATATGGAAGCTACCTAAGTGTTGGTGATAGATGCATGGATAAAGAAGATGTGGTATACACGATGGAATATTACTCAGCCATAATAAAGAATGAGATCTTGCCATGTGACAACGTGGATGGATCCAAAGAGTATAATGTTAAGTGAAATAACTCAGAGAAAGACAAATTCCATACGATCTCACTTATACGTGGAATCTAAAAATTAAAGAAACAGACACAAGAAAAAGCAACAAACAGACCTACAAATACAGACCTACAAATACGGAGAACTGGTGGTTGCCAGAGGGGAGAGCGTTGGGCAAAATGAGGGAAGGGGAGTTAGAGACACAGGCTTCCAGTTTGGAATCCATTGCAGGGATGAAAGGTACAGCATAGCAAATATAGTTAATGGTATCGTTTTAGCATTGTAAAGCCATACTTGGGGTGAGCACAGCATATCTAGTGTTTGAATCACTGCTGTACTCCTGAAACAAATGTAACACTGTGTTTCAACTACACTTCAATGGAAAATAAAAATGAAGACAAGTTAGTCTTCTCTTCTCCAGAGGAAGAGAATTTCAAGGACAGGAAACTGCACAAGCAAAGACCTGAAGGGAGGGGCACAGGTGGGATATTCAGGGGGAGTGGGCATCAATAGCATCCCTCTTCTTTGCCTCCCTCCCCGTTCTGTCTGAACCAATGGTGAAATAAGACAAAAAGACGCAGAAAAGGAAAAAGGATCATTTTTACTAAAGCAGGTAAAGGAGAATGTGGTTTAGTTCACTGTGGCTTCTGATGATTGAGCCCCATCATCAGCCAGATGACTGCCCCCCAGTAGCACTTGATGGAGGTAGACCTCCTCTGGTGCAGAGAGCGCCCTCTGCAGGGCACAGCTGAGGTAGATATCCTCCTTACTCTAGCGCAGAGGGCGCCCCCTGGTGGGGACAGCTGAACTAGACCTTCTCCTTGCTCTGACGCAGAGGGTGCCCCCTGGTGGACACAGCTGAGAACTGGGGCTCCCCAGGGGAAGGGGAGAGCTAAGTACAAGGGGACAGAGTGCCACAGCTGGAAGAAGGTTCCTACTGGCTTCAAGCCAGGGAGATAGAGTTCAATGGTTAGAGCTCAGGGACCCAGGGCAAGAGGGTGTGACGTGAGCCCACAGATGTAGGCAAGGTCAGGGGGTGTCAGAGAAGGTCAGCTCTTTTCCAGGTGGCTGGCAGAGAGATGGGCATGAGGCAGGTGCTTAAAGTTTTCTCCTGCCGTTGGGACCTCAGACAGCACTGGTACAGGTATCAGGTTGAACCATTTTCAGTTGTTGTTTTGGTAGAGTAAAAATTGGTTGCATATCCACAATTTCCAATGGTTCAACTTAGTACATATAGTCCTTCGGAGCTGTGGGACAATGTCCTGCGGAACTAGCTCGCCGCCCCCACGCTCCTGGCTTCACCCTGTGCTCCAGGGTATGTTTATGAAGCGCCTATGAGTGACTCTGGTTAGGCGTTTCCCTGTATTTTTTGATTTGCTTATTGTGTCCAGCACAGGCCATTTCCCATACTCCAAGATCAATAAATATCAAGTAAATCATCGAAAAACGAGTGGAAACTGCAATCTGGATGATTAGCTGATTTATGCCTTTAATGAACCTATGTCACTGTCCCCACGGTGGGCAGGCACCCAGGAGCTCACCGCCGCCATCTCATTTCTCACGGAGCCAAAGACAAACCGGAACAGTACCCTTCAGGAGTTTGCCCGATGAGCAGGCATCTTCTGGGCAGATGAAACTGATGTGGCCTGATCGTAACAGGCTCCACTGGGACCTATGGCAGGGCCCAGGGGGAGGCGAGTGGAGACAGCTGGCACCAGAGGGGCTTCCTGTGCCACCAACACAGCCTCATGAAGGGGTCCCTTTCTGGCCTCTGCTGGCTGAGGAGGACATCTGGGGACGGCTGTGGTCTCCCCAGCACGTTGTGTTCAGCCCACGGGACACACCGGAGGAACGACTGGGTGTGGAACAATCAGAACTTCCCATTGTTTGTTTGCATTGTGTGGAAGCCGTAAGGGTTCACACTCATACACGGTTTTAAATAAGCATCAGACACGGCCCCAAATGTTTAACGTACAGCAATTCACGTCATCTTGACGACGGCACTCAGAGGTAAGGACTGTCATACATGCAAGAAGCAGCTGAGGCTCAGGGGGATCCAATGGTCTTAACCATTTCACGGAGGAGGCAATCTTCACCATGTGGTCCACGCATGATTACTATACTACACACACACACACACACACACACACACACACACACGCACGCACCACAACCAGCTCCAGCTTGGTTGTTTTGTTTGTTTTTTACTAGGAGGTAAAGGTTTGTAATGCTTGGCTTAGAACCTTCCATGTGAATAGGAGGCCGGGGTCGCCCGTGAGTTCTGACCCACAGTGGGAATCTGGGCAAGTCCCATGGGCCCTGTGGACCTCAGTTTTGTTTTGTTTTTTTTAAATTTTTTAAATATTTATTTTATTTACTTTGTGTGTGTGTGAGTGTGTGTGTGTGTGTGTGTGTGTGTGAGAGAGAGAGAGAGAGAGAGAGAGAGAGAGAGAGAGAGAGATAGGCAGAGAGAAAAAGAATCACAAGCAGGCTCTGCACCGTCAGTACGGAGCCCAACTTTGGGGCTCAATCTCACGAACCATGAGATCATGACCTGAGCTGAAATCAAGAGTTTAACCACCCAGGTACCCCTGGACTTCAGTTTGTCACAGAAGGCTGTGGACACAGTGATCTTGGGTCATCTCTAGCTGTCACCATTCCCAGGACAGCACTGTGGCAGTGGATTAATCCCCGTGATGAATCACTGGTCAAACAAGAGCTTCAGTGAGGGGCAGCGTAGGTGGCTCAGTCAGTTAAGCATCTGACTCTTGGTTTCGAACCATGATCTCATGGTTCATGGGTTCGAGCCCCACATTGGGCTCTGTGTTGATGGTGCAGAGCCTGCCTGAGATTCTCTCTCTCTGTCCCTTCCCTGCTCATGCTCTCTCTCAAAATAAACAACACTTAAAAAAAAAAAAAGAGCTTCAGTGAGGGTAAGTAGCAGTTTTCTATCGAGCTTAGCGGCCTCACTGGAAGTGCTTCGGGGATTAAATCCATAATTTGGGACCTTTTCATATTAGAGGGATATGATTTGCAAAATTAAGCTTAAAAGAACAGGAAGAAGGTTTGGAGTGTTGGGGGGTGGAGGTCTCTCCTTAGTGACACAATCGTGGCCTCATTGCCCTAGTGAAATCCAGGGGAAGGGAGGCTCCCTCCTCAGGAGAACAAGTGGAGTATGGGATGGGGGTGGGGTGTACTAGGGGAAGATTCAGGAGATCACAAAACAGATTACAGAGCACTGAAGAGGTCTCCTCTCTGTGGAAGAAAAGGTCTGTCAAGTACCATACAATTTATGGATTGAGAGCAGCTCTTATATAGAAGGGAGAAATAGAACTGAGGTAAGGCTTTAGCACAAACCATTTCCAGGCAAGTTCTGGTGCCTTCCATTACCATCTTGTAGAGCATACTGGAGACAGAAAGGAATGCAGCCAGACCTTCAGAAAGTAGGGGACAGAATGAAAGCCTGCCATTTGCAACAACGTGGATGGATCTGGAGGGCATAATGCACGTGAAATAAATTGGAGAAAGACCAACACCATATGATTTCCCTCATATGTGGAATTTAAGGAAAAAAAGCAAAAAAAAAAAAAAAAAGAGAGAGAGAGAGAGAACAAAAAAGACTCTCAAATATAAAGAACAAACCGATGGTTACCAGAGTGGTGGCAGGTGGGGGGTGGGGGGTGGGGTGTGAAATAGGTGAAGAGCATTAAAAGTACATACACATAATAAGCACTGAGTAATGTATAGAAGTGTTGAATAGTATACACCTGAAACTAATATTATGTTAATGATACTTGAATAAAAATTAAAGAAAAAATTTTAAGGTATAGGACAGGTTTGCAAAAAAAATATTTGGGACCCCACTTAGGAACAGCTTTTCCATTTGGTGGATTGTTTAATCCTGAAAAAGGTTTAAAGTGGTGATAAGAGCAAAGTATTCACCTTTAGGGATTTCGGGTCCACTCTTGTTTACAACATTCTTTTCTAACTCCAAGATTTTATTTATTTATTCACTCTTATTTAGCACATCTTTACAGGCAGCATGTGGAGGGGGGAGAGGGGAGGGAGAGAGAGAGAGAGAAAATCCCAAGCAGCCTCCACATGGTCAGTGCACAGAGCCTGATGCGGGGCTCGAACTCCTGAAACCGTCAGATCATGACCTAAGCCGAAGTCGGATGCTTAACTGACTGAGCCACCCAGGCGCCCCTAATTCCAAGATTTCAAATGGGCACCTCTCATCTTGTAAGTTCCTTGAAGAGACCTTGACTTACCAGTATTTGTATCTCAGGGGCTTGCCGGGCACCTGGCACGTTATAAGCTTCCAAATTACCTTTATGTATAAAAGGATGAGCCAACCTTGCAAACACCATAACCTTGTTGGCTTTTTAACTGACGTTCTTATTTTAGCACATCTTTACAAAGGTCCTGGAAGTGGAATAAAGCTTCCTCTTGTCCCAGAAGCCATGGACACATTTTAAAATGTAACCGATAATGATTTTTCCCCCTGACTATAAAATAACGCACACAAAAGTTGGAAAAGATAGGAACGTTAATGAGGAGATGGCCCTGATCTCATTAACACATTAACATTGTTTTATTCCCTTCCAGGTTTTTTCCTAAGCACTATCTTTAAATGCGACTGTAATTATGCTATATTCCATAGCCCTTTTTTCATTGTGTTTTAAGCATCTTCCTTGTATCTCTGCATGTGGGTATTTAATAAGTATCAGAAACTCATCCTGGCAACACAGAACTTCTGGTCTTCTACTCCGAAGGAATCTTTTCTTAGTTTTTATCACGAAAATGTCAAAAGCATCCATGCAGTTGCTCTAGCCAAACACCCAGGGATCGTCTGGAGTTCTCTTTCCCTCACCACTCCACCCAGCCCATTCAAACGTTCTGCTTCATCTAGAAAACACATCCCAAACCATCCTGTCCATCGCCTCTGCTCCTCCGAACTCATCTGAGCTTCCAAAGAGGCTCCGTCATACTCCCACCCTGTTGGGGAAAGTGATCAAAAACACCTGGCCACTGACTGACCCCTGAGCTGGACCCGGCCACGTGGAGGCTCCTCCCCTCCCCTTGGGAGTGTGGGTTCCACTTGCCTTTCCGCTCCCACAGGCTGCTCCAAGGACATAGCCTTGAAATGGTGATGATGGAAACACCTGCACAGTACATGTGACTGAGCCCAGTTAGGGCCTTTTATAAACAAGGTTTGCAGGGCGGTGTGGGATCTACTCATCTTGCTGTTGCCCAAGACAAGACTCATTTGTAAGTTTCCTTTGCTATTGTTCTTTTTAATAATGTTTATTTATTTTTGATAGAGAGAGACACACAGAGTGCAAGCGGGGGAGGGTTAGAGAAAGAGAGAGAGAGACACACATACAGAATCCGAAGCAGGCTCCAGGCTCTGAACTGTCAGCACAGAACCAGACTCTGGGCTTGAACTCACGAACCGCGAGATCATGATCTGAGCCGAAGTCAGACGTTTAACCTACTGAGCCCCCCAGGCGCCCCCGTCCTTTGCTATTGTTAAGATCACCACCTACCAACATGGAGAGGCCTGCTTCTTTCCTCTGTCTCTCCCTGCCCTCTGCCGATGGGGGCTGATGTCAGGTTATACCTGGGAAGCTCCTGAGAGGGTTGTGAATCGACAACCCCCCCCCCCCAATCCATCTTCCCGCAGAACCATCATTTAAAAATGTAGAAGACGCTGCCACCCACATGCATTTCTTTTGGACTGTATTTTTTTTTTTTAATTTGTAACGTTTCTTTATTTTTGAGAGAGAGACAGAGCACAAGCAGGGGAAGGGCAGAGACAGGGAGACGCAGAATTCGAAGCAGGCTCCAGGCTCCGAGCTGTCAGCACAGAGCCCCACGTGGGGCTCAAACTCATGCACCGCGAGATCATGACCTGAGCCGAAGCCGGACGCCCAACCGACTGAGCCACCCAGGCACCCCTGTATATTTTTTTTAATCAGAAAATCAGGTGCATCAGGTGAGCAAGGGACCAGTTGGGGTGCCCACCTGATACGCCCTTTTGCTGTCAGCTCTGGCCGCCCTCAACCCCCTACTGCAGCCATCCTCCGTTCTCCTCCTCCTCCAGACCTGAGTTCAGGGCTCACCCAGCACTACTTGTCCGTACAGCCGTTGAAAGCACAGACCGGGTCAACCTCGCCTGAGCAGCTCCCCCCATCGCAACCCCACCGGCGCCATAGTTAAAGGCGAGGGCACCTCAGGGAGGGCTCTACGGTCATCCAGCCACACCCAGATCTAGACCCATGGGGTGTTGGCAGGAGACCAGCCCACAGCTCGCGGGCACACACCGACTTCCCAGACAGCACGGTGTCACCCCTCCTCCCCTCCCCCCCCCCCCCCCCCCCCCCCCCAGCACAGGAGACACAGGAGACAGTCTCACACTAGATCCAGCAGCTCTCCCACCGAAGGAAGTGCCTTTCCGGCCCAACTTGGGCCCACGGGACAATCCCGCTCCGACTCCTGGAAGCCCAGGGGGACTAACGGCACCCAGGCTCTAGCTAGTCCTCTCAGCCTCCTGGGTTCCCCATCCTGGACTCCACTCCCCAGAAAGATCTAGGCTTCCTCGACTTAGTGTGCTTCGCACAATAGGCGCCCAGAGCGGGTAAGCAACAAGCCAACACAACCCACCGACCACACACACGTGTTCACACATAGAACAAAATGCAGGCACTTACTTGCTTCCTCCAGGCCAGTCTTTCCCTGACAGCTGCGAGTTGAGTCCCAGGAGACCCACACTGCTGGTTTCTCCGGGCTTCCCCTGAAGAGCAGCCTCAGCACGTAGCTCTCTCCCCTGACCCAGCCCGACGTCCAGCGCCCTGCTGTAGGGGACCCGGCCCCTCCAACTGAGCCCCACCGGCAGGAAATACTCCCTCTTTTGAACACCATGGGGGGATGCCCACGGGCTGGGTCCTGGTGCTGGGCTCCTCAGAAGGCAAACAGTGCAGATACCGCCTGTGGGGTGCACACACGTGGCTGGGGCGTGGGGGGCAGTAAGTG
Source organism: Panthera uncia (assembly GCF_023721935.1). Lineage (NCBI taxonomy): Eukaryota > Metazoa > Chordata > Mammalia > Carnivora > Felidae > Panthera > Panthera uncia. Next base: position 13,591,769 of record NW_026057586.1, on the reverse strand, counting down.
GGGGTCCCGACGGATGAGCCGGGAGAGGACAGGTGGGATTTCCTGAACATCACCGCCTCCAGAGCTGTCGCCAGTCTTCACTTGGAAGAGGCCAGATCTCCAGGGAATCTCGGGAGTCCTACAGGTGGCCTGCATTGAATTTTAAAGCGGAGGGGATTTTACACAAGGAAGTTTCTATTGGAAACTGCTGTTGATCAACTGGAGGCTCTGGCCGCACTGGAAGAGGCCCACAGTAGCCACTGAGTGGCAGGTGCTGCCTTTATATGGCCCTTGATTCTCCAGTTCAGCACCATTTCTTTCACGGCTGTCTTACACACGGTCTGCGCCACTCACTTACATCCTCTGCCGGACCCCTGCAGGCGCGTCCGTGACCTAGTGAGCATGCGGCTACCAGAAACCGGAAGTCAAAATGGCGCCCGCCTCAGCCTTTCCCGGAAGTCCACGCCTACTGGGTGTGGCCTGCAGCTCAGGCACTGGGCGCGTTTTAATGAATGGAAGTGTGATCGTAGAAGATAATGGCAATCGTTATGGATTAACAACAACTGATTACATTAGCTTGTCGTCACTTTATTTATTCAAGTTGCTTGCAATTTACACTAGAGATCATGAGGAAATGGGAAACATGACAGGCATTTTGGGGAAGAGAGATGTAGGGGTCAGACAGGATGCCACAGAGGAGAAGGTAACTGTGACACCAGCGTGCCAAGGGGAAAAAAAAAGAGAAAGGAATCAAGTATGGAGGGAAACAAGGGAGCCCTGTCGGCAGCGCTTTCTACCGAGGGTCTCTGCCATGTGCTGCTTCACCGCTCTTTCAGTCACTGCTCAGCATGTCTGTCTTCCTTTGCTGTAGCTGTTTCCTCGATGGCCCTCAATTTTTTCAACTATGCCCCCCCCCTTTTTTTTTGGCATCGAGCTGAGAGCTTTCCTCAAAAAATCTGTGCCTTCGACTTTGCGTTTTGAATGAAAATGTACACGAATGCCTGTTTCGAGCCTGCAAAAATAAAGGAGCCCCCAACACACACAGTCTGCAGAGAACAACTTAGGCATCAATCACAGTCTATTTAAAAAGATATGCATAATATTTTCTCTTAAATCATGCAACGCATTTATTATACTAGACTTTAACGTCTCATACACAGGGTACAGTTCCCATGCAAAGCTTAAATGATCCTTCCAACATCCCTATGTGAGCAACAGACACACTTCATCTGAAAGCAGTCAACTCCTTGATGATGTCTCTGATTTTAACAAGCATAAGTTTATGAGCGTGATCACAGTAAATACTCTCAACTACCACAACTGTAAATTATGTACCACTTCCTTCCCACCTCAACTATCACTTTCCAAAGGTAGTATTTGCCTAACTAAAAGAAAAAAAAAAAAGATGTGGAGACCACACGGGGCTCCTAAGGAGGAGTATCCAGGGGCCTTCCATCACCCTGGAATGAAGCCCAAACTTGTCATGAGTGCCCGAGGGTCTGATATGACCCTGTGACCTCCCCACCATAGCTCGTCCACCTGCACCTTCACGCACAGCCTCTAGTTCAGGGTTTCTCAATTTCAGCACCGGTGACGTTTTGGTCCCAATATATCTTTGTTTGTGGAGGATGTTGTGGGACGTTTAGAGCCATCTCTGGCCCTCTCCACGAGCTGCCAGCAGCACCCTCCCACACTGTGGCAACAAAAATGTCCCCAGACACTGCCAATCACCCAGGGTGGGAATCAGTCCTGTCGGGAATCACTAGTCACACCCCACTGAACAAGCCGTACATCTCCCCATTTAGGCCCCTTATTAAGGCTCTCCCCCAACCTCACTCTTGCTTAGGCATTGTCACGTCCGCCTCCTTCTCGGTTCTGACCTCAGTTTAGATGTCATCTCTGCAGAAGGGTCTTCTTGACCAATCAGACTGAGGTGGGCCCTCCAAAGTCACCCTGTACTACATCACTGCATTTGAATTTCTCCATATCCTTTATTAACACGTGAAATGATCCAGCTTATTTGTTCACCATTCTCTCATTGGGCTACAGTTTCATGAGAGTAGACACTCGTCTGTCTTCATGAAGAATCCTGACTATGACCACCAGTACCAGACATATCGCAGGTATGTGACAATTATCAAATGGACACACAAATGACTTCCTTCTTCATTACTGGGAGCTTTTTTGACAGTCAAGGAGTGATGGCAGAGGGGGTTGCAAAATGCTCGGGACAATTCCAGGCCATGATTATTTGAGAAAGTCTGGGGAGACTTTGTTTTGTTTTGTTTTTTAATTTTTTAAAAATGTTTATTTATTTTTGACAGAGAGAGACAGAGCCTGAGCGGGGGAGAGGCAGAGAGAGAGGGAGACACAGAACCGGAAGCAGGCTCCAGGCTCCAAGCTCTCAGCACAGAGCCCGACGCGGGGCTCGAACCCACAGCCCGCGAGATCATGACCTGAGCCGAAGGGAGACTTTGTTTTGACAGCATCCTATAGCCTCAGCTTTCTTAGTCCGGTGAACTAAGTGCTGGGGTCCCAAGGGAGTGACCCCCACCGATCCAATTTTCTTATCAAGCAGGTTCCACGTGGCCTTCCAGGCTCTGACAGTCCATATCTGTGACAACCCAAGCAGAAGTGAAGTGGGTAGAGAGAACAGTCACATCTTGGAGAGTTTATTGACTTAAAGGGAGCATTGAATGTTGAGTCCGGAATAGGAAGCTAATCCAGGAAAAAGGAAGGAGCCCTGCGGGGAGCTAAGGTGTGAGAGGGTGGGGGCCACATTGTTGGAGGCCCGGATGACCCTCCCTCTGAAGCAGCATGGTCCCCCATCCTCCTGACCCCCTCGGTCACACACACTCCTCCTTCACATCTCACAGGATGCATTTCTGGGGGGGGCCCCAACCAGCCTCTTGATTCTCTTCTCTTTGCCAAAACACAAGCTAATTCCAGCTCTTTCCTACCTCTCTGAAGCTGCTGATTCAGTGAGTCACTTTCTATCCTCATTGTCTTCTTTGCTCTTGGCAGACTTCCTTACAGAAAAAAAATCCTTTGCGAGATTAACATTGACCACAAAGGATATGCTTTTCTACCTTTTTTTTTTTTTTTTACATCTCATTTTTCAATCTCAATTGATTTAATCTGTTGCAACTACAACTCATTACGATTAAACATTAGAGGCAGAAGCGTGGTGGGCGGGAGGCAATATTGCTAGAATATATATCAAATATTGAAGTTTTCAACATAAAAATAAATCACTTTATTATTTTCGATAGTCATACAGCTGCTCAAAACAGCACCCTCCCGGGTGGCAAAATTGAGTATCGATTAGTAGAGAACACGTGCCCGCTGAAATTGACTGAGCTGAGCATCCAAGACTCTTTGTGGCTTTTTTCCCTAGAGGGAGAAACCCAAGCAAGAGTCTGTGGTTCTCTCCCCAACAGCACCGGTGTGTGCCAGGCTGGGGTATCTGGTACTTGGACTCACAGGAATTTGTCATTTTTATGGCTCTGTGATGAGCCAATGCTGAGGAATGCTCTGGTTCCAGCTGCTTTTCCACCTGGATAGATCTCAGTGACCATGCTCAAGAAGTACATTGGAAAAGGAATTGGAAAATCACCGAGAACAAGATTCCAGACTATTTTATGAAGGCTCCATTAAACTGTCATATACCCACAGCTACCTTCCCCCCCACACACCCCACAGCCCCACACACAGGATGCCCTGGCTACAACTCAGCACTAAGAATTTTGAAATCTCGATAGAATATACTAGATTTTAAAAACTGCTGGGAGGCTTTTTGCCTCAAGAAGCTAAACCTGGTACGTCACTGTTGAGGCTGACTCTGATATGAAATCTACTTCCAGTACATAAATGTAAAGAACCATTTTGTTCTAGGAAAACTAGGAAATGTGCTGAGTGCGTACGTTTAGACGAAAAACAGAGCCTTCCCTCTGGGATTATAAAGCCAACCCCCACCTGCCCCAGCAACACATGTGCCCCGTGTATGATTCTCCATGCTTACACACTCATCTGATGGGAACTATCTCCAGGGGTGTCTCTTTCTAGCAAGTAATTTGAGACACAGCAAAAATCCCCTCATTGCTCAAGCCAATTAGATGGGATTTTGGTTGTTGAGATGTGAAGCATGTTAAACCCACAGAAATTCACTCAGACTGACAGCTGGGGTGGGGGTTACCCCTTGTCTTGGTTTCCTGGGGCTGCCATGACAAAGTGCCACAACCCAGGTGGCTTGAAACAGCAAACACTTATCCTCTCATAGCTCTGGAGCCTAGAAAGCTGAAATCAGGAGTCAGCACGGCCATGCTACCTCCGAAACACGTAGGGGAAGACCTTTCCTTGCCTCTTCCGCCTCCCGGTGGTTATTCGCGATCCTAGGTATTCCTTGGTTTATGGCCACAGCGCTCTGGTCTCTGCCTTTGTTACATGGCCTTCTCCCTGTGTGTCCGTGTCTCTGTGTCCAAATTTCCCTCCTTTTAAGGACACTAGCTATACTGGATTGAAGTCCATTGTAATCCAGTAACAATTTCATTCTAACTAATTACATCTGCAAAGTCCCTATTTCCAAGCAAGGTCACATTCTGAAGTACTGAGGGTTAGGACTTGAACGTATGAATTTGGTGAGGGGCACAATTCCACCCACAACAGGGTCTTTCCCAGGAACTCCTGTAACGACACCCTGCTTGCTCTCAGAAACAACCTGGGCAAACTCTGCGGGGAGTCGAGAGGTCGAGCCGTGGTGGTGCCCTCCTTGCGTACTTGGATCGGTGATTTCCGAGTTGATGAGTTACACGTTAGGGACCCATCTTTAATGAGACTGTACCATGAACTACCGAGACTAGAACCTGCTCTGATTCATGCCAGTGTCACCTGCAGTGATGCACGAGCTGCGGAGCCCGGGGGCGAGCTAGACTGCCAGGAGACGCCCCGGGGCCAGGGGCTGTCGCAGAGGTTGGAAACAAAGTGCCCTAATGACAGCTGCCACCCCCTGAGACGACTAGGATGTGCACATGCCCACGCCTGCGATAGCGTTCCAGCAGGCGACAGGAAAGGAGGACATGGCCAAAGCCTGGAAGTCCTCCGTGCCCGTCAAGCCAACACAGCTTCAGCATTCCTGCAGACACCGGGGGCGGGGGGTGGGGGGGGCGGATGAGAACCCTGGGCTGGGTATGTCCACACTGGCAGGGAGTGAGGGGAAAGGTGCATTGAGGCCCGAGACCCCCTCCCAGAAGGGTGAGGCGAAGGGCATGATGGGGGATACGTAGGGTTGGCTCTGTCGCCAGCCCTCAGTGCGTCTACTGAGGCTCCACAAACCCAAGTACGGCGTTGGGACAAGAGGCAGGGGCTGGGACCGGCGTGGGCACCTGGAGTTGGACTCTGCACGGGGAGGGGGAGGGGCTGGGTCATGAGTTGGGAAGGTCAGAAGTCAGGGCGGATTAGGGGGCGCGACGAAGTGACAGGGGCTGAGAAAGGCTGCTGCTCTGGGGAATGAAGGGTGACTGCAACACATCCCCAACAGCACTTTGGAGACAGCTGAGACTAGAACAGCATTTCCGGGGGGGGGGCTCTGTGCTACCAGAAGCGTCGGTGTATTTCCCGGGCAGCGGCCCTCAGCGCTGGCTCCATGCGAGAGCTGCTCGCGGAGTATTAAAAAATAGCCATATGCCAGAATCCCACCTTCAGAGATGCTGATTTAATTGGCCTCGGGGTAGGACTCACATGAGTATTTTGTTATTTATTATTTATTTATTGTTAAAGCTTATTTATTTATTTATTTTGAGAGAGAGAGAAAGCGTGAGCGGGGGAGGAGCAGAGAGAGGGAAGAGAGAGAATCCCAAGCAGGGTCCACGCTGTCAACGCAGAGCCCGATGCAGGGCTCGAACCCACGAAACCATGCGATCATGACCTAAGCTGCAGTCAGATGCTTCGCTGAGTGAGCCCCCCAGGCGCCCCACACATGAGTATCTTCTAAAGCACCCTGGGTGATTCTGTTGTGCAGTCGGGCGGACAATCACAGTTATCGAGGGACAAGAGAAGAAGATGGAGAGTCCTTTTATCAACTCCGGGTGAGGAACGGACTCCAGCACCACATTTCACGGTAAACTGAAAACCAGAGCACTAACTATTCCTAAAAGAACAAGTTCTGACAGATGCATCCACCTCTGGGGCCTCCTTTCGGAACAGAGAGGACCATCCTGGCAGGGCTGTCCTGGCACTGAGCCAGCTGGCCCGGAGGGCGAGGCCACATCCCTGGTAAATGGGCACTTCTTCTCCGAAAGTCCACGTCTGTGAGGGTGGGTGGTGACGCTGACGAGGCCAAACCGGAAAACAGCACCAGCCCCGGAGGGGCACCCACAGAGGTCACCAGCAGGAAGACAGATGGGGCCCGGAGCAGGTCCCCGAAGGCACCTCTGGCAGAACGCCACAGAGGCACCCGTGGGGGTCAAAGGTAAAGGGTGAGAGGGAATGGGAGCCTCTCCTGGAGCTCCGGCCCTGTGGGTGGGTGACCCCCACAAAGAGAATACCCCCATCCCACTGCTGCTCAGGAGGTAGGGGCATCCGGCCATCACTTCTAAATTGTAGGGCTGGTTATTACACACAGGGAAAATTAATTAACCTTTTAGCCTCAGTGGGGTGGAAAAATACCAAGTCACCACGCAGGCTTTCCAAAGGTTAATTATTTCACATTTCAGCGCCTCCCGGAAGCACTGAAGATTCGCCCGCCCTGGATCCTCTCTCTCTGGTATTCACTTAAACGGAATTTCAGGGATCTACAATAGCCGAGCTGGCTTGAACTTGGGGACTGACACATAGGAAGGCACCAGAGGGCCTCGCGTCAGTTTCTCTCACCAAGTTGCAAGTTGAAGGCATCTTACAGTAGAGGGGCCAATATTTATACAGCGCCCTGTGGTTTATAAATCACTTGTTTATCGTCTCGCCAAATCAGTAAATTCTGAAGACAGGTGTAAGTAGATGTGGACCTCGTACCTTCCGCGCACTGTTGGATACCTGAGGCCTCTCATCTCCAGACCACCTTACAGTGAGAGATTTTGGGTGCGGGAGGAACTAACTTCTCTTGATGGAATTCAGGTCAGAGCTGCCATATTGAGAACTCGGAGTCTAAGGAAGAGTCCGGTTTTACAGACTGGCTCATTATGGCATCACCTGGGGAAAGTGCCGGCCTCGTGGGTGTGTGACCGGACGGTGCTATGGGGCCCCACGTTCAGGAGGACTCTGAGGTTAGAAGGATCACGCACTGGTTGAATGTTCTCCCTTCACCTTGAAAAGATTTTTTAAATATTTATTATTTACTTTTGAGAGAGAGAGAGAACAGGAGGGGCAGAGAGAGGGAAACGGAGAATCCCAAATAGGTTCCGCAGTCTTAGCCCAGAGCCTGATGCGGGGCTTGAACCCACACGCTGTGAGATCATGACCTGAGCTGAAATCAAGAGGTGGACACTTAACCAACTGAGCCACCCAGGCACCCCGACCTTGAATTTTTTTCGTAATTTTTAAACAAGGGCTCTTGCCTCTTTATTTTGCACAGGGCCCTGCAAATTCTGTAACCAGTCCTGCCCAGGAACGTCTTAAAAATGCAAAATCTCAGGCCCTTGCCTGCACCTTCTGATTCAGAATCTGCATTTTAACAGGATCCTCGGGTGATTCACACGCACGTGGAAATCTGAGCAGCGCTGCTTATACCACCTCGGAGTTATCTTCCTAGACGTTAGTACAAGAAGGTGTTATTAAGAAGAGATAAAATATTCTGTAAAATACATGCAGGACAATGAAAACTCTGGCAACCTACAGATTTTTTTTAAGTAGCCTTAAACTTAGTATCTTGGAATATGCAATAGTCTCAGGTTGTTTCAGAAGACTCACACCAAACAGAGACCTTGGCACAGAATACTTGTACCCCCACAGGTAGGTTTCCTGGGATTCTAATTCTCCTGGAGCCTTGGGAAAGCCATACACCAGTCCATTTTGGAAGTTGCTGAGATCATCCACTTGTGCCTTGGTTCTCATTTTGCCGTCCCAACACGCCCGAGAGGCATGGCTCTCCCACCAGGCACCAGGGGGCTCTAAGAAAGGGTGATGATCCCAAGTGGCTGCCCAGGCATCTTGAGAGTCGGGGGAAGAAAGACATGCTTCAACCCTTGGCACTCCAGCGCTCACCCAGCTGAGAATCACGGAAGGAAACGTCTGTCGTATTTTCTGGGTTTGAGATCTTTGAGTGCATGGTGGCGTCTCTCAGCAGAAGAGCCCCCTGGAAATGAAGGACATGGGTCTCCCTCTCTCTCTGCCCCTCCCCCACTCATTCTCTCTCTCTCTCTCTCTCTCTCTCTCTCTCTCAAATAAATATTAAAAAAAATTTTAAATAAAGCAAAATAAAATAAAAAGACAATACCAACATTTGATGAGATTTTGGAACAATTAAAATTCTCAAGTACTGGTAATGGGAGCATTTCCCAATGAATTTTTAGAATCAGCGTGCCAGTTAAAAAAAAAAAATACTGGCATCTTAATTGAGATTACTTTAAATCTATAAACCAGTTTTGAATAAATGACATTTTAACAATATTTAGGCTTCCTCTTCATGAACTTTATATATCTGTCCATTTGCTTAGGTCTCCTTTGACTTATTTTTTTCCAGTGATGTTTTATAGTTTTCAGTGTGGAGGGTTTGAACGTCCTTAGACTTCTTCCCAGGTATCCGATGTTTTCTTGACCCGGTTGTAAAAGCCGCCATTAAAAAATATATTTTTTCTAGTTACTTCTGCCGGTACAGAGAAAGACAATAGGTTTTGGGCATTTGGAATCCAGCAACTTAGTTAATGACATAGGTCTCGTGCCTGATCTCCTAGGGCACTAACTCAAATCTCACAATGACTACAATTTCTTTTTGAAATTCATCTACCGCGTTTTAAAATTTTGAGATGCATGTTAGCTAAGCTCCATCAGTGTGCGTGTACGTATGTGTGCGTGTGCACAACCGTGCTGTATGTGCACGTCCCACTTACTCTTATCAGGCGCTCTTTGGTCTCCTGCAGCCGTTGTGTATCTCTGCACAAGTGTCCCCATGGTTCTGCTTTCCATCCTGTCCCCGCCGGGCGGCCTCATGTGGACCTACCATTCTCTGTGGGTGTCACTGGCGAGTCTCCTTAGTGACAGGAAATCTCACAGGTGGTGAAAGACAAAGGAGTCTCTGGCCCTGTGGACCTAAGTGACAAGGGCCCTCAGGGCCCTGGGAGCCCCAGGGGGACCTTCTCTGTCCTCTGTTCTCTATCTCAAGCACAGGGACACCTCAGTCCACCAGTCTGCTCCTCTTGGCCTTCTGGGGTCAGGATGACTCTGGACTATTTTTACTCAGAACTCTGACAACACCTGTGGAGTTTTTTTTTTTTTTTCCATACCAACGATGTCCCCAAATCTCTGGACATCAAGTGAGTGCCCTAATGTTGAATTCAAGTCTGACACCGACTACCTGAAGTCTGTGGCAGATTCTACACATCTAAGGGCTCAGTCCCGAGACTGCCCCACTTCAGACACCAGTCAAAAGTCCTGGACTACCCATACTTCTGGCCAACCGGCTATGAATCAGGGGTTCCTACAGCCCCCCTCCTCAGGTTGGATGGTTTGCTAGAACTGCTCACGGATCTCAGGGAAACACTTCTGTTTACCAGATTTATTATAAAGGAACAGCCAGGAACAGCCAGGTGGAGGAGACACACAGAGCAAAGTGCGGGGGCTGGGGTGTGGGGCTTCCGTGGCCCCTCTGTGCATGACACTACCCCAGCACTTGATGTGTGTGTGTGTGTGTGTGTGTGTGTGTGTGTGTGCGCGCGCACGCGTGTGCGCACGCGCGCCCCAATCCAGAAGTTCACCAAATCTCTCACATCAAGAGTTTTTACAGAGCTTAATCTCCAGCCCCTACTACTCTTCATGGGGGCTGCTAGGTGGGGCTGGGAGTTCCGACTCTCTAACCACTTGGTTTTCTAGTGACCAGCCCCATCCCGGGTCTTTCTAGGACCCAAAACATCCCTTGGCAATCTAGGAGCGACATTCCAAGTCACCCTAGTAGCGTAAACCAAGGTGTGAGCAGAAAGAGCTCTTCAGGAATAACAAAAGACATCCCTACCACCCAGGAAATTCCAGGATTTTAGGAGTTCTGTGTCAGGAATGAAGACAAAGGCCAAATACATTTCTTATACTACAGAGCCTCTGCCCAAGCACGTGGTCACTTCTTTTCTCCTTCAGGAGAGACTATGGACCCCTCAATTTCTTCTCCAACTGTGCCCTTCTGGTTCTTGCTCTGGGCTCTGTGTCCAATTCCCAGTAGATGACTCTGACTTTGTCATCTCATTCCCAATGTCCTCTCAATCCCAGCAAAACTCATTCACGCCGAGTCACCCGCAGGTCCCAGCAACACCTGCTCGGGTGGGCAAGTGCCTCGGAACTGAGTGTGGAGGAGAAGGAGGCCATGTTCAGGTCTGAGGTTCCAGCCAGCGTGGCCTCTCTTGGTGAACTGGCCTGTGGCTTATCTGTCGGGCACACCGTTAGAAGCGTGGCAGGACAAGGCACTGATATACAAGCTTTGTTATTCATCTTTTTCTTTCCCTCCATTTTATGGAAGTAAGCAGGCTCTGAATGGCCTCTCCCAGGGAAGGTTTGGTGATAAATCTATTTAATGTCAGTGGCTCTGTTTCTTTTGGAACTGCTTGAGGGGATCCCTTTACGGGCTTCGAGAAGGGAAAGGAAAAAGGTGAATAGGGTCAAGACTAGCAAGCCCTCAGGTCCCTGGTGAAGTGGCAATATTCAGAAAGGATACTTATGTAGGGTGCCATATTACCCAGCCAACTCTCTGGACACTGGAGTTGCCAGTGAGGCAAGGGGTTTGGGGCTTTCAGGCAAAGCATGGCTGGCTGGCTGCTGACTTGGAGACACCATGCAAGCTTGGGCACCATGCAGCAAGTAAGACTTAAGACAAAGGGCTCTCCCAGGTCCTCAGGTTTGGCCAAAAACATCAGCAGCTCAGTCCCAGGCTGGAGGATATGTGGGTGTGGTGAAGAGGGAGCTAACGGTTTCCCACTAGCTTGGCGGATGGAGACTGTTATAGGTTGAATTGTGTCCCTTCAAAAAAGATATTTTGAAGTCCTAACCTCTAGTACTTCAGAATGTGACCCTATTTGGAAATAGGGCCTTTACAAAGTTAAGTTAAAAAGTGAAGTGGAACACCTGGGGGGTTCAGTTGGTTCAGTGTCTGACTTCTGATCAGGTCATGATCTCACGGTTCCTGGGTTCAAGCCCCAGGTCAGGCTTTTTGCTGGCAGCGTGGAGCCTGCTTCAGATTCTCTGTCTCCCTCCCTCTCTCTGCACGCCCCCCCCCCACCGCAGTCTCTCTCCCTCTCTCTCTGTCTCTCAAAAATAAAACATTGATTTTTTTTTTAAAGTTAAGTTACAGAGGCACCTGGGTGGCTAAGTTGGTTGAGTATCCAACTCGTGATTTCAACTCAGGTCATGATCCCAAGGTCGTGGGATCAAGCCCCCCATCAGGCTCTGCACTGAGCAGGGAGCCTGCTTATCTCTCTCCCTCCCTCTGTGCCTCTCCCCAGCTCATCGGTTCTCTTAGAAAAAAAAATTAAGTTACAAGTTAAAATGAGATCACTAGGGTGGGCCCTAAGCCAATATGACTGTCTCCTTAAAAGAACGGAAATGTGGACACAGAAACAGGGGCACAGGGAGAACACCACAAACTCCAGAACTGTGAGACATTCCTATTGTATAAGCCACTCAGCTTGAGGTACTTCATTACGTCAGGCCTAGGAAACTAACAGAGATTCAGAATTGGATTTAGGGGAAATTAAAAACATAGCATTTCTTACACCCCAGTGAATTTGTGAACTGAGGTTCCCACTAGCTAGTGACAGGAGAGCTAATTTTCTGAAAGTCAATGTGGTTTTATGGGAAAAGTTCCTAAAACTATACAGTATCCTTCAGCTGTCCATTCAAGATTATAAGGAGAGGAGGCTTTCTCTCCTCTAGAAAGCCTTTCCCCCTCCTATAATCCTTACAAGATTGCGCTGAGGTAAATTCCATGCTACTGACAAGGAGCATGGCAGCCAGACAGGGTTGAGGCCAAGAACACAACTTTTGATTCTTGGCCCCAGGGACATCCCATCATTCTTCCTGAAAGAGAACTTTCAGGAAGTTCTTTCCTCTGTGGTCAAAATCCTTCAGGTTGGAATTTCTCTTTATTGTCAGATTATGATCCAGTCTCCTGGCAAAAAAACAGAGACGAAAATAAATTTCCCACAGCTATACTGAACAAAGAAGCCACCGTTATGACGGCAGAATGAGAAAAGCCTTCCTTGGCCACTATCCATGGGAAGGTGACCGGGGGCTATTGGGAGGTCAGTTGCTCAAGAGAAGCCAGTCGGATTCCAGGCTTGGTAAGGGAGCTAATGCAGGCTCAGTGGCATAAATAAAGACATGGTTTGCGTGGTCTGTACTTCACCAGAAATAACCATGCTTGGTGTTGAGAACCCAATTCTCTTGGGGCTCCCCTACACTAGTGTTATGTTGAGAGCACAGGCAGGAGGAACTCGGTGCCAGGAGCCAAGGCGTATGAGGAAGGTGCCGTTCTTGGTCTGGACAGGAGTCCAGGCAGGGAAGCAGATAACCCCACTAGGTGAAGGCAGGCTTAGGTCTTACTTGGGAGGTTCCAGGTTCTAGAATGCAGCCGGGGAGGGACATTTCATGCTGGTTCAAATGGAGCTGTCACATAAGGGGTCCCAGAGTGGCAAACAACTGTCCCAGAAAGTATTAACACCAAAGATGGACGGCCACGGATGGAGCCTGTTGGAGAATGAGAGAGAATCACTTCCTAAATTCTAGATTCTCGATGCCCCTCACTGCACATATATTTTCTAGTAAAATTATATTTCATTCATTTAATTTTTAACACAGGGCACTATGAGGTTGTGGCAAGTTTAAGGAAATCTTTTTTTCATAAACAATAACAAAAACAGTAAGAAACCAGGGAAATTGAGAACCATGAAGGTTCTTACAATTTGTCATGAGGCCACTAGGGGGCAGAGGAAGATAGCTATTTGGAGCCACTAAAAAACACTGCAATCCCAATCCTTTTTTCCCCACCACAAAATGCTTGAGCAGAAAAGAAAAAGTATAGTACAAACCAAAAATGGCTTTGCTATTATTAAGAATTGCCAGTATTCTGAGGTAGCTTCTATTTTGTATATAGAATGCTGACCCTACTTTTAACTACAACTCAACCGGTCAAAATTCAACCATACCTACAATTCGGCGCCATGCTTCTGACCTCGCCATGAGGACACCCCAGCAGATGTATGTCATGGTCAATGCTCTCAAAGAGCGCTCAGTCAAGCTGGGAAAAGGAGGAACACACAGTTGCCATTTAGGGTTGATACGGCTGTTTGCTTGGCTGCTGCCATTTGATTTTGAGGGATTCTAAGTCCAGCATATGTCCAAGTATATCAGCCTCAGGTACAGCCTTGTTTTAGTCTCAGAAAAGTTTGAAGGTGTTACTACACGACAGATCTTTTCCATTGCAACCATTCCTGTCTCACAAAGCACAAAGGAAGCAGATAATAATGAGTGGGAAACCAGTCACCGGGCACAGTGGAAGAGCACTGGGAGGTACCTGTGTTAGTGTTTCACAGCTTGTGAGAGCCCCTTAGTTAATTATCTTAGGCAGGGAATTAAGGATTTGATGCAGTGATCTTAGGGGTGAATTAAAGCATCTCCCCAAATCCCATGAGGTCTATGGGATAGATCCATGATCTATCATAGAGGGCCTATGATGTCTCCAAATCCTATGAGGTCAGGACAAAAGATAACATCCCATTCAAAGAAGGTGAGGCATTGAAGACTTACTTCTCCAAGTTCATTCATTCAGCAAACATTTATGAGCTCTTTGCTAGACCTGATGAGTGCCTGAGGGGCTTCTAGAGTAACTGAGGACACAGACACACAGTCTCCAAACAGAATGCTGTTTGAGATGCCATAGAGATATGGACAAGGAGCTATGTGAGCAGAGAGGAGAGGTTCCAAGGCTCAGCTGAGAGAAAGGGGCCCAAGGAGGCTATGTAGAGGTGGTGATGTTTTTAGCTGATTTGACTATCCCCAAGACAACTGGCAATAGCAAAAATAAAACGACCGTGGAGGGACACTTCTGTGTTCCAAATTGCACAGGATTCCCACAGAGAACAAGACAGAACAAAACAACATTTTCCCTGTGGAAGGCAAGCTTACAATAAAAATAAAAAATTACAAAGCACTAGAGGACACAGTCACCATGAGTAAAAGTGAATGTCCACACTAAAAATAGCTTTCAGATAATACAATGTTCAGATAGAGTGCATAAAGTAATGTTTAAAACCACACACGAGAGACTAACTAATGAGGATAAGTATGACCAATGGGTTTGAAGAAGAGCCAAACGGAACTTGTAGAAATGAAAAATGGGATCGTTTCAATGAAGCACTTGGTGGATGGGGCAAGCAGCAGCTTGGGACACAGCTAAAGAAAGAGTCTGTAAATTGGAAGAAGGAGCCAACAGGAGATAGAGAATACTAAAGAAAGCTTAAGAAGCATGGAGGATAAAATAACAAGAGCTATCTTACCCTTAATAGAAATTTCAGGCGAGGCTAGAAAGATTGAGAGAGCGGCAAAAGTCAAGGAGAAACTGGCTGAGATTCTTTTTTAAGTTTTTTCCGAATAGGGAATCCTGAGCAATATAAATAAAAATAAAGGCATGCCCAGACAGATGAGAATGAAACTGCAGAAATTAGCAAGGGAATAAAGGATTTAATCTCTCTGGATTAAGAAGCCAGAAATCAAATCACAAAGAAACAGGCTTACCCGCAAAACAACAACAGTCCGATTGAAAACAGCCTTCTCAGTATCAGCTATAGAAGCCAGAAGACAACGCACGTGCGGACAGAAAACGTAGACTTCAAAGCCTAGCTAAGCTGCTGTTCGAGAGCAAGGACAAAACAGAGACCTCTTTACCCAATAAAAATGGAAGGTTCGCCCCTAACAGATCCTCCCTGAATGAAACACTAAAGAATGTACTTCAGAGAAAAAAAAAAATAAGTTGAATCTAAACGAAATGAGAAGGATGCAGAAAGGCCATCTGTTTTTCCCTCTCATTCTTCTCCCTGAATGCACTTCCTCTATTGCCTCTTAGGCCTCCTTCCTCCCAGGTGGGAGACTGGAGAGGCTGCCCACAGATTACATCACCTCTGTCCACCTACACATGCATTCTGAGTGCCTCTGGCTGGGGTTCTCTACCAGCTCACCACTCCTGGGACAGGAGGTGACAGCCAGAGGAACCCCAAAGTGCATCAGAGGGCCCCCAAATGGTATACTACAGCTGAGGCTTATAGAAGGGGCTGCACTTTCTGATTTTGTGAGGGAATCTCCTAGGTGTCCAGTATGTGTTCCTCCAACCCCTGCAACAGCATCCCATTGGTCGAGGTGGGCCTTTTTGGGGGGTCACTCTGAATCTGACTCTAAGACAGAGATTCTGGATGGAGTAGTTTATCTGGAAGACAATCCCAGGAGATGCTGGCAGGGGCACAGGGACGTAAGACAGAGAAGAGGCAGCCAAGAAAGCATGTGGTATCTAACCAGCTACCTCTGGGGGTGACTGAAGCTTAAATCTGCTCAGAAAACTCTGGAAGTCAGTGAGAAGCATACACCTCAGAGCAATCCCACCTGAGGGGCAAGGGAGCTGGGGCATTTATACACCAACTCCTATTCACCATTGTCGGGAGTCTGCTCCCGGGGGCATCAATTTCTCAGCACTCTGGCCTGCTGCACAGGTGGGAAAGGGGGCTCCAGGTCAAGAGAAAGTCCTCAGGACACAAAATGAGGTGTCAGCAGTTGGAATTCCAGCCTGTTAGCACTGAAGGGGAAAGACAAGTGTGTGGGTGGGGTTCAGGCAGCACCTGCTATAGCACTTTAAGTCAATGCCTTTAGGAGAATGCACTTTTTTTTTTTTTACAGGCAGAAATAAAAGACCCCAACAAACTCAGGGCCATGACTCGCTGTAGTCCTCAGAGGTAAAAGGTGTTTGAGAACTTTCCGTTGCTCGCTGGCAGTTTCTAAATGAACGCCTGCCTCCAGCTCTGAGTTGTCTGGCAAACACTGGGAGGGGTTGCAGGCAGTCTGGAGCTTTTCACTATCATTAAAGTGACAGAATCTAAAAACACCCAAGTGTGTGATTCGTCCACTGGCCTCGCTAATGGCCTGGCAGGCAGTCCGGCAGGTAGACACGTGCTCAGAAAACCATGCAGGTGCAGCTGGCATGCACACAGCAGGTGAGGAATGCCAAAGAAGCAGGAAATTCAAGATATTAAACTTCTGGCTGATTTAAAGTACAAAAAAAAAAAAAAAAAAAAAGAGGACACATTTCATATTACTGGTATTTGCCCAGATCTGAGTACTATAAAAAGAACTAGAGAGGAATAGAATTAGAAACCCACCTTTTGGCACTCCTAAAATAAAGTGGAATAAAAACCTCTCGGGAGTGACAGGAAGAATACCAGGGCAGATGGCCTTACACACTGCAATTTAGCCCTGGCAGTAACCACAGTGGGAAGACCTGTCCCGTCCCACTGAATGACTTTAATGACCCTGCCCTTCCTCTTCTTTTGTTCATTTCTATGGTTTACAATTTTATTTTAAATGCCTGGTATTTTATAAGGTCTCTAATAGCTTGGACATTCATTATTTGCAAAGGGGTTTTGCATTCAGGTTGGTTACCTCACCTATAAAATAAAGATGCTAACTTTTGTGCCTCCTCGTTTCGGCCTCTTAACTTTCTCTGCCATTCTTTGGATGTGAAGAAGAAGGACTGCTGTTGAGGGCCCCACATCTGTCTTGGCGGCTGTTAATGAGACTGGCATAAAAAGCGGAGATAGTTCCATCCTTCCTAAAAGAGAAGAAAATTATGTAGCAATATCTCTGTACCTGAGCTGAAACAGCGCACAGTACTTGAGTGTCTGTTAGACTTTAAAATCAACTGCAGCTTTATCCATCCATTCCATCCATCAGTCCATCTTTTCATCCACCCACCCATTATTCCATCACACCAGCCAGCCAGTCAGCCATCTTTTCTTCCACCCTAACCAACCTTCCATTCATCTATCCAACCAACCCCAGCAGCCTCCCTTCCTTCTTTCTAGATTCCATTCCTCCCTCCCTCCCTTTTCCTTCCCTCCCTCCTTCCTTCCTTCCTTCCTTCCTTCCTTCCTTCCTTCCTTCCCTCTTTCAATTAATGCATCTCAAACAATCACCCATCCATCTATCCATCCATCCATCCATCCATCCATTTATCACAACCATCTAATACCTACTGAGTATCTCTGGGATAACTAAGCACTGAAATATGGAGATAAAAAATAATCTTACCCTCAGTAAGTTTATCCTTTAATAACACTTTCAAACAAGCTATAAATGGGGATAATCTATTTTTCTTCTTTTTATTTTAACGGAAATCCTTTTCTCTAGAAATACTCGTGAATCTTCCCACATTCAGTGGTAAGCATGTTCACAGGAAAGTGGAAAGAGAATTCTTGAGGCTTTCACTGCAGTTCAGTGTGGGGCCCTCAAGCAACTGTCTTTCCAGGAATGCTTTCTCTTGTTGGTTAGCCCCTCCTTTTGAGGACTTTTATTGGATATTGTAGATGACCCTGTTCACTTCTCTGGTGGAGTAGGAATGGAGTCCAAGCCTTCCAGATGTCTAGGAGGGCTCTGGGAATGTGCATGGCAGGTAGAATGAGCCCTTCTGGGCCACGTGTTAATCAACGTGGGCCAGCTTCACTTTATTGGCTTGGCAACTGCCAGAAAACCTCCTAACTTCCCCAGTCTCTGTTTCTCCATATAGAGTTATCATGGCTCTGCTGGGTTTTGCACATATTGTGTGCAGTCTGTAAAAAGGGCTTTCGAAACCGCCAACTATTAGACAGAAGTATTTCTTTTTAAAAGTGCTTATTATTTATGAATTACATAAATAATAAGGGTTGACAGTAGAAAAATCAGGAGATCTGAGGAAAAAAACTAAAACAAACAATCATAAAACCATTGTAGTCTGACCACTCGATTTCCCTGAGATGCGTTTGCTGACTGGGAAAGATATGGACGATAAGTATTCAAGATGAAAAACCAGGTGCTGTAACAGGATATATGCTACTGGACCTGTTATTAAAGACTGTATTTTTGTATATATACATATAGCTTCAAGGTTATTTTTTTATTTCTTAATGTTTTTATTTATTTTTGAGACAGAGAGAGACAGAGCATGAGCAGGGGAGGGGTAGAGAGAGAGGGAGACACAGAATCCCAAGCCAGGCTCCAGGCTCTGAGCTGTCAGCACAGAGCCCAACGCGGGGCTCGAACTTACGGAGTGTGAGATCATGACCTGAGCTGAAGTTGGACGCTCGACCGACTGAGCCACCCAGGTGCCCCTGTAAGGTTATTTTTAATTAACTTTACTTGTAATGTTAATACATAATATCAGAAAAGTCAGATGAATAAAAGACAAAACTGATCCCGACCTACTATCTAGCTATGGTCACTGATGATATGTTGGCATATTACCCTTACAGAGTTTACTTACTTTTATATTTCTATATTTTACAAATATTGTACCAGACCATGCATGCAAATATGTTACTTGCTTTTCCATTCTATAACAAATGGCCAACTTTCCATGTCAGTACATATACTTTGTAGTATTTGAATTAGCTTTGAGTATTCTGTCCTATGGATGTATCACCGTCTTACGGGTATGTTATCATCCCCTGATGTTGGGACATTTAACAGGTGCATCTTCCAAAAGTTGGGAATGTTTCGCTTTAAACAGTATGTAATCAAGACCCTACCAGTGAAATCTCTGTGCCCATACATATTGCCAAATTGCATCTCAGAAAGGTTGGACTATTTATTTTCTTATTGTAGCATAGGAGAATCCTCATTACCCCCCGAGAATAAGAATATATTTATTTAAGTGTAAACTGGTAACACCTTCATGCTTTCAACAATCAATATACAGAAAGAGAAGTTTGGAAACTCTAGAAGGAGCAGAAAGGAGAGTGGATAACTCCAAGCCTTATCCCCATCAGTCTAGGTGCTCCACGGGTAACCTTGTGAAGGCAAAACCAAGGAAATACAAACATAAATTCGTATCTTCCAACCCTTTAGATAAAAAGGCAGTAGATTAAATACACTGCCCTGAACCTTGCTTATTTTTATTAATGGAATACTGTAGAGTTCTTTCCATGTCAATACTGATAGCACATCTCCTCTTTTTTCACTGCATAGAGTTCATCCCAGGGAGGCAGTAAATGTGGTAAGAGCCACCTGTCGCTTCCATTGTTTTCTATCACAAACAATGTTGCAATGAACAATCTCAATGCATTGTATGTTCTCTGTGCACACGTGCAGCTATAGAAGTGGAATCATATATTTGCAATTGCTGACAGGCCACATCCCCCTTCATAATGGATATGCCGAGTCCCATCCCCACTAGCAATGTTCCAAGGTGCCTGCCCTTGCACAGACTGGCCCACAGAGTGTGGTATTAAACAGGAGGATTTCTGCCAATTCAGTGGGTGAAAATGGTATTTCGGGGTTGCTTTCTGTGAATGTGGCCCATATTTGCTCATCCTCCTCTCCCTTTCCTTCCTTCCTACTTTCCTTCCTCCCTTCGTCCTTCCTTCCCTTCGATTTCTATGAGTTCTTTATGTATTAGGAAGAAGAGTAGGCCTTTTTTTGTCATGAATTACAAAACTGTTCTTTCCATTTTTCATTTTCTAAAATTTAGCATATGGTCGTTTTTTCCTTTCTGTGCAAAAGTTTTAAAAATATAGAACATATTAGTCTCAGGGCACCTGGGTGGCTCAGTGGGTAAAGTGTCCAACTTCGGTTCAGGTCATGATCTCACGGTTGGTGAGTTTGAGCCCTGCATCGGCTCTGTGCTGACAGCTCAGAGCCTGGAGCCTGTTTCAGATTCTGTGTCTCCTTCTCTCTCTGCCCCTCCCCTGCTCGCGCCCTGTCTCTGTCTCTCTCTCTCTCTCTCTCTCTCTCTCTCTCCCCCTCTCTCCCTCTCTCTCTCTCTCTCAAAAGTAAACAAACATTTAAAAAAAATTTTTTTAAATATAGAACATATTAGTCTCACTGTGTCCCTGGATTTTGAGTCTTGAAGTGTGAAAGTGGGATGTTCTTCAGGAGAGAGTACATCGTAGGCGTCTAGGAGCCCATTTGCTGGCTGAGACCCACAACCTGCCCCAAATCACACACGGGGGCTGTATCTCCTTGGGTTATCAGAGGCTGGCTGCCTTTTTCTTTTCTTCTTGTTAAGCCTCATTTCATGGGAACAGGAACGCTGTAAGTATCTCACAAATCCATTTAGAGAGAACAGAGGGAACAGAATCAGGAGTGGGCTTAGGTCAGGGGAAACATAACACCATCAGGCCTCTGCAGTCCTCCCCGCCCCCAGCTGGCTGGAGTGACTTGGGGCTGCAGTGCGCGGACCGCTCACAGGGGGCAGCACTGCTGAATGAAAGCAGACACGACACGCTCAGATTGTGTGGAAGCATGTGAGCACACTTCAAGTGATTTTAGACTGCCCTGATCCCAACCCATTGATTTATAAACCACGTCCTACAGAAATGCAGAGATCATTCCACATCGCCGAGTAAGTAAGGATGTGCGTGGGCAACATTTCCTGTGTATCTTTGCCTTTCTTCCCGGCTCTGATGCAGCGTTCTAGGAGAGTCCTGGGGGGTTTAAGAATCCTGCAAAAGGATTCTAAGTCCACGAAGCTTGCACGCTGGCCATAGACCCTCAGCTCCCTCAGCCCGGTCATGTGCTACCAATGAGAACACCCAACAATGAAAGCACTTGGGGTGCCAGCCACTGCTCCAAGCACCTCACGCGGGTGACTTCACTTTATTTCCACAACCACCCCCTGCTAGTACCGCTTCCCACAGGTGGGAAAACGAGGGACAGAGAGTTAAAGAAACTTGCCCCAGAATCCCCCCTAGTGAGTGGCAGAGCTGAGATCTGAAGCCGGTACAGCCTGGCTGCCCGGTACATGTCAGCACGCAGAGCGGCCTCCATTAATTACAACCCAAAACCAGAGAAAATATGACTTCAAGGGAAGACGGGAAAGACAGTCACAAAGAAACACAGGTGCAAGAAACAGGCGAGGAAGGCCGCTGCCTTCCCATCCGGGGGGTGCTGCTGCTGCTGTAAATCCCCGGCCAGTGTGAGCACCCCGCTTTGTGCTGGGGAGCAAGCGGGGCTGGGAAAAAGGGACCCCCGGATGCCAGGCTCAGCACTTGGCTCCCCTAGCTCAGCGACCTGGGGCAAATAACTTTCTTTTTCTTCCTTTTTTTTTTTTTTCTTATAGTGGTGAAATATACCTAACACAACATTTACTATTTTTGTTTGTTTGTTTTAAAGTGCACAATTTAGGGGCACCTGGGTGGCTCAGTCGGTTAAGCGTCCGACTTCGGCTCAGGTCATGATCTCACGGTCTATGGGTTCGAGCCTCGCGTTGGGCTCTGTGCTGACAGCTCAGAGCCTGGAGCCTGTTTCAGATTCTGTGTCTCCCTCTTTCTCTGACCCTCCCCTGTTCATGCTCTCTCTCTCTCTGTCTCAAAAATAAATAAATGTTAAAAAAATTTTTTTAAAAATAAAGTGCACAATTTAGCAGCGGTAAGAGCATTCACAATGTTGTGTAACCATAGCCATGGTCCATTTCCAGAACTTTTCATCACCCCAAACAGAAACTCTGTACCCGGTAAACAGTGACTCCCCACCCCACCCCCCCCCCCCGGCCCTTGGGAACACCTGTTCCACTTTCTATGGCTACGAATCGGACTACCCTAGGCACCTCATGTAAGTGGAATCACGCGGTCATTTGCCCTTTTGGGTCTCGCTTATGTTGTTGAGCATGTTTTCAGGGCTCCTCCACGCTGAGCACGTATCAGGATTTCACTCCTTATTCAAGTTCAGGAACACTGTATGCATATACCACGCTCCGCTTATTCAGCCATCTGTGGGTGGGTTGTTTCCACCTCTGGGCTGTTGGGAACAGAGCCACCACGAACGTCGTTCTACACGGATCAGCCTGAGACCCTGCTTTCGATGTTTCGGCATCTACACCTCACAGTGGAATTGCCGGGTCACATGGCAAGTCTATGTTTAACGTTTTGAGGAGCCGCCAAACTCATTTTATTTTTAAACAGGAGATTTTTTTCCCCCCCTCACTTAGGATCCTGGACATAAATAGGCTTCCTAATTATTTCCCGGGGCCAACAAGCAGAGTTTTCCAGCCCCTTCTCCAGGAAGCAGCAGCCCTTCCAATGTCTCGTTCGCTCGGGGCTCAGCTCTACCTTCCGCCCCCAGGGGCCCAGTGAATGGAGTGCAAGCACCTGTTCGTGGGTCCTTTCCTCTCCTCACCTTGACTTTGCACCAGCCTGTGACCCAGCGGACCCCACTTCCTTCTGCACGTCTGTTTCCTTTATAGTCGCTCCCTGTCTACAGTGTAAGCTCTGTGGAGCAGGGACATTTTTTTCCTCTTACCTTCTGTTATATCCTCAAAGCCTAAGATGGAACCTGGCACATAGGAGGAACTCAGGAAATACTTGGCACCGAAGACAAAGTGCCGTGTGCTTCCATAGCCTTTCTATTCATGGTCTCATTTAACCCTTATAACACTCTGCGAACCCCACTTACCCCTAGGGCCAAAAAACAGTACGGGAGAGTTTGAATAACTTCCCTAAGGTTACATGGCTACTAAAATTTACATTCTACCTGTAATCCAAGTGATAACCACACAAACGTGTGCCGGCGTCGCTGAAGGAGACCAGTTCTCTTCAAACGACCCACAAGCTATTCTTGAGGCCCTAAGGATGCCGCCCCTGCCAGTGGGCATGCTCCTGCCCCTTCCTGAGTCTGGACTTGAAGACCTGCGGCATGACTGTCTTCCGACCCCTCAGCGAGGACCTCCTTAATGCCCCACACAAAGCAGAAGCCAGGCAGTGACAGGTCATAGAACTTTCCTGACGGTGTGAGGATAATGAAAGCACCAACTGGAAAATAAATTGGCAACACCCCTCAGGCTCAGACCTGCACCCGGGGCTCCTCATCATCCTGCCCGTTCTCACTACCGGCCTGGTCCCTGGTTCCCCACAGAGCCAGGCAGCCGGGGCCACCACTGAGGTCCGGGCGTCCCCCAACCTCCGTGTTAGTTCGTTCTGGCCGCCATAAGAAAGCACCGCAGACTGGGTGGCTTAACAGGAATTGATTCTCCCACATTCCTGGAGGCTGAAAGTCTGAGATCAAGGTAGCATCAGGGTTGGTTTCATCTGAGGACTTTCTCCGGGGCTCGCGGATGGCCACCTTCTCCCTGTGTCCTCACATAGCCTTCCCTCTGCGTGTGTCTGTGCACAATCTCTTCACGAGGGCAGCACTCAGATTGGATGAGAACCCGTCCAACTGACCTCACTTTAACTTAATGATCTCTTTAAAGCCCCTATCTCCATATACGGTCACATTCCGAGGTACTGGGGGGGGGGGGGTTAGGACTTCAACACAGGTGGCGGGGGGAGGGGGCAGACAATTCAGCCCAACAGGACTCAGCCCAAGGAGTACACTTCTGCACTTTGTAGGAACGTAAGAATCTGCTCCAAGTTGTGCCGATCTCACTGACGTCCTCCAAAGAGGACTGCTAACAGATCCATTCTTCTCAGCTCCTCCAGTCAAGTGGGGAATTTGCCCAAGTCACAGGGTTACGTATAAAAGGAAATGGGGTGCCTGGGTGACTCAGTCAGTTAAGTACCCAGCTTTTAGCTCAGGTCATGATCTCACAGTTCATGAGTTCGAGCCCCGTGTCGGGCTCTGTGCTGACAGCTCAGAGCCTGGAGCCCACTTCAGATTCTGTGTCTCCCTCTCTCTCTCTGCCCCTCCCCCACTCGCTCTCTGTCGCTCTCTCTCTCTCTCTCTCAAAAATAAACATTTAGAAAAAATTTTCAAAAAGGAAGTGTGTGTCTGGTGGGGATGATGGGTTGAAAGGGCCCACCAAGCCATAAAATCGTAAGATTTTCTATTTCCACAGTATTTCCACAGAATACCAGTTATGAGGTGGTGTGGAAAGGGGGGGAAGGTCGAGGTGCCACACTGGAAATGGGGGTGCACCCTCAGTTCAGAATTCTGCTCATCCTAGAATCGAAGCCCCTGATTTTAATCCTACGAACAGAGCCACTGCCCATCCTGAAGGGGCAGGATGCCTTGCTTCACACGTATCCGTGCGGGACCACAAAGCACGGCTTTCTTCCTCTCCTGGAACCATAAATTGAGGCCTGTTCTACACTCATCTGCTCGCCAGCTCTTGGCAGCCTTCTCTGGACCTCGGGGCTCTTTGAGTACTTCCAGTCTTTGTTCAAATAAGCAGCCTTCTGATGGCTGGCCCAGATGTGAAGCCCACATCTGGAAACTATCCCTTGTCTTGGCCCAGGCGTTCAGGTCTGCGAGATGTGTGAGTGTCGGGTACGCCCACGCCCTGCCTGGAGATCCCCGCACAAGGTCCTGTGCAGGACAGAGGTTTTGGAGGCTGGCAGCTTGGACTGGAGACAGTGTGTTGGGTTAAATCCCAATGAGAAGTCAGTTGGAAAATGCTGGGACCTGCCAACACATGGGCGCCCCATCCTATCATCCTTCTTCGGTCTTCTTGGTAGGGCCCACAGTATCAGGCCCGCCACAAGCTTCCAGCATGCAACCCACTGAATGTGCTACATCTTGCTGATGCCCCCCATTTTGGCCCAAGGATGGAAAATGTTGTCCAAGCTTGGGACTCAGTCTCCCAGTTTGGCGATTCATACCTGAGATTTACGGGGCGGGCATGAGGGTGAGTTCAGCGGGCTCCTATTCTTAAAGAAACTGCTGTGCTATGAAGCCAAAAAACTAGTATGACCCCATTTGGACCCACATCAGGAAGGACATGCTCTGTTCACCATCCCGAAGGAACAGTGAGCAGCAAAGAGTGGTTTGTGTGCAGGAAGGAGGTGGCATTTCTGGTAGAACCAAAGTTTGTCTGAGCAAGTGCTCGTACCAGGTACTTGGGTCAGTCCCCATTGACAGATTTAGGGTCTGACTGTTCCTATGAGCCCAGAAGGATCCTCACTGATACACCTGCCTGACCTAACCTTTTTCTCCCCCAACTTGAATGCGTTCTAAAATTTCTCAAGTAGAAAAAAAATTTAAAAACAGAAAAAAAACAAAAGAACTATTCTTCAAATTCCAACAAAAGGAATAACCACTGTTAACATTTCGGTTTATAAATGCCAAGCCTTTTCTCATATGCATGGACAAATACTTCCTAAAATAATGAAAAGCAACATTCTATAACCTAATTTCTATTTGATATCTCATAATACTTCTGTATCAAGACTACACAACTATATCTGTGCTCTTAACAGCTGTACTGCTGCTCAAGAGAGGACCAAAAATCTGTGGAGGCATTTTTAGTTGTTACAACAACAGGGGTGAAGCGGGGCGGTGGGGGGTGGGGGGTGGATATGCAAAGGGCACTTAGAAGGGAAGAGACCAGGAAACTGGATGTTCTATAACCCTTAGTCCTGCTCAAATTTTGAATGTCCTGATGGATATTCATAAAGGTGGGAAAAAAACCTATTCCTAATGATTTCAGCTCCAGACCTAACTCCACTTGCCATATAAACACAAGGCTTTTTGGCATGATTTAAGTATACACTGAATTTTGTAACAATGCAACTAATGAGTTCTGTTTTGTTTACACGTTTTACTATAAATTGTCAACTCAACTGTTTCGAAATCTCATCAGGAATGGCAAAGCCGCCCATAACATTTGAGTCACCACTACAGCCACCTGGATCTCTGTTGTAGTCACTGCATTCATAGTGATTATACATATATGGGAATCCACTATTCCACCTTTTCTTTCCGAAAGTCAGATACAGAAAGTGTCTGTAACATTTAATGGAACTTTGTTTTACTTCCATTAAATCCTAACTTATTTAAATGCAGATTCAAGCATCTGGCATCTTCATTATATCTTCAAATGTAGTTGTGCCTAAAAATTTGCAAATTGAAACTATTATCTGTTGGCTCTGTACATCCCTTGTGAGCCCTGCTCTCCACCTCTAGGGCCAGAAACCTCCAAGTTACAGCTTCCAGATTCCTTCCCATCTGGCTTCTCTGAGGGTCTGCCAATGGGAGGCACTGGGGAATGGAAGAGATCAGGAAGACCCCTTTTCCCCCTGTCTTTTGGGTCGTGTGGTGTGCCGGGTGTGGTGTGCAGGGGGGCAGACACCGTGGCCTTGCATTCGGAGGCTCTGGGGGACATCATTTTCCCCTTTGCTTCTCCAGCTCCAGGGGGTAGTGAGTTCCTGTAGTTACTAACCCTGGATAACCCTACCTTCCTCCATATGCTCATCCAGCCCTGCCCAAACCTTTATAACCAGTTCCCTAGATTAACTTGCTTCTTTTGAAATACTTAGAGTGGTTTGTTTTCTGACTGGACACAAAAAGGATAAAAGACACTTAGGATTTTACTCTATTTAACTTGTTTATATTAGGCCATCATATCCTTTTTCTTTAAAAAATTATGCACTTGCGGGGTGAAAGGGCACAAACTTCCAGCTATAAAATAAGTCATAATAAAGGAAAGAAAGAAAGAAAGAAAGAAAGAAAGAAAGAAAGAAAGAGAGAGAGAGAGAGAGAAAGAAAGAAAGAAAGAAAGAAAGAAAGAAAGAAAAAGAAAAAGAGAGAGAGAAAGTCAGTCACGGGGAGGTGTGCACCATGACTGTAGTTAATAATACTCTATTACATATTGGAAGGTGAAGGTTGCTGAGAAAGTAGATCTGTAAAGCTCTCATCACAAGGGAAAAAATTTGTTCTGAAAGTATGCAAGGCAATGAATGTCAGTAGTCATCATGGTAACCACTTTGCAACGGACACAAGTACTGAATCATTTTGCGGTACACCTAAAACTAATATAATATGTCAATTATCCTTCAATTTAAAAAAAATACGCACTTGGATAAATATATTACCTATGAATTTAATTTGGGGTTACCAAAGGGGGGGTGTTGCGAAATATTGATTACTATAATAAAGTGGTGTTGAGAGTGTCGGCAAGGATACGGACACATCTGCTGGTGAGCTTTTGTGGGTGGAAGTGTAAATTGGTATGGCCTTTAGGAAAAACAGCATGAAGTCCCCCCCAAAATTAGAAATCGATCTACTCTATGCTTCAGCCATCCTACTTCCGGCTATTTCTCTAAAGGAAATGAAGTCAGTATCCAAGAGATCGTGGCACTCTGGGTTCGCTGCAGCCTTATCTTGAGTAGTCAAGAAACAGTACTGCTTATGTCCACCAGGAGATGAATGGATAAAGAAAACATGACCTCTCTACCCTTAACGGAGTATTATTCAGCCCTAAAAATTAGAATTCAGAGATGCTGAGGGAGGAATGGGGGGAGCCAGGGATCGGGTGAAGCGGGGAGGAGTGGGTCTCTGGGTCACCGCCTGTTGGGATGTGACATGAATGAGTTCCAGGGACTCTAATGTAGAGCTGGCGACTGTAACTAGTGACACCGTATGGTGTATTTTAAATTCGCTGAGAGAGTGGTTTCCGGTGCTCTCACCCCACCCAAAGCCTGGTAACTTAGCTTCAGGTGGGAATCATTTCACAATGCGTAGCATATTAAGCCATCACACGGTACTTCTTAAATACACACCTTTTTTTTTTTTTTTGGTCAATTAGACGTCAATGAAGCTGACAAAGGCTTATTTTTAAAAGTGGTGTCGGGCCTGACAGAGTTGAAACCCACTCAGGTACGTCATCAGGGGTAGTTTCCCGCAGGCCCACCTTCCCCTCTCCGACACCGAGAACTGAGCCTTTCCAGGACGCCGGTGCCACTTGAGTGACTACCCGGGTACTCACAGCTCTCAGTGCACTGCAAACCCTCCGATGACTGCGTCTAACAGAACTCAGTTCGGCCGCCTCTCCCCGCCTTCCTGGACGCGCGTTTTCGCAAAGACCCACAAAGCCTGCGCTTGGGGAAGGCGCGGCGGCGGCCCGGGCTACGGGGGGGGCGGTGGGCAGGGCGCAGGCGGCCGCGCGCGCGCACGGGAGCGCGCACGGAGCGCGTCCACGGCGCTCGGCCCGCGCCGCCGCCGCCTGGAGCCCCCGCCCGCGCTCTGCGCAGACGCGGCGCACGCCAGCGCCCGCCCCCGTGAGGCCGGCCCCCCCCCCGAAAGCCGGTGGTCCCAGAAGAAGGGGCAAGGGTCCGGGTGGGCCGAAGCTGAGGCGCGGAGCGGACGCGGAAACCGCACTCCAGCCCTTGCCCGACCTCTGCCCTGCGGCCAAGCCGGTCTGTGAGCAGAGGGTTTTGCTTTGACGCCTAGGGTTCTGAAGATACAGGTCCTCTACAGGGAGCTACCATTTTTGAAAGGGCTTCGTATGAGTCTCTACAGAGACCCATAAATCTTCTAGCTTTCATCACAAGCCTAAGGAGATACGTATCTAGTCAACTCTTCAGCTTCTCACCGTATTTCATGATTTCCACCCGAATGCGAAATCTCGTGAAATCCTTGGCTTCCGCTTCCCGTTCGCCCACCGGATCCAGCCACTCATCAGATCCAGTCCATTGGGCAGCCAGGGGTTTCTGCACGTTGTCGCACTCTCCATCCTGACGTCATCCTTGCCAATTCGTCCCCGGGATTATAGCACCTATTGGTTTTCTTCTTCGGGTCTTCATTTAACATTATTCATATTCCAGCTGGAGTAAGCTTTCTCAAAATCAAATGTGACCGTGTGGACGATGACGACCCTTCAGGACTTTCCTAGTTTTAAGATAGAGTTCAAAGCCCTTCATAAATCTCAACTGGTCCCCATTCCTAATATTTACCGTTTTTTCATTGTTTCTGTATCCTTCTCCACATTCTGTCCATCCACAGACAAATGACTCCAGTTGATTGATAACAACATTAACCTCTGATTTGTGGGGGAAAGGCTAGGATTAAATAATAGGCAATAATAGCGTGCAAATAGGGAGGAGCACGACTGGAGTTTAAGCTTTCTACATTTCTCAATAGTACCTCGGAGTTACTAAGTTTTTTTAAGTATGCATGCTAACACTACAGTAACCACCAAAGAAAGACCTATTGCACATCATTTCCAAATAAATTCTTAAAAAGACCAAAACCAAGAAAATAGTAGAACAAGTAACACCGAGATCCAAATATATCAGTAATCACTATACATGTAAAAGGACTAAACACTCCAATGAAAAGACAAAGACTGTCAGACTGGACAAAAAACAAAGTCCAGATATAGGCTGTTTAAAAGGGCTACTTCTTGGGGCACCAGGGTGGGGCTCAGTTGGTTAAGTTTCCGACTTCGGCTCAGGTCATGATCTCACTGTTGGTGAGTTGGAGCCCCGAGTCAGGCTCTGTGCTGACAACTCTCAAGTCCAGAGCCTGCTTCAGATTCTGTTTCTCTCTCTGCCCTTCCCCGACTCATGCTTTGTCTCTCTCTCTCAAAAATAAATAAACACTAAAAAAAAAAAAAAAAAAAAAAAAAAAAAATAGAGGTGCCTGGGTAGCACAGAGCTGGCTTTGGATCTGTCCCCTTCTCTCTCTCTGCCCTTCCTCTGCTCATTCTGTCTCTCTCTCAAAAATAAACTTTAAAAACAGAGATACTTCTTAAATGTTAAAGTAGACTAAAAAGTCAAAGGATGAAAAAATCACAAACCAAGAAAAATAACTGACCAAAAGAGAAATCAAGTAGTAATATTAACATCAGACTAAGTAAACTTTAATATGAAAAGCATTACTGGAGAAAAAGGTCATAACATAACGAATGATAAAAAGTCCAATTTAACATTTACAAATTTGAATGCAACTAATAACAAAACCTCAAATATGTATAAAACAAAAATTGATAGCTCCATGAGAGACATTACCAAACTCACCATCTCACTTAGAAATTTTAACACCTATTTGGTAAGTATTTCAAAGCGCTGACATATAGGCGATAATCTTAAATACAAATTAGAAATAAAAAATATAACTAAAAAATCCCCATGGGTTTGGAAGCATGCATAAAACGTTTAAAATCTGTTCATGTACTGAAAACGAAATTATAATTGAAATTAGAAAATACTCAGAACTACACAGCAACTTAAAATAATGTATCAAAATGTGTCCAATGAAGCCAAAGTGGTACTTAGAGAAGAGTTTATAGCCTTTGATGTTTATATTAGAAAAGAACAAGATCTAAAACTTAATAAAGCAAAGAGCCAGCCAACTTAAGAATGAGGAACAACAAAAAAGCATAAGCCCAAAGAAAGAACGATAATACAGGGAAAAACGGAAGTTAATGAAATAGAAAATATATTTTAGAGAGGATCAACAAAACCAAAAGTTGTTTTCTGGGGGAAAAATATAGCAATATTAACCAAGGGGGGAAAAGCACAAATAGTAATAGAAATTTTAAAAGGATTATAACAATAATAGGAATTTCAAAGGTGCTGCAGACATTAACCAGATACCTGGAGGATATTACAAATGATAATGAGTGGTCATGTGGCCAATTAGTCACCTTGGTAAAGTCCATTCCTCTTTTTTTTCAAGGAGATTTTCTGTGATTTTTTTTTTTTAAGATCAATTTTTAAGTAATCTCCACACCCAATGTGGAGCTTGAACTCACAACCCTGAGATGAAGTCACGTGCTCCACTGAATGAGCTAGCCAAGCACCCCAGTCCATTCCTTTCTAAATAAAATGTCTGAATTAGCTGATGTCAAATATTCTGTAAAGCAGTGCTTCTCACAAGCTAATAGGAATTTTGTTAAAATGCAGATTCTGATTCAATAGGTCTGGGAATCTGCATTTCTAGTAAACTCCCTAAGTGATGTAGATGTGCTGGTCCACATTTGAGTAGGGAGGCCTTAAGGCATTATTACCCTGTACCCTGGTCTTATGGTCTTTTTTGACAAATTCTATCCTGCATTCTGTGCTGCCGTTTTTCAACACTCACTCCCAAACTCCCAAATCCTTCCCATGCCACCCAGATATAGTAAGGCTAAGATTCATCAGCTGAAACCTTAAATAACCTTAGAGAAGCAGGAAAAAAAAAAAAAAAACCCATAAAGCAAGCCCATACCCTCTAATTTTACTACGAGTTGCAACTAAAAGGACAGCATTCCTAAAAGAGGACACCTGCAATTAAGCCCTCTTTTTTCTTTTGTTTTTTTGTTTTGTTCTGTTTAGATGAACCAATTTACTCTGTATTATGGGAAATGGATGAATCAAAAGTGCTATGCAGCCATAATGCGTGCCAATAATTTACTTGTAATGACTCAGGTCTGTATAATGCATTTGTTGGCAATAAACACTGAAAAATTCTCTTTTAATTATGTAAGTGGAATTTCTGTTTGTCTTCGTACAATGTTTCAGAGGCTTATCTTAATTATCCCAATATCATTCGCAGTTGAATAAAGTCAGTTTGATGTGCAGTGTGGGAGGGAAAAAAAAGTCTCCTACACAATGCTTTCTAAAGCATGAACTTTAACTTGAGATTCCCTTTGTGTAAGTCAAGGAGAAATGGATGAAGTCATTTTGCTTGAGTACACACAATAAGAATTTTCTTTTACTTGCAGTTTCTAACAATAATAAGGGTTGTCATCTTTAATATTTAAGTTCAAGGCTGGAGGGGAAAAGATATTTATGCACATGTACGTGCAACCTGGCAAATATTACTCATCTGTTCCCAAATATCTGGAACCGAGCAGAAAAATAAGACAGGTTGCTCTGGCTATCCCCGAGAATGTATAAGCTTTTTAATAAAGCATGCCTTTGTCACTCGTGTGACCCTCACCCTGGGTGACCCCGTTCTTGTTGCTGCTGGTACTTTGCACAATGTCCTCATTGCAGCCATAGGCCAGGGCTGAATGGGTGGGAGAAGATATTTGATAGAGGTCAGGACTATCTCTGGAGTGTTAACAAGTAACAGGCTTGCAGGAGGGTCCAGTATTCGTGCCATCTTCGGCCCTGTTCTAATTAGCTGTGCCTCAAAACAAAACTCGCTCTAGACCCAAGTAGGCCATTTACAAATTTCAAGCACCCAAGGTAAACAAGTTATACATGATTCTAAGACACCAAAACTAGATAATCTGAGTGAAAGACCCAGGGCCTAGTCCACAAAGCCCCTAGCCACTGAGAGTACAATTTTGTGGTGACCTCTTCCTTGGTCATGGAACCCTAGCAGAGACATTTGTGATGAAGGCCTGGTTGGATACAAAGTAAGTGGGGAACTGCCTTCCATGTAAACAGACAAAACATTTCTCAAGGCTGTGTTTTCAAAAACCTAGTACAGTTTTTAGGCTTCTCAATAAGCTTTCCCAAGGAAGTTAATCTAATATCTAGTAACAGAGACTTTTTACATATCAGGTTTAAGAATTGTAACCCAAGGGTGCTTGGGTGGCTCAGTTAAGCATCCAACTCTTGATTTCAGCTCAGGTTGTGATCTCATGGTTTATGAGTTTGAGCCCCATGTTGGGCTCTGCACTGACAGTGGGGAGACTGCTTGGGATTCTCTCTCCTTCTATTTCTGCCCCTCCTCTGCTCTCTCAAAATAAATAAACACTTAAAAAAAAAAAGAATTGTAACCTAGAAAAATGGTCATGCAAAGGTCTTCCCTAGTGAGATTCTCCTGACTATCCATGAGGTAGGATTGCTCCCACCCTTGTACAGGTGAGCACCTTGAACCCAGACCCAGGATTGGGTCAGCCCTTCCATTCATCCTGAGTTTTTCAGATTCCAGAACTCATGAACCGTCTGCTGCACTATGTTGCCCATCTTGCAGTATGTAATACAGGAACTCAGAGATGGATCTGTCCCTTACAAGTGCCAGGAAACTGGATGAAAGTCACAAAATCACACTTTCTCATCACACCTAGGGAATAAATCTGTTCTTCCCCAGAGGTACGGTCTTTATGTGTTAAATAATCTAGTCACTGAAGCCTTTTATTTTATTTTTATTTTTTATTTTTTAAAATTTACATCCTAATTAGTTAGCATCTAGTGCAACAATGATTTCAGGAGTAGATTCCTTAGTGCCCCTTCCCCATTTAGCCCATCCCCCCCCTCCTGCAACCCCTCCGGTAACCCTCGGTTTGTTCTCCATATTTATGAGTCTCTTCTGTTTTGTCCCCCTCCCTGTTTTTATATTCTTTTTGTTTCCCTTCCCTTATGTTCATCTGTTTTGTCTCTTAAAGTCATCCTATGTGTGAAGTCATATGATTTTTCTCTTTCTCTGACTAATTTCACTTAGCATAATACCCTCCAGTTCCATCCACGTAGTTGCAAATGGCAAGATTTCATTCTTTTTGATTGCTGAGTAATACTCCATTGTGTGTATGGATATATATATCCATATATATATATATATATATATGATATATGGATATATATATATGATATATATATACACACCACATCTTCTTTATCCATTCATTCCATTGATGGACGTTTGGGCTCTTTCCATACTTTGGCTATTGTTGATAGTGCTGCTATAAACACGGGGGTGCATGCACCCCTTCGAAACAGCACACCTGTATCCTGTGGATAAATGCCTAGTAGTGCAATTGCTGGGTCATAGAGTAGTTCTATTTTTAGTTTTTTGAGGAGCCTCCATACTGTTTTCCAGAGTGGCTGCACCAGCTTGCATTCCCACACTGAAGCCTTTTAAACATAATCATTTGTTACTCTTTTCAAGGTACCTGAGAGGGGAGAACCCATCTCTCTCGTTCACAGCCAAATCCTGTGACCAGACAGTTACTGGCACATAGTTTGTGCTAAGCAAATATCTGTGATTGATTCATTGTTTTACAACCACCTGTTGAAAGAAATCATTACTGTGTGAATAAAGAGTTTGTGGAAGAACAGAATTATGAATTATGAATTATGACATAAGCCTAGTCTAGGACTGCCCATTGTGGGAGAAAAGGGATAGCCTAGTTAATATGGTTGGTAAGTTTTTGGGTAAGAGATTGTTTACTAGTGTATTAAATTAGAAAACAAAACTATGAAACTATGTATCAGAGCCAATTGTTCAGTATTTTTTTACCTCTTTCTAGAAGCCTTCCCTGAATAACCATACATGTTATTGGTCAGTCCCTCACTTTCCTTGTCTATTTAATTATTTATTCTCACCCTATCTATCTCTCAGTTATTTATTCACAAAACATTTACGGGGCACCTGGATGGCTCAGTCAATTAAGCAGCCGACTTTGGCTCAGGTCATGATCTCATGGTTTGTGGGTTCAAGTCCCAAGTCAGGCTCTGTGCTCACAGCACAGAACCTGCTTGGAATTCTCTTTCTCCCTCTCTCTCTGCCCCTCCCCCACTTGCGCTCTCTCTCTCTCTCTCTCTCTCTCTCTCTCAAAAATAAACATTAAGAAAAAAACAACAACAAAAAACCCATTTATTGAACAATTTCTAGAGACCAGGCATTTTAGTTATGAAGGGGAATTTAACAAAAGCCCTGGGCCCAAAGACTACATAATAGGCACACAGACAAGTAAACCAGGTCATGCAACAGACTTCTGGTTAAGGTGGTAGAATGACTACATGTGAAATCTTCCCCTTTTCGTGTGAAAAAACATATTGTAGTGCATGCATTTAATGTAACACAGGCATTGTAATTCACGGCCGTTTTATTCGTTTCCTAGGGATGACACAACAAAGTACCACAAACTAGTGGGCTTAAACAACAGAAATTTACTCTCTCACAGTCCTTGTGGCTAGAAGTTCAGGATCAAGGTGTCTGCAGGGTTAGTTTCTTGTGAGGAACTATCACCAAATCCTAGTGCTTCCAATCAGCCTTTTAGGGCTTTGAATACTGAACAACCAAGGATCCTCAAACACACGAGGAGAACCTCTAATGTGAAGAAGGCTGAAGTAAACAACTGCAAAAATGAAACCAGAGGAAATGGAACTAATCAGGGAAGAGGGAACATTGACAAATAGCCCCAAATAATATTTTTAGAAGAAAACACTACAGCTTTGAAGCAAGGGTAAAGCACTATACAATGGTAACAATTAGGGGTTAAGAATAAGCTCTTGGAGGGGTGCTTGAGTGGCTCAGTCAGTTAAGTGTCTGACTTTGGCTCAGATCACGATCTCACAGTTTGTGAGTTCAAGCCCTGCATCAGGCTCTGTGCTGACAGTACAGAACCTGCTTTGGATCCTCTCTCTCTCAAAAATAAATAAAATTAAAAAAAAAATCTTTAAAGAATAAGCCCTTGGAGATTTAAAACACAGACCACAGCCAAAATGAGAATGTTTAACACAGGTCTTGGTAGGTAATGTTGAATAAATTAATACAAATGCTAAACAGATGGAAAATATGAGAGAAAAGATAGGAAGCAGAGAAGGTTATTCCAGAAGGTCTAACAACAGACTAAGAGGAGTTTCAGAATGAGAGAACAGAGAAAATGGACAGGAAAATAATTATTGAGCATTTTCTAGAACTGGGACACAGATTGAAAGAGCTGATCGAGCAACCAGCACAACAAAGGGAAAAGATCCACACCAAAGGCATGTTGCTATTGACAACAGAGATAAAGGAATGTTCCCAAAAATTCTCCAAGGAGAAAAAAAAAATAGCTTGGCATCAGGTGTCTCAACATTGGGTGCAGAAGATGGGGATGAGGGGTGGGGGTGAGTCATGCCTTCTAAATCCTGAGAGAAATGGATTCGATCTAGGAGTTAGTTCTCCACTAACCTCACTCAGATGTGAGACAAAACAGATTTCCAGACATGCGACAGGACTCAGCATCTCCCCCCGCCCCCATTTCTTCTGTCTTAGGAAGTGAGTGGGCTTTATGCTCTGGAAAGATGAAGGAGTAAACCAAGAAAGACAAAGAAGGGGATCCCGGAAGGAGTGGATATAACCCCGGAGATGGGTGAGGAGGAATTTCTAACAGACAGAAGAGCAGCATGGCCAACCTGGAACAGGCGGATAGAGAATTTGGGGAGAGGAGACTGAGAAGGGGGGCTCCCCAGGATACCTGAGGCGGTCGGTCACTAGGGCAAGATAAAAGACAGACGGGTGACCGAATTGATGGAGTGTTTGAACCAAAATGAGTAATACCCACATAGTCATGATCCTGTGACTTAATTTAACATAGTGATCCATCATAACAGATACCAGATATCATCTAAGATGCATACATCGAGAACAAGCCGTGTATGCATATTACACAGTATTGTGAAGGCAGTTGCCAGAAGCAACAGCTCCAAGAGTTCAAAGTGGCTGCCTCCGGGTGTCAGAACTCGAGTGTGCGAGCAGGGGCGAGAAGGGGTTAAGGATTGCTGTGATTTATTACCAGCCTTTGGGAAATTTTAATTTTTAACTCTACGTATGTATGAACTTTGATCACAAACTTTAAACTAAAGGAGAACAAGCACAGGGCGGTAAGTGCTACGAGGCAGAGTGGAGAGGAACTGCAGAGCCTTGAGGGGTCGTCGGCGGGAAAACTTTCCTAGAAGTTGGGCACAATTGTGTGATTCCCAAGGAGAGCAGCCATTTTGCTTTTGCAGGCAATTATCTACAGCTGTGTTAACTAAAATTTTAATTTTGTTGGTTTTGTGGTTTATTTTTGATTTGTACATTTGTTTCTATGAATCAATGTCTAGGAGCCATGGAGTTACAATGGCGTTTTATACTTGAACGGAACATTACTATAGAAACAACTTAACCCAACAATAGGGATCCACGTGCTATTTCCCTTTAAGAGGGGTCCAAATGTTGCTCAAGCTTAAAAACACTTGGCAGGTAAGGGTACATTGGTCCCATGTGGCCCCCAGAGGCAGGCTGCTTATTAACAGAAGCTCAGGGGAAGGAGAGAGAAAAGCTGTCCTGTCTTATATCAAGAAAACTGGGTCTCCTGGAGCCGTGGATTTCAAAACTTTCCCTAGTAAGCTTATATAAGTATTAAAATCAAACATTCCTCTCACACATTTTTTAGTTGACATTTGAAATTTTCTCTTTTAAAAAATTATTTGAGGGGTACCTGGGTGGCTCAGTTGTTAAGCACCTGACTTCAGTTCAGGTCATGATCTCACAGTTCATGAGTTTGAGCCCCACATTGGATGAGATAGAGCCCCGCATCTCTCTCTCTTTCTGTCTCTCTCTGCCCCTCACTCACTTGTGCCTTCTCTCAAAAAAAATTACTTGAAAGAGAGAGTGAGTGAGTACATGCATGCATGCATGCCAGGTGGGGTGGGAAGAGGGAGAGAGAGAGAATCGTAAGCAATCTCCATGCCCAGTGCAGAGCCCTACGTGGGGCTCAATCCCACTACCCTGGGATCATGACCTGAGCTGAAATCAAGATTCAGAGGTTCAACTAACTGAGCCACCCAGACAATTCACCAGAAGTTACAATAGTCACAAAAGATAGGCTCCCAGTGTGTTGTAAACACGGGCATTTGAAAAACAAACGGTTACAGAACTCTTTTCAATACACATAACAAAGTCTAAGTATCAGAAGAGTGGAAAGCCTCCATGGTTCATTTAAAAAGGATGAGAACCACTCTTGTTTACCTCTTGGAACATCTGTATCACTCCTTTTTCTCCTTGAACCCACATTTTCATTCCACTTCTCCCACACAATTTTGCCTCCATGTAATGTGTGCATGCTTCAAGGTGGTAACTGATGATCCTATTATGTTTCTCTGACACAGGTGTATGCATATAAATTGGAATTTTGGACTCTTTAAATGTCTAGTGACAGTAAGTTCCTAAGTGTTCCTTTCTGTCTGGGTTGAATTATTGCTACAAGTATCGTTAGTTCACAGCTGAGCAAAACAACATAAATATATTTCAAATGTTGATATGTAATCATTACATATAAACATAGAATGTCACTGAAAATGTCCCTCTTAAAGAGTTGGATTCAGCCACAGGTGACCATGACCCATTACTGCAGTAAGCCAGCAGGCAGCTTCCATTCCCTTCCTGGTTTTCGTTATTACGTAGGTAAGTTCTACAGCTCGCAGTCCTGATAAATCAGTAACAAGAATTTTGTTATGGC
Organism: Panthera uncia; assembly: GCF_023721935.1. NCBI lineage: Eukaryota > Metazoa > Chordata > Mammalia > Carnivora > Felidae > Panthera > Panthera uncia. The sequence goes on along the minus strand of NW_026057586.1, from coordinate 13,553,575 downwards.
AACGGCACACTCCATTCTTTGAACTCCTTCCAAGGGAGAGTTCAAAAATCACATACTAATCCATCTTCAAAAATTACTTTTATTAATCTATCACTTGACAACTCAATTAGGTCCTCCTCCTCCAATTTTATTAAAAACCAAAAAAAAAAAAAAAAAAGGAAAAGAAACCATCTGATTTACAAAAAAAAAAAAAAATTGTTATTCAGTTATTGGAGTCATTTCTGGGAAAATATAACCAAACAGGTTCTACTAAGACTTAGTAAATGATGATTAATTATACTCATTATTCTTTCACTTAGGCATTTTATTTCACCCAATATTACCAACAAGATTTTTAAAAATCTACTGTTACTTTCACTATGTCTTTACCAATAGAATAGTTTTGATAGAATGCTCTTACCTCATCAAGGGCTTTAAACCTACTTATTCAGGATGTTGGAGCAACCAATTAGCTCATTTCTTTTACAAAAAAATGGTTGTCACATAAATGAATTGACAAAGTCAGTCCTCATCATCCAATCAATCAGCCAAATTAGACTTCAGCTTTCTGCTAGAAAGAATTTGCCTCCTTTCACCCATTCAAATGAATGCGTTCAGATGCGTCTCTGGGATAACACTTCACTTCACAGAGAGCAACGGAAAGAAGGTAGAGATCCCACTGCCTATTTTCCTCCTTGCTCGCGTTCCCTCCAAAGGCAAGCGCTATGCCAATAGTTGGGGGAAAAAGACATCCTGAAAATAGTCCCAACACTTAATCTGGACTAAAACTCCCAGCTCTGCAGCTGTGGTTTCCTTTAACAGAAATACGCGTAGACAGCATGTTCATGACGCCTGATTCAACACTAATATGTCAGATTGCTTTGGCTTGGTGTAGCGCTCTAGTGTTTACATTCCGGGGCACACATGAGAAGTGTGCTTTTCTTCCATTAGGAGGAGGAAGGGCAGTTGGAAGGGGAGACTGGCAAATGAGAACTGGTCCTTTCTCAGGCAGGTTCCCAAGGACGTTGGGGATTTGGGAATCCACTTGCGTTAACCCAACTCCGGAGTGTCTACTGCTGTGGGGGCCCAAAGACTTCCAGGGGAAGGTACCAAGAGTTGGATTAAGAAAAGTCAACCCCAGGGGCACCTGGGTGGCTCAGTCCGTTAAGCATCTGACCTTGGCTCAGGTCACGATCTTGCGGTTCCTGAGTTCAAGCCCAGCGTCGGACTCTGCGCTGGCAGCTTGGAGCCTGGAGCCTGGAGCCTGTTTTGAATTCTGTGTGTCTCTCTCTCTGCCCCTCCCCCACTCATGTTCATTCTCTTTCATTCTCTCTCTCTCTCTCTCTCTCTCTCTGTCTCACACACACACACACACACACACACACAACACACACACACAACACACACACAAATAAACATTTAAAAAAAGAAAAAAGATAATGCACCCCCAGATCCCCAACTTCCTTGGGACTCTCCTGGTCCTGACCTACCTAACAGAGTTTCTAACACCACGCAGGAGCTTAGAAAGTGGCCCTTCTGCTGGCACATCCGGTAAAGCTTGTGGATGAGGCCCAGAGGCTCCAGATGCCCCTTGTGCCGCCCAGCCCTGCACCCTCTCCAACCCCAGGCCCAGGGCGGGGAACAATCAGGTCCACAGTGCCTTTGAAGATGCATTACAATGTACCACGAGGTGTGAGTTAGGGCCCAATGATTCAAATATGCTCTGATTCCAGGAGACAAGACTACCGAAAGAGCGCTGCAGATTTTAGTTCAGCCTACAGAAAGTCCCAAATTTTACTGGTGAAGGTTCTAAATTGTGGAGAGAGACTGTTTGCTAGATTCACACATCAGCGGGTTTGTACCAGGCATGAAAACCCAGAAATCAAGAAAAGGGAACCCCAATAAAGTACCACTGGAAAGTCTTCATTCAGCCTGCCTTCAGTAGTCTTTAAAAACAAACGAGAAAGCAAACAAGCATGAAACTTATCTCTCTTGGAGCAGAGGTTACAGCACTTCTCCCAGAAAGGTTTTGAGCGAGGTTTATTTTGGATGGAGCTAAAAAGGCACAGGAATTGCCACAGGCAGCCTTGAGCCCGGCAGTGTCGGGAGATCAGATCATCTCCAACAGGCTTCGAGGATGGGGATGTGGGAATCTGTAGGAGGCAAACAAAAAGAATGTGTCTGTCAAGTTTCCCTGTCTCAGTGCTTCTGAAATAGGTGGAAATTACAGCTCAAGTCCCTTCACCATGGGAACATCTGGAATATAAGTACTTCTGTGCCTATTAAGAGGACTATTTATAGTTTTCTACGAATGTTAGGGAAAGCAATTATGTAAAATACTACTGTATTATTAGGTATTTGAAAAATACCAGGCTTGCAATTTTAGAACTGCAAAGATCTAAAAGCAATTGAGACTTCTACGATCTGTCTACCCCGAGTCAGAAAGTACTGGCTTATTTTCCCGACGTAGCGAAATCACCAAACACCAGCTAAAGTCTCTGCTGACACGGATAAATGATGTCACCAGGCCTGCCCACCCTGCTGAAGTCATGTTGGTTCTACGCTCACGCCGAGCCAGAGAGAAATATGAACCCTAGTTGCCTCTGGGATTATTTGGAAAATCCCCCTGCATATAAATGTGGCTGCTCAGACGGAGAGAAGGAGGCTGTGCACCCCAGAACGAGTCTCAGCTAAAAGGGGCTTCTGCTCTGTACAACTACGCCTGATGCTGAGACCTTCCGAGGGTTGTTGGCAACTTTCTGACTTCAATATCTGCGCCTCTTAATCACTGGCCGCACTGCAATTATGTAAGATTGTCATCTTGGGCTTCCAAGCATATTTTTGTGATCGTTAGAGTCTATGAGCCTGGGACAGCAATATTAAAGGCACCAACACTCGTGAAAAGCCACCAAGGTTTGGCTGCTCCATTGCTACACTGGCTTTTGGACAAACTTTTGTTGTAGTGTCTTCTCAGGTTTCCCAAGAGTTGATGGCGAGGCAGGAGGAAAGTCAGAGGAGATGTCTGTGCCCGGGCTCTAGTGGGATGGCACTGGTTTTAGCCCTCAATGGTGCTTCATGTGCACTGAGTACTTGGAGACCCAGGGACTGACCTGCCTGCACCTCTGTCTCTTCTGGAAAATCTTTCGGGGACATGAATGATAAGCTTAGAATTATTTCATGCTATAATACCGTAGTGAGAGCTGGTTTTTAAAAATTAACTAATGACGTAGGGGCGCCTGGGTGGTTCAGTCAGTTAGGCGTCTGACTCTTGATTTTGACTCAGGTCATGACCTCACGTTTTGTGAGATCGAGCCCCAAGTCAGGCTTCGTGATGATAGCGTGGGGCCTGCTTGGGATTCTCTCTCTCGCTCTCCCTCAAAAATCAAGAATTAAACCTAAAAAAATTAACAAATGAAGTAATTCTATTTAATTCTTCCTAAATGAGAACATATACGTGTGTGCATGTGTATAAATTTATATGTGTGGATGTATATACACATATATGTACGCATACACATTTATATGTTTTGCATTTGCATGATCCTAAAACTTCACCTTTCAGGGCGCTATGGGGGATGATCCAGTAGGTTGGAAAGTATATCAAATGAGAATCATGACATTCTAGATTCTAGTCTGCGCTTTGCATTCATTAGCTGCGATGCTTTTGCAAAGTTCTTGGCTTTTCTAGGCCTTAATTTTATTGGTAAAATCAATGTATGGGGATTCCTGAGATCATTCTTAATGCTGAGTCACTTATTGGTGAGATACACCACATATTTGGCTTCTCTGGGCAACATCTCTGCCAGGCAGGCGGTTCAACCCACAATATGCAGAAAGAAATAAAAAAGCCAGAAACCTCAGGAACAAAGATGGTACGCAAGTACATACATCATGGTATTATTTAAAATTATTTAAAATTATTTAAAAGAGGAAAAGCTCACATGGTTAACCAAATGGTGGACCTCTCATAAAACAGAATAATACAGGGGCGCCTGGGTGGCTCAGTCGGTTAAATGTCCGACTTCAGCTCAGGTCACGATCTCGCGGTCCGTGAGTTCGAGCCCCGCATTGGGCTCTGGGCTGATGGCTCAGAGCCTGGAGCCTGCTTCCGATTCTGTGTCTCCCTCTCTCTCTGACTCTCCCCCGTTCATGCTCTGTCTCTGTCTCAAAAATAAATTAAAAAAACGTTAAAAAAAAAATAAAAAAAAAAAGAGTAATACATAATCATGAAAAGGTGTTAAAAGCATTTAATTATATGCAAAAAAGTTCATCATCTGCTATTAAGTAAAAAGCAGCTATAAATAGTACACATGGCATATTCCCATTTTTGAAAAATAAAATGTATATATAATCATATGTATGTGTTTTAACAAGAATTTTAAAAACATTAAAATGTTGACAGTGGTATTCCTGAGTTGTGAATGACCATAATAATCTCCTTGCACTTATTTGTACTTCTTGTATTTTCTATTTTTAATTTTTTTTTTAAATTTTTTACTTTTGAGAGAGAGAGAGAGGGAGAGAGAGAATCCCAAGCAGGCTCTGTGCTGTTAGCACAGAGCCTCACACAGGACTCAGACTCACGAACCGTGTGATCATGACCTGAATGGAAATCGAGAGTTGGACACTTAACCAACTGAGCCACCCAGGCGCCCCATGTACTTCCTGTATTTTCACCTAACTTCTGAAATCAGCAAAAGATCATTTTAGTTAAAAAGCCAAGCAAGTAGGGCAAAAGCATCGCTGAAATCACATTGGCAGGTCTGGAGCATCACAAACAGATCTCTAAGTCCTTGATTTCTGGGAGTTTTGAGCAGTGGGAGTAGACACACCACGTAAGCATGCTTTCCAAAACACCCCAGTGAACAGATTCACCTTGGTGACTGGCTACAGGCACACAGCCCTCAGCACCACGACCCCTGGTCCAGCAGGCCCCAAAATCTGTCTTAGGAATCCCCTGGAAGGTCTTAGCATTCCGGGCATTGAGAAAAACCGGCCTGCCCATTTTTCAGAAACGATGGACCTTTTTAAAAGAAAAACTTACGCTATGATCTAGCTCTTCTTGACTTCTCAACTTACCTTTTTATATCTAAAACACGTGCATTGAGGATCTGACATTTACAGTGTGGTAATTGACTTGAAAATTGTGATCTTTTTCTAAGGAATTGCCAAACCGTTACAAGTCTTAAGGACATTTTTATTCATAACTGGCAACAGTTTTATAACCTTCCAAAAGTTTGCCCTGGAGTTTTGGTCACGTAATAACTGATGTTCAGTTATATTTCCATGTTCTATTGCATTTGACTAAGAATAGAGGATGTGGAAGAAAAAAAAATCCTGGGTCACAGAGCCTCTGTATTTTATACAGAAAATTCCCACTTATAATTCCTTTTTTTTTTTTTTTTAATGTTTATTTATTTTTGAGAGAGAGAGAGAGAACACAAGCAGGAGAGGGGCAGAGGGAGAGGGAGACACAGAATCTGAAGCAGGCTCCAGCCTCAGAGCTGTCAGCACAGAGCCCAACGCGGGGCTCGAACCCACAAACTGAGAGATCATGACCTGAGCAGAAGTTGGACGCTTAACCAACTAAGCCACTGAGGCGCCCCCCCCAACCACCTATAATTCTATTGTTATCAATTACAAAGGCTAAGAAGGGAATATAATAATAAGTAATGATAACTAGCAACTTGTTGAGTGTTTTCTAGTTGTTAAGTCTATTATATGTTTTCTCTTTTGATGAGGTTGCTAATGCAGCCTACCCAATATAACTCACATTATACCCATTTTATAGATGAGGAAACGGAGGTTAGTGAGCTATGGAGCTGAGATCCGACAGAGTATAACTTGAGAACTTCATAACTAGTCTGTGGTCAGTGGGTTCATACTGGACATAGAGACAGAAGCTAGGGGAACACACTTAGGGGCCACTTGCCAGGAGCCCTCAATATGATGCCAGAGTTCTATGTTTAGGTTTGAAGGCCTCACTGCCTAAGCTAGAATATACATGTGCATATGTGCGTGCACATATACACCTATATGTTCATGTGTGTATATGTACATTTTCCATCTGGCGAATCCAATACCTCTGTGTACCCCACTCTTCCCCATAAACCCGGAAGTGATATTTCTAAATCGCTACCATCATAGGTCTATCTGGCTTCCTGGATTTCTTCTCGTCCTGGCAGATGTGTGGCTGATACCACTCCTGTTTTCTGATTTGTCTCTCCAGAGAATGTTCTTGACCAGGGGGCATCTATTTGCTTACTTGGCTGGGCCTCCCACCTCCTCTGTGGCCTCCAACAGAGTCGACCAACCACATGAGGAGAACTTCATTCAGGTGCTCTGTCCACAGCCTGTCCCAGGCTTGCGCACCTCCTGAAAGGGAACAGGATGGGGCAGGGTTTCCAGGGCTACTGCTGGGTGTAGGGATGATTTTGACAAATTTACAAATCAGAGTTTGATTTGGAGCTTCATCTTCTGGACGTTTTGCTACTTTCTTAAACATCCCCATTATAATCAAGACCAATTTTCTTGGGTCGCCTGGGTGACTCAGTCAGTTAAGCATCCAACTTTGGCTCAGGTCATGATCTCACGGTTTGTGGGTTCGAGCCCTTCATGGGACTCTGTGCTGACAGCTCAGAGCCTGGAGCCTGCTTTGGATTTTGTGTGTCTCTTTCTATCCCTCCTCTACTCATGCTTTCTTTCTCTCTCTCAACATAAATAAATTTAAAAATATATTTAAAAAAATTTTTTTTAAAGACCAAGTTCCTAAAGCAACTCAGAACAATGGACAACTCTGACAAACTTATCCCTCTACTGTTGCTTAAGGAAGTGTCTCCTAGGACTTTTAACTAAAAATGTGAACACGAGTGTGCCAGCCTGAGTAGTCTTCTGCACCCTTAGTCTTTGAATTACATAATGAGAAACTGCTAGAAAGAAGAAATTAAATTGAAAAGTAAAACAGTAGAGCCGTGAGAAGAGGAAAAGAGGCACAGGAGAGAGGCTGCCTAAATCCTACTGACTTAATAATGAAATGGAAAAATGTAGGTGTGAAAGAAGGATTACAAAGCTATTAGGAGCTTGGTCATCAGGGCGGCAATTGAACCACTGGCTACAGATGGAGCAGAATTGCACCACAGCAGAAGAAGGAAACCAGAAACTAGAAAATCAAGAACGAAGCTTGGAGATTGCTTATAATGCACTTACCTACACAGATGATTTAATTTCACCTTGAACCACCCAAATCCTCTCTTGCATATTAGGTTCCACTGACTGCCATTGTTTGTGGAATTCTTGTCATCTCTGTGAAAGAGGAACAAAATTACAAAGGCTAAAAGTAATTACATTTTAAATAAACTCAAACCATATTTAACTCTTATCATCCCCCCACTCCCACATTCTACTTCTTCCTTTTAACCTTTAAGGATTAGATGACCACTTGGTTCTTATTTTTGCAAATCAGAAATAGGATTTGAAACATGTAAAAAACATGGTCATATCCTAAATCAAACAAAAATGCAAATTAAATGTCTTAGAGAAACAGTCTTAGAGAAATACTTTAAGGAAACAGTGTCTGCTATTCAAAACCTCATAATGAAATGGAGTGCCAAGGTCCCAGGCTGGCCTTTCCAAATAAAGCCCAGCTGATGGAAGAAGGGGGGCAAATCCTCCTGGATCCAGGGCTGAGAGAGATGGCATCCTTCATGTGGTATCTCCTCGTGTTCCAGACAATAGATAATGTCTCCTTGTGCCAGAAACGTAAGACCCAACTTTCTGCCTTCCAAACCGGGAGTCGGAATGTTCCCCATTTGGACATATAACATGAGATGGCCAGGGCAGAGAGAAGACAGGGAGGCTTCTTTATAGTAGCATCATAAGTGGGTCTCCCAGTGAGAAGATGATTCCCCAGGAAAAAGTCACCCCAAGGGTCCCCCTTAATAGTAAATTATGGCTTAGTGTATTAAACTGTACCCCAGAGGCCTAAGGGAATTATGGAAACTGCCTGATTTACTTTTACAAAGTGATTTACACCCAGGGGTGTAATCTATCTCAATAAATCTGAAGCCTCTACACAACAGTCCCCTTCTAAGGTAACAACAAAGCAAGGAAGGCGATTTCAATTATATAGTTATTTACCACCACTCTGTTCAGCTTCCCTCAGAGTCAACACCAAAGGGAGCAAACTCAAGCGTCTTTAATTTATGCTGTCACATGAAGACCGTTTTCTCATGTAATAAAAGAAAATAAAGGGAAATGCAGTACAAGAAGACTCTCTCTCTCCCTCTCTTGTTTTCTCTCTCTCCCTAGGCACACCCCTGAGATGCTTTGAGATTTCTACGCTCTCAGACACTGCCAGGGGCATTTCCAAAGGACAGAAAGCTCTTGTGCCCACAGATGACGGAACAAAGGGTGTCTTAGTTTCAACATGACTGCTCATCATTTCACTTTTACCTGCCCGTCCTTGGGTTCTGCAATTTGCTTCATAATTGAAAGGTGAACTTCAAGTTCAATTAGTAGGACAATTCATTACCTTGCAACCAGAAACGGCAGCTGAAAACCGATTTTAAATAAGATCTGCCTTCTGTGATTTCATGCGGGGAGTCTTCGGTTCACAAAACTCTTTTCAAATTTAATATTTATTGGGGGTATTTCCCAAAAGGGCATTTGCTAAGTTGCTGCTGCCAGAGGTTGAAAATATCGCTCAGGTAAAAACAGCTTTATTTATACAACTAGAGACTATTTATGTCACTATTATCGATTGAATGTTCAGCCCATTTTCTTATCAGCTGAGCATCTCCCCAAAATGAAAAGCAGCAATAAGAAGCTGTGGGGACTGAAATATCCATCAAGTTTGACAGAACTAGGTCTGCATTTAGGAAAAGATGCTGGAAGTCTGGGGATTTCTCCCCAAACAGGAACCATCTCCCCTGTATAGTTGATCATCAAAAGCTCTGATCAGATTCAAAATCATAAGACACACTCACTCAGACTGATGCAGACAAATTACGTCTCTTCCTGAAAATGGTTCTGTAAGTCCAAAATTTCAACAAGGATTCTAGCCATTTCAGAGTGCATTGAAAAAAATCTCCTTTTTCTCTCCCTCCCTCCAGTTCTTCTTAATACAAAGAGAACAGCTCGGTGCAAGCCCACAGACTATTCTGGATCTAGAAGTTACCTTGTTTCTCAGCAGGCAGGAGTGAAGTCTGTTGAACTGATTTTTTCTTTCTTTCTTTCTTTCTTTCTTTCTTTCTTTCTTTCTTTCATGTTTATTTATTTTGGAGAGCGCACATGAGTGGGGAAGGGGCAGAAAGAGGGGGGGGACAATATCTGAAGCAGGCTCTGCGCTGACAACAGAGTGCCCGACGCGGTACTCAAGCCCACGAACTGTGAGATCGTGACCTGCACCGAAATCAAGAGTCGACGCTTAACCAACTGAACCACCCAGGTGCCCCTGAATTGATTTCCAAAACAGAAGCAGCATCCAGCTCTGGGTCTCCTGATTGGGCTTGCCCCGGCAGCGCGTGCAGGATTCCCATCATGTGAGTGATGGGAGCCTGGGCGAGGTGGCCAGTGACCCTCTAGACCAAGGACAGAGGCCACATTTGCAACCCCACTGCCTCCTGTCCTGAGCAATCTGTCTCACTTTGGAACCTCGGCTTGAAAACTCATACCCTGTGAAGACTGGGTTTTTCGGTTTGCAAGGTGCTGCTTTTGCTTGATTTGGTTTTGGTCTTAGTAAGAGAAATTCCAGATTCTGTGAAAGATAACCAGTATGAGTTCACAGGCTTTTCAAACACCTGCTTCACAGGAAAGGAGAAGCCTCGTGACTTAGGGCTGAATTTTTTAAAAGTTGTGCAGGAAGATTGCTTTGTAAGATACACTGGGCTTTCATCGCAGAGAGGCAATTAGAAAATATAGATTTGTTCATGTGTGGTTTAATTTTATGTTTTAAGAAGAAGTTGGCCACAGAGTGAACAAACTTAGCATTGGGACAGCCGAATGTTACCTGCCTTCTGATACAATGCAGAAAGTACAGCCTCCATCACTCGGACAGACGTCTAGCCCAAAATGTCTCACCTGAATCTAGTCACCAGGGAAGAGCCAGACAAATCTAGGATGTGGGAGATTCTACAAGACAATTGGTGTGAATGAAAAAGAAATCAAGTAATGGGTGCCTGGGTGGCTGAGTCAGTTAAATGGCTGACTCTTGATTTCGGCTCAGGTCATGGTTTCACGGTCATGAGTTCGAAGCCCACGTTGGGCTCTGCTCACAGTGTGGAGCCTGCTTCGGATCCTCTGTCTCCCTCTCTCTGTCCCTCCCCTGCTCACTCTTGCTCTCTCTCAATAATTAATAAACGTTAAAAAAAATTTTTTTTAATCAAGTAATGTAAAACAGACAAACAAGACAAAACCAAAAGCCAGAGGGACTATTCTAAGTTAAAATTTCTTGAGGCTGCAAGAGACATAACAACCAAAGGCAGTGATGAACCACGGCTATAGGATGAAATTTTTTTAAGTGATAAAAAATAAATTTTATAAGACTCTTGTGGTATTTGAATACAGACTGTACGCCAGATGTTACTAAATTAATGTTAGCTTTCCTCCGTGTGATAATTCTGTTGTGGTATTGGCGGATGTCCCTTGTGGTAGATGGTTGCCGAAGTATTTAGGGGTGAGTGTCACGGTGTCTGAAACTTTCAGATGGTTCTGAAAAAGCATACATATATAAAAGAAAAATAATATGCTGTCTAGTGAAGAGGTAAGACAGGCTGTAGTTTTCTTGAAGCATAGAGTATATTGTGAGGCACTCACCTGAGCTGGTTTTCACCTTTGTTCCTGGCAGCAGATATAAAGAATATTTGATGGTTCGATTCATACCTGGGAGCGAATTCAATGTTGCAGCTCTGAGGAACCAGATAAGCAACTTCAGGTGCCAGAAGTGAATTTGTCTCCCTTGGAAATGGGACTCTAACAGTGGCATTATGGACAAATCTATGTGGGGGGTCTTTTAATTTCTCGTTCTGAACTCGGTCCTGTTTCAGAGGACTAGAGGAAGACAGGTTAAGGCTTGTCAAAGTCAAGACCATGGCCTCTGGCTGCTGTGACCATTTCCATTTGAAAACTCTGAAACATCCTCTTACTGTTTTGAGGAGGGATTGGGAGCAGGAGGAAACAACTTATTTTTAGAGTGGCTTTCCATTTCTCACAGGTACCAGACAAGCTTTGGATGTCAGAGCCCAGACAGCTACTGTTCCTGCCCCTTCAGCACAGGCCACCGCGGGGGTGCTGAGCAACGCAGAGGAGAAGGGGCCGGGAATGAGACCCAGTGAGATGTTGCATTGTCGGTGGACCAGTCAGGAACAGATCCGGACCACCACCAGGTCTGGGAGAAAAGCACTGGGTTTTAGAAGGCAATCTCGCAAACGTTAATATAAACCCTCTTGCAGTTTATAACGCTGGACGATCACGAACAACCTGATTGGCTACATAAGCATTGGTCCAGCGGAGGACATGCACACGTGACTTTGCTTAAAACAACTTAGTGGAGCCATTCTCTAAAAATAATAATTTGGTTGAAAATGAATAATCTATGGGGCGCCTGGGGGGGCTCAGTTGGTTGAGCATCTGACTTCGGCTCAGGTCATGATCTCCCCGTTCTTGAGTTCGAGCCCCACATCAGGCTCTGTGCTGACAACTCAGAGCCTGGAGCTGCTTTGGATTCTGTGTCTCCCTCTCTCTCTGTCTCTCTCTCAAAAATAAATAAATATTAAAAAAAAAGAAAAAAGAAAATGAATAATCTCTAATCACTGTTGGTTTTGTGTTTTTTTCTTTTGTCTTACAAATGTTGGCAAATTTTGTGCACAAAAGGGCATTTTTAAAAACTTTTATTTCTTTAAGCAATTTGGCCCATCTTTCCAGGATTTCTCCAGTCATTTTCCTCCTTTCTCCCCTCTCCTTTATTGTAATTTATTTTCAACCAGTTATTCTGGCTCTGTGTTGGTTTGTCAGGGCCAAGTTGGAAGCAACCAAAATGTCCAACAATAGGAGTTCAGTTGGAAACATCTCAAAATCTAACAAGAGTGGATTGCTTAAATAAATTACAAAAGGTGTTTCATCTTATGCACAAAAACTTTTCAAATGTGAACGGGTAACTTGTAATATTCAATTTTTCCCAATTCCAAAATTTCACGAACACATTCCTGGATAAGCGAAACAGGTGGGGGGGGGGGAGCATTTAAACACTGAAATGTTCCGGGTAATTTTGGTTTCTATTTTACCATATTTGGCTTAAAATTATTGTTATTTTTATAAAATCAGCTGGGGTTCGTTACATTAAAAGAGGTCCAGTCAAGCAAAAAGAAGGTAATAATGATGGCAGTATTTCTAGCCATCCAGTGGCTGCTGCTACTGGTGGGTTTCCACCAGGATGATTTTTCTGCTGAGCAGGGTCACTCTGATTTCTTCTCGTTCCTTCTCATGGAGGAGCTGCGGGCAGAGCATCCAGGCAGAAAGGTCCTGCACAAGATAGACGTCAGGCTGAACTGACACATCTGGGTGTCTTTGGCTCAGAAACGAGAGGTGATGTCCTAAAGGCAGCAAAGGAGACTGTGGGGAAAAAAGCTGAGATCTGGGTTCTGAGTCTTGGGGTACAATGAGGGGTAGGGAACCAGAAGAGGGAATTTAGATCCACGTTTTGGGGAGGTGGGGGGGTGCGGGGCAGATGGGGCTCAAAAGAAGGAAGAAATTATATTAGTACTTGCATGGGAAGGAAACTAATCCTTGGGTTTTCAAACTTATTTCGATTTTTGTTTTTAAAAATCTCAGGAGTAAGCAGAATTAATGAAACAGGTAAGAGCCCATTCTTCTGGTTGGCAGGCCCTGAAGGATCTTGGGGACACGCATGGCCCCTGCCTATTGTGGGAACTACAGGCTTCGTTCTTTCGTTTACTAAACTGTGAAACTGAGGTGTACGGTTGGATTTAATTTTACCTAAAAGAAATAAAAGGATTTACCTGTGTCAGATCATCTCTCAGGCATTATTTAACAAAAATGTTCTATAATGTAATGGACCCTCACGTCTCTTTCTTCAGAATCCTGAGCCTAGCGGTCTCTCATCTGACTTGACTCTCATCTCCCCATCATCCAAGCCAGCCCCTCCTCTTCCCTGAAGGGACTCATTCAATGGCATCATCACCTGCTTCAAATTCAAAGTGTTGACTTTTTCTGCCCTTTGTCCTCTGGCCCCAGGCTCCCTCACTGACGCTGTCCCGGCTCCAAATTCTCTTTCATTACACCTGAGCTTTCCAAGGGCTGAGGTGATGTTTTCTGATTCCAAACAGTATTGGGCACAAAGTAAGTGATTTATGTGTTAAATTGGCTTGGAAACAAGACTACCAGGGAGGAAGAGCAAATGGATAGGAAAGGAAGGCAAGAAAGCAGGACAGAGAAAGAGATCTGTGTGGGAGTTTGACACCTTGAGGAGCTAGTTCATGTTCATCCTCACTTTGACTTTTCTTTACCCTTATTCTCAGCAGGCAGTCAGCATGGCAGGTAAGAAAGTAGGAACTCCTTCAAGACAGCCACTTCCTGGCTACTGCTCTTCTTGAGGGCTTAGTCATAGTATCTGTGTGGAAAAGAAGAGAGAGAGCCTTGGACTGGGAAGGGCAGAGGTTGTTGGCTGCCCTAGTTGTGGTATATCAGGACTTTTTTCACTCCGATGATAGACTCCAATTTAAATAGGCTGACAGTTGAGAAGAACTTAATGGCTCATGAAATTGTGGATCTAGCTTTAGGCATGGCTGAACTCTGTTGCTCAGAAGGACTTGATGTCTTTGGGGCTCTCTCATGGCTCGGCTGCTTACTGGGCTGGCTTCATTCTCAGTCAGATTCTTTCTCTGTAGGATAACCCACTAAGTAGAGTCTACAGTGCACCAAGCTGAAGCTCAGCAGACAGAATTCCCATAGAGGAATCCCAGGGGCTGACTTTCATTGCTTAGGATTGGCTTAAATCTTGGGTCAGGAGCTAGTCAATCACTTATTAACTCCATCTATTCCAGGGGTGGGGTGGGATGGGGTGGGAGGAGTGGTTTCCCAAAGAGAAATTAAAGTGCAGTGGCTGGAAGAAAGGGAAACATATCAAGCAGGTGAAAACATCAGATAGCCACCGCCATATTCCACAGAAGCTAACAATACCCAGGGAGCTGATAAAGCATCAGAGGGGAACAGCATCAGGGGATAGCCTATGGAAGTTCAGAGACCCCCAGCCTATTCATAGATCTCTGTGTTCCATCTGGCATAGGACCCAGACCAACTGGATACCCATATGGAAAAAAATGAACCCCAACCTCTATTATCACTCCAACTCACCTTTACGGGATTGTTCAGTCTTGATTCTTAAGGATATCATTTCCCTCTTTTTTTTTTTTTTAATTTTTTTTTAACGTTTATTTATTTTTGAGACAGAGAGAGACAGAGCATGAACAGGGGAGGGGCAGAGAGAGAGGGAGACACAGAATCAGAAGCAGGCTCCAGGCTCTGAGCCGTCAGCCCAGAGCCCGACGCGGGGCTCGAACTCATGGACCATGAGATCGTGACCTGAGCTGAAGTCAGACGCTTAACCAACTGAGCCACCCAGGTGCCCCTCATTTCCCTCTTAATGGACAAGAGAGTAAAGGTCCCTCTTCCCACCCTGCCCTCCCCTCCTCCCATCATTTTCAACCTCCTAAGAAAAGATTCTCTTGCAACCACAGGGAGGGGGCAAATCTCAGGAAAGACTTAGAATTATCTTTTTACCAGCATGGAGGTATAATGCCTTAAAGGCAAATTGAATTTTAGTTCAAGAAAATAAAACGGGGGCTCCTGGGTGGCTCAGTCGGTTAAGCATCCGACTTCGGCTCAGGTCATGATCTCACGGTTGGTGGGTTCCAGCCCCATGTCGGGCTCTGTGCTGACAGCTCAGAGCCTGGATCCTGCTTCGGACTCTGTGTCTCCTCCTCTCTCTGCCCCTCCCATGTTCATGCTCTATCTGTCTCTGTCTCTGTCCCTCAATAATAAATAAACGTTTTAAAAAAAGAAAAAAAGAAATGTGTCCTTCATTTTATTTGTGGAGGAAAATTCATGCCTGCCATGTTGCTTATTTATGGTGTCTGAAAATATTTTTCCCCAAAGAACTCTAATTCAATAAGCATGTGCTTTATTTTCTCAAAACCAAGCATTCTCTCTTAGTCTATTTTTTACAGTTTATTTATTTATTTTTTGAGAGAGAGAGAGAGAGACAGCATCAGCTGGGGAGGGCAGAGAGAGGAGACAGAGAATCCCAAATGGGCCCTGCACGATCAGCACAGAGCCCGACATGAGGCTCCATCTCAAGAACCGTGAGATTATGACCTGAACAGAGATCGAGTCGGACGCTTAATCACTTAACCAACTGAGCCACCCAGGCGCCCATTTCTTAGTCCCTCTAAAGTAAAGCCCAAGGGTGAGGAAATCTTGAAAGGCCCACTCTCTAGGTGAGCGTGTTGCTCAAAAATCACAGGTCAACAACTCTAGAAACAGACCTACCCCGTATATGGTCGGTAGATCTTTAACCAAGGTGCCAAGTCAGTCCAATGGTGAAAGGTCTTTTTAACAAATGTTGCTGAAAAGCAGACATCATCTGGAAAAATATGAACCCCAACCTCCACCTCGCTCCACAAATATAAATTAATCTGTGCTGAATTACAGACCTGAACATAAAATCCAGACTATGAGCTAATGGAAGAAAATATAGAACTCCATCTTTATGATCTTGTGGTGGGCAAAGATTTCTCAGATAGAACCCAGAAACCATTAATCATCAAAGAACAAAGGCAATAACTTAGACATTATCAAGAGTAGGAATTTCTGCTCATCAAAAGACATTGCTAAGAAACTGAACATAGGAGCCTGCACAGGCTGGGGGAAATATATGCAGCACAAAAATCTGACAAAGGACTTGAACCCGGAATATATAAAGAACTCAAAGAATTTACAAATGAACAGTAAAGGGATGAACAACCCAGTTTTAAAATGTGCAAGACTTGGAGCGCCTGGGTGGCTCAGCTGGTTAAGCATCCGACCTCTGCTCAGGTCACAATCTCACAGTTTGTGAGTTTAAGCCCCACATCAGGCTCACTGCTGCTAGCATTGAGCGGGCTTCGGTTCTTCTGTCTCTCTCTCTCTCTCTGCCCCTCCCCTGCTCTTGTTCTCTCTCTCTCTCTTTTTCTCTTGCTCTCAAAAATAAATAAACATTAAAAAATAAATACCGGCACCTGGGTGGCTCAGTCAATTAAGCGTCCAACTTCGGCTCAGGTCATGATCTCGCAGTTCGTGGGTTCGAGCCCTGCATTGGGCTCTGCGCTGACAGCTCAGAGCCTGGAGCCTGCTTTGGATTCTGTGTGTGTGTGTCTCTCTCTCTGCCCCTCACCCACTCGTGCTCTTTCTCTCAAAAATAAACATTAAAAAATTTTTTTGAAAATAAACAAATAAAATGTGCAAGACTTGAATAGACATGTCACAAATGAAGATACGCCAATGACCACGAAGGCAAAATTCAACAAGGGCAAGAAGGCACACTTCCTTCTGTCTTTTGAAAGCCTTCCCCATGTGGCTTGCTGGTTGGATTTGCTGGTGGGACACAGAAGTCAGAGGGGTTGGTCTTTGAATCCTTGTTACATCTGGGACAGAAGAAGGGTGAAATCGGTCATTCGTTGGGCACATATTCTTCTGTTCCATGGCTATCTTCAGATGGGCTGAACATCTTTAGATGTGGGTATCCCCCACACCTGTCCCTGTCCTCCAAGTCTGTCAGGGTATACAGAAAGGGAGACAATGCAGTCACTGGCTTCCCTCCTGGTCTGACGCAGGGTCCTCCCTGGTCCCACACCTCAACCACTCCACATGTTTGGTAGCTACCTAATACATATGTGTCCCCAAGTTCCTACAGACCAAAGACAGCTGTCTCCTCAGCAAGGAACGTTTGGGGATTAGCACAGGCTAAGCCCCGCAGGCACTTATCCGAGGGCTAAGAGCTCACCGCCATTTCCATTTCTGCCCTCCCTTCCTCTTCAGCCAAGGAGTTCGAACCTGTGTTAAGTGGACTCTCAGGGAATGTGGTATAAACAGCAATAAACACAATCCCTCCTGGGCCTTCCTCAAGGAGCTTGCTGTCTACCACGGGACAGAGAGCAAGATGACAACACAACCATTTAGCAAAGGCAGCGTATATGGGGGTGGATGTCACTGGGTGGCCGATACTCTGGCCTGGTCTTCAAGGAGAGATGGACAATGAGAGGGAGAGAGGAAATCCATCTGGCTGGTAGCAGAACTCATGTGCGGGCTGAGACGCAAAGGAGGGGGGAGGGTGGGAGGGCGAGAGAGACAAAGAGAGAGAATGTACAAAGCAGGGTGGGGTGAGAAAGGCACCGAGTGAGTGACAGAGGCATCTGGACAGGCGGGGCGCTAGCAAAACTAATCAAACCCTGGCCTGAGACCCAGGAGAATGACTATGGCACGGTGAGTGCCAGGGCCTTGCCAAAAATGTCTACCTCACCCCGAACACCGGGTCCCTGCAGGTCAAGTGTGAGTGGTAACACAAGATGACTGTTTACAGTTGTTAGGGGTGTGGGTTTTGTTCAGATGATCTTACTCATCTCAATTGCTGGCACACAGGTAGCTTTCATTAAGATATTATAGCTTTATTGATGCTCTTCCCCAACTAATTTTGTTTTTCCTCTTTTAGAGATAGCACCTCCTTCCTTCCTTCCTTCCTTCCGTCCTTCCTTCCTTCTTCTTCCTTCCTTCCTTTTCTTCCTTCCTTCCTTCCCTCCTTCCTCCCTCCTTCCCTTCTTTTTTCTTTTCTTTTCTCTCTCTCCCTTTTCTTTCTTTCTTTCTTTCTTTCTTTCTTTCTTTTTTTCTTTCTTTCTTTCATATTCCCCTGTTTTTGGAGTGTTTTCATGAAGGTCAGTTCACTGGAGCCTCACAGCATCTCTTTCTTAAAGAGGGAGGCTGCGGTTCCGGGAGGCCGGGTGAGCCGCCCACAGGTCACGCGATTAGGAAAGGCAGAGATTAGGACCCGGACCTTCTGTTCTCTACACTGTCTGAGATTAAGACATCAATCTGCTCAGGCCTTGGACCTGGGTCATGGTCTTCTGTTTTCCTTTGATGTGAACTTGCTGATAATTTCTCCATGCTGAATTGTGTTCCGCAGCCAACACCGAGGGTGCTAGTGCTCTGTCGTAAAGCCGTAACAGCTCTATTTGATAAGACCGCCCGTAATTTATTGCTGCTTTAACCTCTCGGTTGCTCGGGCAACCGGTATCCTGCATTCAGACTTGGACTATTTTAGTTAAGTCTAAAAATTTATGACCTTACAACTGCTCAGCCCATCGCTTTGCTCATGTCCTGCCCCTATGAGTCACGCTGACCCCCTAAGAATTGCCTAGAACTCTAAATCAACTAAGGGCTGTGGCATGGGTGCATGTGAAGAGCTGGGACCAAGGCAGCCTGACTCATGCACCTGGAGCGGCCTGCCACCTCCTTGCCGAGCTCGTGGGCCAGGACAGAGGCCCATTCCGCACTGATCTTTCAAGGGCCTGCCCTTTACAGCAGGATCACAGTTTACTGCAGATTAGGCAAACTCATTTCACAATAGCTAGGCTGGCACACGGTTAATTCTGTAACAGAAAAAGGAGGCCAATGCCATGGGTGAAGAAACATGCACGCAAACAAACCCACTGCGTAAAGTCATCCTGGGAGTTGGTTTTGGCTTTGTCCTCTCCCTCACTGCGGGTGGGACACACCATGTCCTTTGGCTTTTTCGTCTTCTTTATTTAACTGTCCCTTCTCTCCCAACACCCCTTGGCTGGACAACTGTGCTAACTTCTGATCTTCCAGCCTCGGCCCCATCCTGGCACACCATTCACGGAACCGACCTTTATTCGCGATTTGCTCTGTCCTCCCCGCCGGGGACATTGCATAGGTCACAGGCCCCTAGAAGAGAGATACAAATGAGCAAATAATGGCAATGCATTTATTAGACCAGAAGCTCCAAGGACAGGGACCATGTGGGTCGTATTTTTTGTGCCTAGAATTTGTTGAATGCAGAAATGAACAATTTTTGAGAGTTACAAAGTAAACACATGTTCAAAGAGCTATGAAAATCTTCCGAAGACAAGAACTGACTGAGTTGGCAGAGGAAAGGCTGGGCCAAGTAGAGGACAGGGGACACTGCAAGGAAGTGACACTGAGCAGGCTGGTCACAACTTCTGCCTCCTCCAAAGGCCTTCCTGGCCATTCCAGTCCTTGGGGACTCTTCTCTTCAGAACTGGGCACTTTACAATATTTTGGCACTTCATATTCCTAATGGCATTGTTTTCTTTTTCACACGACATGTCATGTGTCCCTAATTAGACTACAGTCTCTTTGAGGGACTACAATTTATTTCCTATATGCATCGACCACATATTCCTAACTTCTTAATAGGATGTATTCTACATTGGGAATGACTTTCTGTACAATTTATTGACTCATAAGACAAAAGGAATGCTTCCTTTTAAATATCAGTTTCTCTGGGACCTGTAATTGTCAATTTATAAACCTTTAATTACCTGTTAGAGTCTGGGATGGGATCAGAAAGAAATTTAAAGGGTCAAGTATCATTACCAATTGTGGATCAATTAGAAATGCAAATAAACTATCTTTGGGTAAGTCAAAGGAACACCATTACTTGATTTACTCAACACTTTGATTTCAAAAATACGCTGCCCCCATTAAAAAACAAATAATTTTAGATAGGTTTTAATATGCATGAATACATTATTTGTCAGTTTTTTAGCAAGCAAAATATCACTGAGATCTCATGAATATAAATATAGCAACTGACCCCAGGTAGCTGGCATAGAAACCACTTTTGAGAATTTAACTCTCAGAGGACTTTGTTCTTAGCATTTGTGGGTGCCCACATTTTTTTTAACAGTTCCAAAATAATTTACTTTTGTTTGATTCTCAATGTAATTATTAAAAGACTCGGGTGATTTCAATATGTGGTATTTAAAATCCAACTTAAAGGGAATTAAAAAATTAGAACTCATAAGATTTAAATCTTAAACCTTAGTTATCATGTGTCTGTTTATAAAAGAAGAGATCCCCCCCCCCCCCTTTCTTTAGTCATCTCAACTTAAGTAGACTATTGCACAAATGCAACAGTGGCATCCTGTGGCTTGGCCTGTGAATGACAAGTGCATATCACAGTTGTGGCCTTGGCGGGGGAGGGGGGGGTGGTTTGTATTTATGGCTACACAGAAGTACAGAATCAGTACAAAGAACATGACAATGCCAGCAGAAAAAACAACCATTCATTATTTTTAAAGACCTAAAATGATTATAAATGAATCTTCATGGTCTTTTATCTTTATTTCATGAGGATGAAGTATATATATAATTTAAAACTGAACTGAAAATAAAGCTACAGAAATTTGCTTATTGGGTTTTTTTAAAGCTTATTTTGGAGGAGAGATTTCTCTCTGTAATTTATATATAGGGAGTATGCCATTATTTCTCTCATGATGCTATCACAACATCCTATAATGGACAGATGAAATGGTGAGTTTGTCTTTCTCAGATTTTAGAAAAGGAAAAGAAAAGAGGGAGCACACGTGACAAATTATAATTCCTACGTTAAGTGTGGGAAATGGAGAAGAATCCAGACCAACCATTAACAACTGCCAACTTTTACCCCCCAGAAACAAAATGCAAGTAAATCTTTGGTGTTCTTTGATTGACACACTCAGTGGCTTTTCTCTCTAACCCCAAATGACATCACTGTCATAGCTTACTGTAGAAGCTTCTAGCTTCTCACCTTTTTTGTTTTTTTTGCATTTTTAACGTCTTCATCAATAATAAATAATGTTGCTTTTATTTAAGATTTTATGTAAATAGGATTATGGTGTTCATATTCTACAAGTTTTGCTCTCAAGATGCAATCGAACTCTCATAAATGCTCTCGAGTGAAAAAATTTATAGAATATGAATACCATAATGCTATGTATGTAATTTTTTAAATAAGAAAAAATATGTAATTAAGGCATTTGGGTTTACACTTTGGAAAATTACCTGTTCTCATTTTTCTCCCACTTCCCTATTGGGGTGTTTCCATTCTCTTATTTATTTAGGTGTTTTCTCCATTAGATATAAATTCTATGGTAAAATAAACATATTTATTGATTCTTGTTATGGATCCTGCAAATGTCTTCTCCAAGTTTTTTTTTTTTTTAAGTATTATTATATCTAATTTTGATTATGGTATATTTCGTTCTAAAGATGTTTTCAGGTCCAAAGGGGGGGCTCTATGTCAGTTCTTGCTCTTAGCTGCAAGCAATAGAATCCGGTCCGACTGGTTTAAGCAGAAAAGAAATTTACGAGACAGTAAGAAGCTCACACAACGTTTGGGGGTGATGGGAAAAGATCCCTCAGCCTCAATGAAAGAACACCCCCAGAACAAACTAGCTCTTTCAGGAATCCGCCACCTTTCCAGCACCGCCTCTGCCCCTCCACGCCTCCAGGGAGCCAGCCTGCTTCCTCACTTCCGCCCGAGGCCTCCGGTGGCGTCTGATTGGCCGGCCTGAGTCACATGCTCCACTCTGGCCGGGAAGCAGTCTGGGGAAATACTGCTTACCTTGAGAAAGGAGGTCTGCGGGTGTAGGAACTAGCGTAGGGTGCCCCGGATAGCCAGAAGGTCCGGGCGGATTCACGGCTAGCATTTTCACTCTAGGTTGTAAAGATGTTCTCCTGCACATTCCAGTAGTTTCTGTGTTGCAGGTTTTCGTGTAGAGATCTTTAATTCCACCCCACCCCTCAATCTGTTTTTGCATAATTGGCATAGGAATCTAAAGAAGCGCCGAAGCTTCCATTCTTTTCTCACTCATCCGTACTTTAACCTCTATCCTGTTCCACTTTCCTGCATGCACACGGATTTGCGGTGGGCTCTCTATTCTGTCCTCCTGCCCAGACCACTGTATTTTAACTTCTGCAACTTGAATGCCTTGATATCTGCAGGGCGACTCCTCGGCTCTCATTGTTCTTTTTCAAAACGATTTTTTTTTTCATAATTTCAATTTTCATATGAATTTTATAATCGATTTCGAAACTCAAATTCTGCAGGGTTTTGTTTGGAATGTAGTTAAATTTAGGGCTAATTAGGCATAACTGACACTTTAGAGCTTTTTACCCATTACTCAGATCTTCTTTTATATCCTTAATAAAATTTTGTAATTTTTTCCCCATTCTTCGACATTTTACATGATGTGTATTCCTTAGGTACTTTTTTTTTTTCTTTTCTTTAAATTTTTTTTTTTTAACGTTTATTTATTATTGAGAGACAGACACAGGATGTGAGCAGGGGAGGGGTAGAGAGAGAGGGAGACACAGAATCCGAAGCAGGCTTTCAGGCTCCGAGCTGTCAGCACAGAGCCCGACGCGGGCTCGCACCCACGAACCGTGAGATCATGACCTGAGCCGAAGTGGGTCGCCCAACCGACGGAGCCACCCAGGCGCCCCAGGTACTTTTTTTTAAAATTTTTATTTATTTGAGAGAGAGAGAGAGCGAGAGAGAGAGAGAGCAGGGGAGGGGCAGAAAGGGAAGGAGACATAGAATTCCAAGCAGCTCCAGGCTCTGAGCTGTCAGCACAGAGCCCTTCTCAGGGCTGCAACCCACTAATTGGGAGATCGTGACCAGAGAGATCATGACCTGAGCCAAAGTCAGATGCTTCAACAACCAAGCCACCCAAGCGCCTCTGTATTCCTTAGGTTCTTTACAGTTTTTGCTGCTATTGTG
Source organism: Panthera uncia (assembly GCF_023721935.1). Taxonomy (NCBI): domain Eukaryota; kingdom Metazoa; phylum Chordata; class Mammalia; order Carnivora; family Felidae; genus Panthera; species Panthera uncia. Next base: position 13,530,747 of record NW_026057586.1, on the reverse strand, counting down.
AATTGACAGATTTCTTTCAATTTTATTTTTTTTTAATTTGTTGCTGAAATATAAGCAAAGAAACACCGAATTTTATATTGCTCTTGTAACCAGCAACCTTACTGAATTCTTTTCATCGCTTCCAATAGTTTATCTGTTGATGTCTATGCATTTTCTACGCCTAAAAGTAGCTTTTCATTTCCTTTCCACACTGCACACATTCTTTTCCTCCCTCTCTCCCTTCCATCCTTCCTTCCTTCTTAATGCATTAGCTAGTCTTCCTGTATAATGTTGAGTTGTGGCAGCGATAATTGCCCTTCTTGCCTTGTTCTTGCTTTTAATGGGAAGATTCCAGAAGTATGTGATGTAACTGCTCTAGGTTTTTGGTAAAAACCCTTTATCAGAGTAAGGAAGTTCCCTTCTATTTCTAGTTTTTCCTAAGAGTTTTTCTTTTAGATAAGAGTGTGTATTAAATTTATAGAACCAGATATGTTATATTATTTATTTTTAATCCGAAACACATGGTGAACTTTCACTGATGGATTTTTCTGATGTTCTCACAATCCTGGGATAAACCAAAACTAGTAATGATCATGTAAAAAATACACTGGTTGGATTTAATTTGCTAATATTTATTTAAGTCTTTTAGTCTACATTTATAAGTGATATTACTCTACATTTTTTCCCCCTGTACAGGCATACCTCAGAGCTACTGCGGATGTGGTCCCAGACCACCACAATAAAGCATGTATCACAATAAAGTGAGTCAAGTGAATTTTTTAGTTTCCCAGCACATGTAAGTTATGTTTACACTATACTGTAGCCTGTTAAGTGTGAAATAGCATGTCTAAAAAAAAAAAGTCATACCTTTATTAAAAAACACTTTATCGCTAAAATATGCTAACCACCACCTGAGCCTTCAGCGAGTTATAATCACTGATCACAGATCATTATTGTAACAAATACAATGAGAATGTTTGAAATACCAAGAAAATTGCCAAAATGCGACACAGAGACAGGAAGTGAGCAAATGCTGTTGAAAAAAATATCGCCAATAGACTTGCTCAACCCAGGCTTGCCATAAACCTTCAATCTGTAAAGCAAAACAAAACAAAAACAAACAAACACAACAAATGCAGTATCTATGAAGTGCAATAAAATGAGGTATGCCTGCACTTGTACTATCCTGGTTTCATTTTGGTGTCAAACCCATACTAGCTTTATAAATTAAGTAGCCTGCTACCCTTTTCTATTTTCTGTAATAGCTTCTGTAAGATAGAGATTACCTTCTCCTTGAAGGTGTGGTAAAATTCACTAATAAAGTCGTCTAAGACTAGTTAGTGTCTTTTCTGGGAGGTGGTTGGGAGGTATGAACATTTGACTGTCAAATCACTTTTTTGTAATGCTAAACTAGTTTCATTCGGTTTTCCTATTTCTTCAGTTTCAGAAAGATACTTTTTCTAGAAAATCAGCAATTTCATCTGTATTTCCAAATTTATTGACATAAAATTGTACAACAGATTCCCTTATGATTTTTTTTTTTCATTTCTGTTGATCTGGGATATGTTTGTTTGTTTTTTTTCCTATTCCTAATGTAATCCATTCATTCTGATTGCTGCATAATATTCTATTGTATAGACATCCACAATTTATTTATTCAAGTATCAGTTGATGGATATTTGGGTTGTTTCCATTCTTCACCATTATGAATAATGCTACTATGAATGTAAGCGGACAAGTTTTTGTAGACATGTTTTCATTTTGGGTGGCATATACCGAGGGGTGTAAATTCCATTTAAACTTGAAAATCAAGGAAAGTGTTACATACTAGCAGCATGCAGGGAAATACTGGTAAAGATGTCAGTCCGCTTTTCTGCCACTGATCATAAGAATAAAGTTGGTTGAGGGGCACCTGGGTGGCTCAGTAAGTTAAGCATCCGACTCTTGGTTTCCACTCAGGTCATAATCTCACAGTCGTGGGATTAAACCCCACGTTGGGTTCTGTGCTGGCAGCTCAGAGTCTGCTTGGGATTCTCTTTCTCGCTCACTCCCTGCCCCTCCCCCCTCTCAAAATAAACAAATAAACTTTAAAAAGAAAAAAGAATAAGGTTGGTTGAGTAACCAACTTCTGCTCCACACTTCCCCTGCCTTCTGCCAGCATTTCAGTCAGTTGAGATTCTTGTCTTGCCCAGGTGACCATGACCTACAGTCTTGAGGAATGTGAATCCTTGGTGATTCCGCCCATATGGAGTTGATGTAGTCCTTTGTTAACCTCGACCACAGGGCAGGCAGTACGAACAGACACCCTAAGGAGTATGCCCCCAGCTTCCATGAACACTGTTCTTTGTGCAGTAGCTCTCCTTAGCTGCCCTGGATAGGCAGCACCAGCCCTCCAGTGATCACCATGACCTCTCTTTTTCTCTCATGCTTTCATGGCTTCAGGACATTGAAATGCCAGGTAGCAGTCTTAGCTCCAATTCAGGGGAACTGGTGACGGATCCCCTGGTGGAAGATCAAGAGACTCTCCAGCTGTGTGGATTGTGACCTGTGTGTGCTATGGTGCTGGGGTAAAAACCAGACACGCGGAGCACAGCCGCAGCTCTTTCTAGCATCCGCTGGTCTTCTAACAGTTCCATTCCTATTTTTCTGAGGTATATACCCAAAAGGATTGGAAACAGATGTCACATACACACACGTGTATACGCATGTTTGCAGCAGCCAAAAGGTGGGAACAACCCCAAGGTCCACCAGTGGGCGAAAGGATAAACAAATGTGGTACGTGCCTAGAGTGGCATACCGGTCAGCCTACGGAAAGGAAGGAAGCATCGATACGCGTTACAGTGTGGATGAACCTCAAAACTGCAATGCTAAGTGAAAGCAGCCACCACACAAATCATCACTTATTAGATGATTTCATTGATGTGACATATCCAGAAGAGGTTAAGTCCACAGAAGCAGGCAGCAGAGGGTGGTTGCCAGGGGCTGGGGAGAGGAAGGATTGAGGAACAAGCACTTACTGGGAAAGAGGTTTCTTTGGGAGGTAACGAAAATGTTTTGCAGACGGAGATGGTGGCTGCACAACATTGTGAATATACTAAATGCCACTGAACTATTCACTTTAAAAAGGTTAATTTTATGTTGTGTGAATTTCACGTCAGTAAAAACAAACAAACAAACAAAGCCCTCTATGGTCGTATAATCATTGCTCACTTAGATTATTCCCAAGCTATATTTCCTCTCACGGATGATCATTTCTTTGCCACCCCCAGCCCCCCAACTCTATCTTTTATGGATACTCCTTTGAATAAATGTAGGTTTGGAGCTGCTAAGAATTTCAGGATAAATGTTTCAGATCAGATACAAAGATATTTGGAAACAGAAACAAAAGGAAACAGATTGAGTTAGCATTCCTCTTTGATGTTACCTATGTCATAGATACACCTTTGAGACGGCTGTGTTTTTATCGATTTTACAGAAAATAAGTTTGGTTCGTCATAAAATCATTATTTCTCATATGCTTGGAGCCCTAAGAGACACGTGTCACTATGCAGAATCCCTTGATGTAATAATTGATTTAAAGGAAAAATAACAACCTAAATTTTAGATGGTTACACTTGGTCCATTTGGAGAGATTCAGCTCTGTTGGTGGGAGCCACGCCCCCCTCCCCAGGAAAGCTAGGCGCCCTCTTCATAACGAGCCCCCCTTAAGGATCATAACACAGACCAATGAGATAGAGGCAAACCCAGATATACCTCAATTTGTCACAAGCCTTGTTCTGCTTCTCCATGTTTGGGGTCTGACACATGGTTTGGCCCAACACATTCTTCCCAGTATTTACATCCCAAGGGGAGTTTTAAGGGACACTTAATCCTCATGTTTCTGCTTCATTTTCCCTTAACTCATCAAAACAAGGTTATGAAAGATTGCTTTGATCTCTAACAGGACTTGTTCATGAGAGACATGGGGCCATTACTTTCCAAACAGAAAGCTGCACTCTGCCAAGAGTTCGGGGAGTTAACAGCATGACGTTTGAGCTTCATTCGGGGCACCTGACCTATGAGAGCCAACTGGGTCCTACACTTGGCTCAGGGAGGCCTCCCGCCCTCCAGCCTAAGAAAGCCCATTAATTAACTGTCAGACGAGCTGTGTAACAAGTGAACTTTGAGTGGCTGTGCCGTTTTCTTGGTTCCAGGCCAGAAACAATAGGTATAAAACTTACACCATTAGTGAGACATTTCACAGAGAAATGGGCATTTGCATAATGGAAGGCTGCCTTCCAAATAAAATGTGCATTGCAGGACGTGTGTTTTTTAAAAATTAAAATGTAAATAAATCTGCTCACAGCAGCCTTTTTTGGGTTTTTACAAATACCATCTATTCTTGATGAATTACTATGAGGCTCAAATCAGATTCACTGTCCTATTGCTCTAGGAGTTCAATGCCCAAAGTATAAGGATGGGAAGGAAGAATATTATAAAAATGTGACAAAAATTCCTGCTTAAATAAACTTGAGCCTAGGGGTGCCTGGGTGGCTCAGGCGGTTAGGTGTCTGGCTCTTGATATCAGCTCCAGTAGTAATCTCATGTTCATGGGATTGAACCCTGTGTTGGGCTCTGTGCTGGCAGCATGGAACCTCCTTGGGATTCTCTCTCTTCCCCTCTCTCTCTCTCTCTCTCTCTCTCTCTCTCCCCCCCCCCCCCCCCAATAAATAAATAAATAAATAAACATTAAAAAAATAAACTTGAACCTATCTTCTAAGTGAGATAATATTATAAAAGGCACTACTAGACTGGGGCATAATTAAAGTTCTTTAATTTGTCAGGAACAGAAACCAAGTCATGCCAGTATGAACAAAAGGGAAACCTGTTGTAAAGATATGGGGGTGTCTTGCAGCAACGAAGAATGAGCTACACCTGATCCTTAGGAAGAACAAGAGTCAGCACGAGGGCAGGTCAGGGCCCCAGGGGCTACGGTTCCTAGCTTTTCTCATTTTCAGATTGAACATAGAATTAAAAACAGAAACCATGTAGAGGATTAGACACGAGACAAGATTCTGTGAAATGTCAAAAGGACAGGCTAGGATAAATAAACATAAAAAAAAAAAAAAAAGAAAAGGACAGGCTAGGTAACCCCCGCTATCGTTCCCCCAAGTGAGGTAGTTAAAATATTTAATGCCCAGAAAAACTCTCAGTATCCAAGCCGAAAGTGGCCTCTGATGTCACCACCTCTTTAACTTCAACACTTGGGCATTTAGCATCTGTTTGAAAATTTCCCATGATGGGGCATTTACTCATTTACTACTTACGAGGACAACCTATTCCATCATTGGACCATATTAAACACAAAAGGTGTTATACTGAAGTGAAATTTGACCACTAGCCTTTGGTTCACTATCTAGACTTTGAGCACACAGAACAATTCTTAAACAATGTACACATGATAATCCTTTATATGTGAAGACAAATCCATATTCTTGTCCTCCTAGGGTTTTCTCCTATTCTAACTAAGCATGTTTAATGGCTTCAAACAGTTTTCATATAATGGATTCTTTTCATCTTGCCCAATCTCTTCTACACTTAATTTAGCCTCAAAAAAAAAAAAGTCTTTAGTCTCAAGTGGCCCTCTTAAAATGTAGTATCTAGGATGGAATGTATACTCCGACATGGTCTGGAGAGTAAACTTCCAGACCAAAATTCTATTAATTCTAAAATTAATAGAAGTAAGCGTCTATCAATGTGGCTTTGGATTGCATTCGCATGATCTTGACTCAGATTGTGCTTGTGGGTCATGCATATACCGTTGCTAAATCAGCTCCCCCTCGTTATACTTTTGTGCAATTAATTCTTTAAACATAAGTGTAGATGGTCCAGGATTCAAGTAAAAAAGGAACACTGAGGAATCACCGTTCAGATTATTTTTAACTTTGACCTTGCCTTCCCTTATATTAACTGTCTTCCCAGCACCAACTGATAGGCATAGATTTTACCTCTTATTCCAAGTCATGGATTAAAAAAAAAAAAATGTTGAACTGACTTGAACCAGGGACAAGTACAGAGCCTTTTGATCTGGACTAGAAATGTCTCCACCAATTAACACTGAACAGTATTCTTTGAGTACTGGCCAAACACAGGGTTTTTCTGTCTGATGAAGGAACCGTTTCTCTAAATACTAAGATCTACTTTGGGGCCCCTGGGTGGCTCAGTCAGTTAAGCGTCTGACTTCGGCTCAGGTCATGGTCTCACGGTTGGTGGGTTTGAGCCCCACATGGGGCTCTGTGCTGACAGCTCAGAGCCTGGAGCCTGCTTTGCATTCTGTGTCTCCCTCTCTTTCTCTCTTCCTCTCCCTCTGCCCCTCCCCCACTCATGCTCTGTCTCTGTCTCTGTCTCTCTCTCTCTCTCTCTCTCTCAACAATAAAAATTAAAAAGTGTTTAAGATCTACTTTAAAAAAACCCAAATTCTCAGAGTATTATTGTGCCCAGTGAATTGTTAAGAATGTGGAATACTCTGTTATGTGTGTTCTTGTATAAGGATATCATCTTGTGGAATCCCATAAAACACTCTTCGGGAAACACTGTTGACCTAATTCTATTATCCCGCACTGTGCAAGTTGCCAACCAGTTCCACTGAGATTTAAATGAGCAGCTTAATCAAGTGCTCTGCTATAATCAATGTATACTCTGGTCTACAGCAAGCTTTGGTTCTTCCAATCTATTAGCTCTATCAAAGGAGGCAATAAGGAGAGAGAGTTAAGAACTGAGCCAAAGGGTTGAAGAATATTAAAGGTATATGTTGGCTGGGAGATTTCATACACATGAGATCCTGGGTCTTAAAGTGGTCAAAACATTACGTTAAAGAATGAGAAACAAAGGCTGAATCAAAGGTTGAACCAATTTGCCAACTTAGATCCAGAAAAAGAACCTAAGCATAGAGGTCAGGACAGTGTGGTAAAGTCATGAGCAGGTGGCATGTCGCAGACTATGAGTCTGGAGTTCTCTCCTGTCCAACAAGAGAGTGGACACAGAATTGAATACAAAAGAGGCTAATGTCCAGGAGGGGACAAGAGGCCCAAACGGGTTTCATCTCCATATTTACTGAGCTCACAAGATATTACCCACGTGGTGAACGTGAAGAAAACAAGATCTTACACACGTGAACGTGGGGAAAACAATGAGATAGTAATCATTAACTTGTGTGTGCAAGAAGCAAAGGATCTGAGGGGCAAGTGGAGTTTGTGATAGTATATTGGTCAGATGGAAAGTAATTTGTAACTCGTGATCCCATTACAGCATCTCACTACCTAACTTCAGATGCATTTCCCCCATGGTGGCAGTTTTCCGCCCTAAGCGTGTTTCTAACCCGTTTATGTAAGTAGAACTTATTTCCCCACAGGGGCAGCTGGGTTTTAAGCCAAAGTCCTGTGGCATCTGGCTCTACCCTTGAGGGCCAAGATCCTACCTGAGTGGACACTGAACATGTGCCTGATAGAGAGTTAAGAAGCTTCTTTCTCTCTGCCACCTGCTACTATTATGCTGTCTGCCCCAGCAGGGTCTAGCTGTCCTCTTCTAAGTTAAGGATGACAACATAAACTCGTTTCGTTGTGTGTACCTTTATTCTTTTGGGGCTTTAGTCTTCCTGACATTCTTCCTCTTCCTCCCTTCCTTTTCTAGTCATTTTTCATTCTTTCTCCCATTTTGCATCTTTACTACATTTCTATATTTAGTCTTTTACAAGTTCTATACACTCATTAGCACTACATTTGTTCTTGGACCATTTCTACTTAAGCAGCAATATCCTATAGCTGGATTTCTTTGTATAGTGAATGTATTCCTGAAAAAAAAAACAAAAACAAAAAGGAATTTCAGAAAGCTAAATGATATTTTTAACACTCTGGGGAGTTTGAAATTTACAGATACTTCCCATGGATACCTTTTCTATAAAACTGCAGAATGCTTTTGTAAGCCAGATGACCTCTAATTTGCCAATTTTGTTAAGTTTGTAAATTTAGTTTTCTTAAGTCATGGTTAATCTAAATCAACAAACACTGCATTTTAAAGTTTATCAAGTAGCAGAGTATCTGGTCAGTTGACCAGAATTAATTGATGTGATTTCATGGCTGTGTTCAGTATGATTTAAGTTCCACACTTAGTAAATTAAATGAGATCATTTTATAACTACTCACAGTATTGACTCAGTATGTGATATGCCTGATGGATAATGAATCTATGTTAGCCCAAATGGTACCCTCTCTTGCCCTTCACATTGCTTCTTCATTCAGCAAACTTCATTGATTGTCTAGAATATTCAGGAAACTTGGGAACACAAATGCCTCTGGTTTAATTCACATCGGACAATGTGAATTAGAGTAATTCACTGCCAGGCATCCAATCTTAAATATCTGCAAATATGTTAATTACTAATTAGATGGGGGTTGACACAATCCAAGAAGAAAAAGAAAGCAGACCTATAAGCAGTCTAGAATCAAGCTGGAAAAAAGTACACATAGGAACTTCACAGATGTTGGCCCTTCCACATGGAAGGGCCAAGAATCAGTGGTGAGTCCACGGGAAAGTGACAAACTTAATTCCAATTCTGGCCATGTCTCAGTAGCCAGGAGAAGAAATAACAACCTATTACAACCTGCTCCCTATGTGCCAGCCACGATTTTAAGCACTTTGCATGTATTGTTTCATTCAGTCCTTACAACACCCTCGGAGGTAGATTCTACCATAGTTTCTGTCTTATAAATGAGACACCGGAGGTACAGAGAGGTCAAGTATCTTGCCCAAAGTTGTAGAGCATGCAAACGGCAGGGCTGGGGGCCATCCAGGCAGTTGGACCCTGGAGCTCATGCCTTGGTCGTTACGGGGCTCAAGTGAGGTAGGCGTTGGAAGTGCCTTGGCTCTGTGAGGGTACGTACACGAGCGAGGATATTATTATCGTGCCGTGTGTAGCCTACAGAGGGCTCTCACCCACACACATGCTCTTGATTTACCCAGTCATAACTTAATCATATGACTTACACCATCCTCTACAGTTGGAACAAGGATACAGCAACCTAGTTCTGGTGTAGTACACAACAGGGAGATTTAAAAAATCCAAATAATATGTGGAGAAATTAGATTTTTCCCTGGGACATGAGGTGATACAACACCTCGGGTCGGAGAGACTTTAAAGGTTCCCCATCCAGAATTCTCCCCCCACTCAACTATCTCCCACACCCCCATAAATCTGAGTGCCCTGGCTGTCTGGATAATGAATTCGAGATGGATACTGATGGATTCGTGCACACGAGACAAGACCTGTAAAATGATTCATTCACCCAGACAACCCTTCACAGCTGATGATAGCAAAGCTTGGGGCATCTTTCCCAAGCACAGATCTAAGCACGGGTCTCTACTGCTGAAAACTCATTAATGGCTCTCCTTTACCACTGGCTAAATTCTTCATGCTGGGCTCAAGGCCCTCAGAGAATTGGCCCCTTCCCACGGCTACCCCGGCAGGGCCTGCATCCTGAGCATTCTAGCGGGCTCCGGGTACCCCTTGCCTTGCCCTCCTTAGCTGCCCCGGCTCCTCCTTGCCAGGCCCAGCTCAGATCTGCCACCCAGGAAGCTCCGCTCCCAGATGGAGCCCCGGCTGGGAGAGTGACAGGGCAGGCCTCTGCCCTGGGGGCAGCAGGTGGAGAAGCCCCCTCCCTCCCCCCTCCTCCTCCTCCTCCGTCCTCTTGCCCCCTTGTTACCTTTGGGCTCTGTGGAGCTGTAGTCACACAGCAGAGCTGTCTCCAAACCTAACTGAGAAGGGAAGGACACCCCATATCCTGCTGGGTAGGGAGCTCACTGGTAATACAGCAAACCCAATTCCTTGCTGGAACGGAGCAGGGGAGGCCTCCGACCCAACATGCCTCTGACTCCTTCGTGTCATGGCCACATACACCGAGAGCCCATGGACCATTCTTGAGAACCCAGGGAGATGATGGCGAGGTCAAGAACACAGGAGATGGGCAGGTGGGGGTTCTCCTGGAGCTCATTCTTAGTTCGTGCTATTCCCCTTCACTCGCCCTCATTCAACAAGTCATGTCCTGGGCCTTATGTCCCAGAGCTTCAGGCTGGGCGTGAAAGCAAAGACAGGCCCTCTCCTCCAGGACCATTGGGCCCTGGGGACCCAGAGCTACGGGGCTAATCGCTGGAGAGCAAGACACAGGGAGGCACAGAGGGCATTGTGGCCCCGCCACCCAGGAAGTGCTGGAACCAAGGCCTAGGGCAGGTGTGATGTCCTCACGCTGGCCTGGGGTCCATGAGAGACGCGTGGAGGGCAGAGGGCCACTCCTGGTCAGTCAGTGGTGAGGGTGGTTTCTCACTACAGCCTAGGGCTTTGCTGTCTTCCTTTTCCTGGGCCATTTCTTCTTCCCCTATCTCTTCTCCATCTCTTCTGTTCACTCCACTTGTCATTGGGGTCCACCACAGAATCCTTCTCCTCCAGGAAGCATTTCTTCCTCCAGTTTTCAGTGGCCTCCCCCTTTCCTGAATGCCAACAGCCACAAGTACGTGTGGCAGAAAATTAAGTGCTTGAAGAAACTGCTAGGTTTGACTTTTTTTTTGTTTGTTTGTTTTAGATCGGAAGCTACTTGGGCGTAAGGGTTACATCTCATACTTCGTTTTATCCCCCACGGTGCATAGCACATTGCCACCCAGCATGTATTTATGGCTGCCAGAAATGCTGCAAAAGGGAGTCTCTCCCTTTCTGCCTCTGGACCTCTTCCTCCCTCCCTCCCTCCCAGATCTCAGTGGGAAAGAGCACAGAGACTGACATGACCCACACCGAGTCCCCTTTCTTGGCTCGCCCAGGAAAGCCTCTCGGGGGAAGCGTTCTGCAGATGGAAGGCAAAATCAGGCTGTGGACTTTTGGAGGAGGCAAAATTATAATTGGCATTTTTCTGCGGAGTGAGAACTCTGTAATTTAGGATTTTGCCTAATTGCTGTTTAGAGTTCCCAGGGACTGTTTCTCTTCAGGCAGTCATGTGTTTGTTGGAGAGGTGTGCTATTAATGGCTCCGGATCTCCATCCAACTGTGGCTCAAAGGTAAGATGACTCAGACGGGGAGCAGGTCAGTCCTGAGTTCTGCCTTTTCTCTAGAATCCTGATTTGTTGAGCCAGTGGAGGAGACGGAGCGGGGCTGGCGCCATCGAGGAGTTACAAGCACAGATTTGCAGGTGGCGTCTTTGGTCTTGGCTGCTCCGATTCCAGCTCAGAGCAGCTGGTAGCCAGAGACGAGGGGACACCAGAGGCGGGCAGGGCACATCCACGTTCTCCCTGCAGCTGGGCTCTCCTGGTGTGTGTCCGTGTGTGTGCGTGTGCGCGGGTGAGGCTGCAGCCTGTCTGTTTCTAATCCCCACTGTGGACATTTTGGGAAGCTACCTACTTCCTTTGAACAATCCCTTTCGAGTGCTCCTCAGCAGGAGCAAGAATCATCAGCAGCTTCCTCGGGTACCTGAGGAGGGATCAGGTGCTATACACCCCCTTTCTCCCTGTGACCCCCATATAGATTCAGACCCAACCGAACCAAGCCCACGCCGTCTCCGTCCGTCTGAGTTTGGGGTACCACCAGCAATCTTTTTTAAAAATAAGGCACACTGAAAGAACAGAAGTTATCTCCTATTTATCAATCATGGGCAAACACCTTGGCAAATGTAAGCTAGCTGCGCTTTCTATTCAACTTTTACAACTGGCAACTCCTTGTGGTTAGAGGTTAAGGCCACAGACGTTAAAGCCACAGGGAACAGGGCCTCCACGTGGGGCAGGGCCAAGCTGAGAACATCATGTAATCCAACTTTCCTATCTCCTGGGCCATCCTTTCACAGTTGGCCAAACCTTTCAACCAGGTGAAGCCTAGCTGAAGTGAACATTCCGGAAGTTTTGAAAGGGACAAAAGCACTGACGCCTCGCCATAGCATAGCAGAGGGTTACATATAGAACGGACACACCGTGGGTGTGGGTGTGGGTGTAGGGAGGCGGGCACTGTGGGCAGGAATGGAGCGCAGCCAGCAAGAGCCGGCTCAACATTGCAAAATAATGGTAACAGTTACTATGTCCTATTTGCCTTCTAGGAGCCAGATGCTGTGCACACATTGTCTTAGTTTAATCTTTAAAGGGGCGCCTGAGTGGCTCAGTTGGTTGAGTGTCCGACTCAGGCTCAGCACATGATCTCGTGGCTCGTGGGTTCGAGCCCCACATCAGGCTCTGCACTGACAGCTCAGAGCCGGGAGCCTGCTTTGGATTCTGCGTCTCCCTCTCTCTCTGTCTCTCCTCCACTCCAGCACTATCTTGCTCTCTCAAATATAAATAAACATTAAAAAAAATTTTTTTTAGCGGTGCCTGGGTGGCTCAGTTAAGCATCCGACTTTGGCTCAGGTCATGATCTCACAGTTTGTGGGTTCAAGCCCCAGGTCGGGCTCTGTGCTGACAGCTTAGAGCCTGCAGCCTGCTTCAGATTCTCTCTCTCTTTCTCTGCCCCTCCCCTGCTCGCTCGCTCTCTCTCAAAACTAATAAACATTAAAAAAAAATGTAAGAGGGTCCTGGGTGGCTCAGTCAGTTGAGCGTCCGACTTCAGCTCGGGTCATGATCTTGAGGTTCATGGGTTCAGGCCCTGCGTCGGGCTCTGTGCTGAATGCTTGCTTAGAGCCTGGAGCCTGCTTCGGATTCTGTGTCTCCCCCTCTCCTTGCCCCTTCCCGGCTCATGCTCTGTCTAGTTCTGTCTCTCAAAAATAAATAAATGTAAAAAAAATCAGAAAAAACAATTTTTTTAAAGGACTGTATAGGAGCGCCTGGGCAGCTCAGTCTGTTAAGCATACGACTCGTGGTTTCGGCTCAGGTTATGATCTCAGGGTCCTGAGATCAAGCCCTGCATCGGACTTTGTGTATGGAGCCTGCTTGAGATTTTTCTCTCTCCCTCTGCCCCTCCCCTGCTCTCTCTCTCTCTCAAAAATAAACATTTTTTTTTTTAAAGGACTGTATAAAAGTGTTCCACTCTTATGGATAAGGAAACAGACTCAGGTAACATATTAGTTTGCTCAGGCTGACTTAAAAAAGAACCACACACTGTGTGGCTCACCCAACGATTTCTTCTCTCACAATCCTCGGGCCCGGAAGTATGAGTTCAAGGGGAAGTGGCACCATGCTCCCTCTGAGATTCTGGATAGAAGCCTGCCTTCCTCTTCCTAGCTGCTGGCGGTAGCTGTGGATCCGTGGGCTTCCTGGTTTTGCAGCCACTGTCATTTCAGCCTCTACCTGTGTCCTCCCGTGGCCTTCTGCTGCGTGTCCTGTCTGTACCTTCTCCTCTACTTGTCAGAACCCCGGTCATATAACTGTCTCCCTCTCTCTCTGCCCCTCCCCCACTCGTTCTCTCTCTCTCTCTCTCTCTCTCTCTCTCTCTCTCAAAAAATAAATATTAAAAAAAAATTAAAAAAAAAAAAAAAAAAGAACCCCAGTCATATTGGATTAAGGACCGACCCTACTCCCGGAAGACCTTATCCCAACTAATTACACCTGAATGACTATTTCCAAATAAGATCACATTCTGAGGCACTGGGGGCGAGATTTTCGACACCTTTTTTGCAGAACACAATCCGATCTACGACACGGAGTATCCTTCCTGAGGGAACACTGCTAGCAAGTGCACAGAAAATCTGAACCTAGCACTGACTCCCACTTTTTCTTTCCCATACACTAATTTGGGCAATTGCATTAATTGACGCGTGTGAGATGCTCAAGTTTGTTTTAGCTTTGTATTTTCTTTCTTTTTTTTTTTTTAATGTTTATTTGAGACAGAGAGAGACAGAGCACTGGTGGGGGAGGGGCAGGGAGGAGCAGAGAGAGAGAGGAAGACCCAGAATCCCAAGCAGGCTCCAGGCACAGAGCCCGACCCGGGGCTCCAACTCACAAACTGCAAGATCATGACCTGAGCCGAAGTTGGACACTGGACCAACTGAGCCACCCGGGCTCCCCTAGCTTTGTATTTTCTTATCCACAACCTGCTGGTCCCTGCAATGGGAAGGCAAGAAGGAAGACGGGGAGGTAGGACCGAGGGGCTGAGTCAGACTCGGGGACTGTGTCTGGATCAGAGGCTCAGTCAGGAAAACAAAAACTGTAGCTAAGTATTTCAAACGGAGAAGAATACAGGAATGTGGTTTTCAAAGTGTCAGAAGGACTAAGGGAAGAGAGAGAGAGAGACACGATTAACAGGAACAAAAAAAGAGAGACTATGGTGGGAAGTCGCATGGGCAATATGGCAGCCTCAGTCTTTGAAGAAACGTCCCTTATCTAACTTTATAAATGTATGGCTAAGGGAAAGGGAAAGAAAGGGAAACTGTTAAAGCCTTGAAAGGATGCATCCTTCTGACCTTCCAGCTTGTGTGGTCCTCGGCTCTATCCACTGCCACCAGAGCTACATAATCTCTCAAAACCCAAGGTCTAGAACGCTGTGGAGAGCTCATGCCTGTGAGGTGAAAGACGGTCAGATTGGAGATACCTACCCGAAGCCAAGACCTCTGACGAGTGCCACTCTTGAACTAGAAAGAAACCGCCAGACAGAAGAACAACAAGAACACTGGCTTGTCTAAATCTTGACTCCGGATGAAGCGAAAAACCAGAACTCTCCCATGAAGTCTCCCCAAGAAAAGCTCCCGAGAAAGCTCCTAACCACAAGCCTACACTCCCGTGTGGTCTGTGGCCACAGTTCATAGTTTTCAGGGGCCCCCAAAATACTAAGCCCCAAATTTTGCTTAAGAGGATTCCAGGCCAGTAGCAGCCTGGGTGGCAGGCAGAAGCAAACATGAAAACTCTCTTGAAGGAACACACTTCAAATCCAGATCTACCACAGGTACAGTTCCAAGGAACAGGAGCTCACCACACAGATCGGCAAACATCTGAGGAAACTAGTCACCATACTTGAGAGGCAACAGAAACAGTGGCCACAGCAGGAGTCGCGAGACGGGGACCGGTGTTGGAATAATTAGAGACGAGTGATGAAATTGGTGTGCTTCATGTTCACATAAATAAATGGGCATTAAAATAGAATGATGAAACAGAAGGCCGTCAACAGTGACTCGGCCTTGTCTAGGAGGTTTCCATCGCAGTGGGCAAGTGGAAGTTGCCTGCAGACAAGGCCCTTGGTGTTCAGAGGAGCCTGAGTTTCTCCAGAGGGTTAAGGTGAGGACCAGCTGCTCGGTGCGGTGTGAGTGGGTGTGCTTTTGAGGGCTCAGGCAAGTACTTCCCCTTTCGACGTCTCCAACCGGACATGATTAGAGAGATGCTGAAAAAAGAGAATATTTTGGGGGGCCAGGGAGATGTTTTACGTAGAGAGAGGAAGGGAAGACAGAATATATCAATATGCGGGCACCATAGGTGGGCAATATGGTGGACGCCCCTGAGAAAGGAGAGCCCAATCTTTACTCCCTTTCAGTGCCTGGTTTGTGGGGTACCCGATGAGGCTCGGTCTCGGACCCTGGGGCTTCCAAACTCCCCCTACCAATCAAGAATAAGATCAACTTTTCAGCCAGTCGGTTAAGCACCCAACTCTTGATTTAGGCTAGGTCACGATCTCACGGTTTGGGTTCAAGCCCCGTGTTGGGCTCTGCACTGACAGGGAGAAGCCTGCTTGGGATTTTCTCTCCCTCTTTCTCTGCCCCTCCCCTGCTCCTTCTCTGTCCCTCTCCCTCTCTCAAAATAAATAAACAGTAAAAAAAAAAAAAAAAAAAAAAAATAAGAAATGTGTTATTTTTTCCTGAGTTTGTGGAATGAGATTCATATATATCACACAATCTCTGTACCTCCAGGGAATTTAAAGAAAGCTTTTCCCCATTTATGTGGGGGTCGGGGGCGGCCTGAGGGAAGATCCAGGACGTCCTGGCCTGTCCAGGATGTCAATGCAGAAAAGGGTGTGCTAGCCTCGCAGGAGGGAAATTCTAGGTCTCCTATGAGTTGGCTACAAGAGGGGCAAGGCTTTCCTTTGTTGCTGGTACTTAGGGTATTGTAAAGCTGGTGGGAGGGCAAGGAATGGGAAGGAAATTCATAAGATGACAAGATCAAAATACCAATTCATGTGCAAATCATGGGCTATCAGGTACTTCTAAGCACTCCCCCTAGGAGTAACTGTTCCACCAGAGGATCCAAGGGACACTCTGAGTATTCCATTTCATGTTTACAAACAGAAGTACAAATCAAGTAGCCTGGTTTCATTTCTTTAATGTTCAATTAATTTAAGATGCTTGGGATATGTGATCCAATGTCAATGGCTTTGACTACCATTGTTAAGGAATCACTGACATAGGTAATTTCATCCCAGAGCAATCCTGTTTGGGCAGGATCTGTGGTTATAGCTATTGATTTTTGGTGCTGCCTCTTCCTGGTTGAGAGGGCTCTTTAGGTTATACTTGGTAGCAGGAAATCCTTACCCAGAAGAAAATAGGTTAGTTGCTTGGGAAAAGAAAGCTCCAGAAAATAAAAACTTTTGAGTTTTTTTTTGTTTGTTTCTTTGCATTTTTTAAAAGCATTCCTAAGCAAGATTTTCACTTCTTCTATGATAAGCTTGTTCTTCTTGATGGAAAGAATACTCAGAGTAAAACAAAAAAAAGAAAGAAGGAAAACAGAAAAAAAAATTTTTTTGTAAACAGTAATTTACTTTTATTTTTATTTTTTCAAGTTTATTTATTTATTTTTGAGACAGAGGGGGAGAGAGAGAGGGAGCATGAGCATAGGAGGGGCAGAGAGAGAGGGACAGAGAGAATCCCAAGCAGGCTCTATGCTATCAGTGGGAAGCCCGACACAGGGCTCGATCTCACGAACCCAGGAGATCATGACCTGAGCCGAAATCAAGAGTCGAATGTTTAACCGACCCGGGTGCCCCAACAGTAAGTTAAAAGGGAGTCTTTGGGGGCACCTGGCTGGCTTAGTCAGTGGAGCATGCAACTCTTGATCTCGGGGTCATGAGTTTGAGCCCCACATTGGGCATCAAGCCTACTTTAAAAAAAATAAACAAATAGGAGTATTTTGTCCATATTCTCACTTCCAATGGTTGAAGAGTGGAAAAGTTGGTACATAGGCTTCAAATTTCATGTGGCTTCTTTAACCAGTTGTCCTCTTTTGAACAGACAACTGAGGCACACTAGCAGCTCTCTGCTTATCTTCGATGCCAGTGAGTTATACTAAGAACCTACTTGAGGCATTTCAGCGATGTCTCGTGGAGCCTGAACTGACCCAACAGGAATAAATGTTTAACAGTATTTTCCCACAAGGGGCACTGATGTACTTAAAACAAGGCATCCTGGGCAGGCAGCATGAAGTCAGAAGGAGAGGCTGCCTCCAGCCCGCAGATGCCATTAATAAACCTCCAGGAGCCTCACAGCTACAGCGTGGGGACTCCCATCTCCCACCTGGACTAAGAAATTGATCTCTTGGAAATGAACGAGGAGCACAATTTTAAATTTAACTACTGGGTCGCCCACGTCCAATGCACCTTCTGTCACGATACTAGTTCAAGGGGACATCCTGAGTTGAAGATCTGGCTCTGTTGGCGGAGGCCTTTAGCCTAATCAAGAAATTTATGGGCAGACAGATCTGCTAGGGAGCCAGACATCTTCTCTAAATCGAGACATCACAAGTCATTTAGCAGCTGATCTACGGTGTCCCTGAGCTTCCTCGAGGTCAATTAGAGGACCTTATCCATTTAGTTCAGCTTTATGACTTTAACAAATGACTTGCTGGGTTTCTTTCTTCCTTTCCTTCCTTTCCTTCCTTCCTTCTTGCCTACCAGAACTAATAAAAACTTCATGGAAATTTAGAGACACCTCCTCGGGAGCATTTGATTCCCTGCCTACCTGTTCTAGTCCGTATTGGGAAATTCCAAATGCCCAGCTTTGAAAAACAGGATAGAAACCAGTGAAGGAACTAGGTATGCTGATATCCAGCCTACACGGAGGCAGGAGACCTTGGAAAGTAGGAAGAGGAACATCACAGAATGTTTGGTGCCTGCCACTCCACACGGAGCCAGCCATCATGGATGCGATAACTCTCTGGCTTCTGCCTCTGAAAACATTCAGTGAGAGCTGGTGACTTGGTTGGTATTTCAGACAAAGAAATGAGGGCATGGACTGAAAACAGACAGGGCTTTAAGGCTCTAAGAATGGCAGCTTTATGTCAAAATTCCAACAAAAACAGTGTTCGCCGCCCCCCCCCCCAGCTTTTTAAGGCAACAGGAGAGTCTAGATCCAAAGTTCTGTATAACCCCTCTCAACTTAAACTCTAGCAACAACAAACAGTGCTTTGGCACAGTTTACGTTATTCTTGGCAAGGCTCAGATCTCAGGTGACATTAAAGGTGACTATATAGATATATATACAATGAAGTCAGCTTATAATTAATTTCTGTTAGATTTACTAATTTAACCGCATAGGAGTTAAAAGCTTCTACAAGACAGAGAATACCATAAGCAAGTAGATAATGACATATGACACAATGAGACGCAAAGCGCTGATTTCCTTAATATACAAAGAGCTCTTAAAATGGAATAAAAAGATAAGTTAACCCAATAACGGGCTTTTGCGTATGTCACAAATATTTTAATCTGGCATGACATTTACCCCTTGATTATATTATTTTGCAATTTTCACAGGCTTGTATTTTACATGGTTCCATCTGTATGCCTTTCTACCGCTTTTATGCTTTGAAAGGCATGTCTCATTCTGAAAATCATCCATTTGATTTTGGACTTGGGAGGGCACCAATTTCTGATCCATCTGTAGAATTTTTGGTGATGGTTAACAATAAAAATAGACTCACATTTTCCAAAATAACTAGCCATTTTTTCCAGCTTTCATTTATTGAGTGGTCCTGTCTTTCCCCATTGATGTGTAACCTTTATCATATATTAAATGCTTCTGTGAGCTAAAAATAAAAAGTAATTTTGGTTGAGTGCCGTGAATTAATACAGAGGTGGTGTTTGCACACGCGGCTGTCCTTCCTTTTCCCTCTGCCCTACCCCCTTCCTCCCCAGAGACTGAAAATAGAGGGAAGGAAGCCAGGGAAACATTAAACACGATCTGCTGCTCTGGATAATGTCTGTGAAGAAAACAAGCTGGCTGAGGTTTTATGATTTACGCTGCTTCGAGAACCCTGCGAAAGGGACAACAGCCGCCATGCGCTGGGGCGACGGTCCATTCCGGGGACTGTTCCGGCACTCCCCCGGAAGCCATCACTCCCTCCTCGTGACCACCCGCGAAGTGGGTGCTGTTATCATCACCCCAATTTTAGAGATGAGGAACCAAGCCCAGAGATGTCATGACACTTTCCCCAAAATCATTTGGCAGCACAACGGCCTGAAATATGGCCAAGCCAGCCAATCAACAATGGTGATGGAGCGTGCCCTTCTTCAGAACGCTTCCTCTCCGCAAAGACAAGTGTCAACAAATGCGCGGAGGAAGGTCCCTGAAGGTGGGACCTGGGGGAGCAAGTGCTCTCACGTGGGACACGAAGTGACAAAGCCAGGTGGACTCCAAATTCTGAGAAAAGTAGTCCGCCGCTCATTTCTAGGTACTCATTGAACTCCCGGTTGCTTCAGAGCAACGCTCTCCTTTCCAGGAAAGCGAAGAAGGCAGCTTTTCATGTATTTAACTGGCTTAGGAGGGCAGGGCAGAAACCTCTCCACCACAAGATCCCATCGTAGTGTGCAGAATTCTGGACCTGAGTCTTTGGAGATTAGTGGCCTCTGGGTGTTTTCACCACTGACGGCCCACTGTTGAGCCAGCAGACTTTGAGCGACTTAATGGGCCAGTAGGTGACAGGCACAGGGGCACACCATAAAGTGGTGCTGTGGCCCCCAGGCCAAGGCAGTGCAATGTGGCATGGGAGGCTTCTGCCTTGGGTCTCCTCTGAAATGGGGCTCTGTTTACATGAAGTCAGACACTAGACTCGAGTCAGACATCGGGAGCGGGGGATTCCTGGGCCTGCCTTGTATCTTGCCATCTTCATTACCATACCCTGGTCGGTGCTCCTATCTGGAAACGCCGACATGGTTCTACATTTCTCTGAAGGCTATCACCAGCCTGAAGTGTACAGGAATGTTTTCTACAGCGTGAACATTGCCAGACAGATACAATGTGGTGGTTTTTTTTTAATTTTTTTAATGTTTTATTTGTTTTTGAGACGGAGAGAGATGGAGCATGAGCAGGGGAGGGGCAGGGAGAGAGGGAGACACAGAATCCGAAGCAGGCTCCAGGCTCCGAGCTGTCGGCACAGAGCCCGACGCGGGGCTGGAACTCACGAACCGCGAGATCGTGACCTGAGCCGAAGTCGGACGCTTAACCCACTGAGCCACCCAGGCGCCCCTTCGATGTTTTACTATCGAACGCAAGAAATATTGCTGGTTGATTTGGTTTTGCTTTTTGGTGGTGGGTGTGTATGTGATTTTCGTTGTTATTGTTGTTTCCCGTCTTAGTAGCAAGGAACTGGTTTGGCTGATCCAGACTTGACTAGCCAGCTGGCCCCACATCAGAAAGACTCAGTCTCTCCTTCTCATGCCGTGCAATCACTTCCAACTCCCTGATGGGGAATGGGCCGCTTCATCTTTTTGTCAGTTCAAACCACATCCTGCCCATTTCCACCTTCCAGAAGACACTCGTGACATTGGTTTTAAGATGCGGCAGGCTTCTTGGTGAAGAGATAGCAGAGGCCTTTTCACAGAAGTGAAAATAATTCATCCGGCGGTTAACATGTCAAGTCTGGGCACTGAGTTCACCCACCCCCCACCTCCAGCTTGATCCGAATCCCCGATTTGGAGGGCAAAGTGCCATTCAGCCTCCTCTCACTATCTTGACTTTTAGAGCTTTCCAGATAAAACGGAGCGTGAGGCTGGTGACAGGTGCCACCGTGAGAGGCCGACACGCTGTCTGGACGCGGGCCTGAATCAAGCTGATGGCAAAGGTGTAGGCTGTAGTAGTTGGAAGGAACCTTACTGAGCTTTAAATCGCTTTGCAGAGGAGGGAACATCCTCGTTTTTATCATTGAGGAAACGGAGTCCCAGGACAGTCAGTGTTTTGACCGAGGAGACAGAGCCTGTTAGAGACGGAACTTGGACTGGTACCCTGGGTCTTGGAGCCCCCGGCTCGAGCTCATTCTAAACAGACCAGCTGTACCCATACCTGTAACTTAAGGATCACGGACATCGGTGGAATTGGTGAATTCGACCTGCTGAACGGGTTGGGTCCTGGTGGCAGAGGGACACAGCCACAGCTGGAAACTGTTCGTTAAGAGCGAGGACAGGGCCAGCACCAGGCTCCGGCCACCAGGCAAGCAGGGATACCAAATGCAATAAATGTTTTCAAAGAATGTGTCACTTGAAGAAAAGAAAAAGGAAGAGGGGGAGGAGCAGGGGCATTGTGGCTAAAGTAATCATTATTAGAGAATCAGAACTCTTTGGAATTTTTAAAGTGATGGTTGGAATCATTTTAATTTTTAAGCGCATGATGGCAGACACCACAGTCTTTCCACTGGTCCCAGGGAGTGGGGGAAGTGACGGATGAGAGAGCCGCGGCCTCAAGCAGGGCTGCAGAAGGAGCCAGACCTGGGCCGCCGGCGTCCAGGATTCAGGACCAGCCTGAGGGACGCGTGATCCGAGGGTGCACTCCACGGCCCCACGACGTCCCGTGGGTGCATGGGACCTGTCTCGGTGCCTCTTCCGGGAGGGCTTGGACAAGCTAAGGCGGCCCCGACTGCACGAAACAGCACTTTTCAAAGACATCTCCCCCAGAGGCCTCTGACCTTGGACAATTTTATCGCCAGGTTCAGGGCACCCCTTATCTTTCAAGAGTACGAGGCAGCTTGTAAATGGTTGACTTATTAACTCAGCTTTGGTTCTTGGTGGGAAGCCGAGGCCTGAACGACACTCTAATGCTGGGGCGGGCGCCCGGGGGGCAGCTGTTGGCGCCTCTCAGCTCCACGCCGTGGCCTCCCTGGGGGCAGCGGGGCCCGTGGCCGGGATGGGGAAGGGGAAAGTGGAGGCGGCTGTGGCTGCAATGCGTGCCTTTTGAGCAAACAGCCAACACCTGGAAGGATCCGTCCCAGCCTGTCCCGGCTCAGAGAGTGAGGTGAACGCAGCCCCGAGGTGGGGCGCTTTCCCCTGGTGGCGGTTTAACTGACAGTCCAGGCAACGAGCGGGCTGGGCCGGCTCAGCTTGCATCACCAACCACTGTGCCAACTGAGGAAGGAGATGAGCCTTTTCCTACCCCTATGGTCAAAAACGAATTTCCTTTAGGGCTGTCCCCTCCACCGTCTCCTGTACATGCCCTATTTTTAGTTCTCAAGTTGGTCTCGTGTGTGTGTGTGTGTGTGTGTGTGTGTGTGTGCATGCGCACGTGTGTGGGGGGTGGTGTGCGATTTTCCTTGTATGCATTCAAGCCTCAGCCTGGTGCCTGGCCCCTGGCCTCTGGCTTCCTTTCGTGGCTCAAGACGTGCCGTGGCTGCGGTTCACCGCTGGTCAGGGTCGGGCACCCATGGGTCCCCAGGACACAGGTCCCGTTTGGGAAGACTCCACCCACGTGGCTAACTATGAATTCAGTGCTGGGCATGCTCAGGGCATTCACGAAGCCTTTCTGCTCACTCAAGGAGTATTCTGACAGCTGTGTCCCCAGGCTTATACCCACCAGCTCGCCAATAAAGTCCTCACCCTGCCATCAAGCCGTCCCCACAGAAGGACGAGGAGCTTTCCCCTCGGAGGCACTGCACCTGCACCCTCGCCCCACACCACCTGCACACCCCCTCCTGTGCATTGGGTTCATCCCCACCTTGGTCCTCTGTCTAGCCAGGAAGTAGAGGACTTCACGGAAGCAGTGAAGATAGAAAAGGAGTGTTTGTGGGGCACCTGGGTGGCTCCGTCGGTTAAGCCCCCCGACTCTTGATTTCCGCTCAGGTCACGATCTGACCTTTCCTGAGTTCGAGCCCGCATTGGGCCCTGCGCTGAGATCGGGGAGCCTGCTTGGGATTCTCTCTCTCTCCCTCTGCCCCTTCCTTGCTTGTGCTCGTTCTTTCTCTTTCTCAAAACAAGTAAATGAACATTCTTTTAAAAAAAGGAAAAGAAAACACGTGTTTGTACCTGATCATAAGCCGATTCGGGCCCGCAGTCCCGGCGCCATGGGCGCCTCTGGTTGCTTCAGACTCACGGAGACACTCTACGTCCCAAGGCTGCGGCAGGACCATCCAGGGCAGGTTCAATTCCACGGAAGGACCAGCCAAAGCTGGCTGCCCATTGTTAGGACCTAAGACTCTAGGAAGAAGGAAAAGAATAAGAGGGGAGAACGAACGCCAGAACGAGGGAGGAAGGGAAAGCAGCTGAGGGCGGACGGAGCGAGCAGAGACGGGACGTACCCACGGTTCGCACCGGTGCCACCCCTGGTCCTGGGCTCGCTCTACCTAAGTCTGTGGCCCCGAGGGCAAAACGGCCCCAAGCCTGAGACCAGGAAAGCTAAGGCCAGGCCAGCCGGGTGCAGCCCTGGGGAGTGTGCGCAGGGGGACTGCCCTCTTCCCGCAAGCCGGCGCCAGAGAGCACGCGGCAGCGCCCCCTGCCGGCCTGGAGGGGAACGACCGGCTCCGAGGCCCCGCTTCCCCGGGGGAGGCTCGCCTGGCCTCCCCTCTGAGACCCTGACCCCAGCGCGCAACCGGGCGGTCCGGGGCCTGAGTCCGCGGTCAGGTCGCTTCTGCTCTCGCAGACATCAGGGGAGGAGGCTCGATGAAGCCCCAGGGCCCTAATGGAACGGGCTTTGAGGAGCCTGAGGCCACGTTCAAGGATGTTGAGGTTCCCACTGGAATAAAGGCTGCGAGGACCACACCGTGCTTTGCAGCCAGTCCCGGTGCGGTATATGCGTGTGCGAGCTCGAGATCGCCCTCCCACTGCTCGCAGATCCACCCAAATCCCCCCTGGTTCCTGTTCTGGGCTGGGCGTGGAGCCCCCTTGGCGCACAGGCTTGCCGTGCTGATGTTTTACCGTTGCTGAGCTTAAACAGATGTGGTCAAGGACGGCGGACCCCCAGTCTGACCTCCCTGGCTCTGCTCTGCATATGTAATCCCCAGCCCCCCGCAATCGATCATTCTCGTCTGGCCATCTCTCCCCCTCCTGTGTGACCACCAGTTGCTCACCAATAATTTGAAACTGTTGTCTGCGACAGAGACAGTGAGTGTCAGCAGTTTATCCGCTGTGCCTGATTCCAAGAATTAAAGGGGGGCGGGGGGAAGATCCAGAGAGAGAGTGTTGATGACGGTAGAGTTCACTGGTAACGTATAAAAGGATTCCTGGAAACTATTCTTCACCCTGGGACTGGTCAAGAACACACTCTTGTTTATTGTTCTCCGTTCCCTTTGTCTTCATGGTGCCTCTTTCTGTTTAGTGTGGGTCCTGGCTCCTCTTTGGCCATCATGCCTCCTCTGCTTTTTCACTTCTCATCACTGCTCCTGATGTTCTCAGGACGTGACAGGTGCTTTCTCACCTGTGCCCACCTGGGAAGCCACGGCTTCTTGTCCCCACACTGTGGGCAAAGGAGATGAACATCTGCTGTGTAAAAAGATCCTCCTAGGGTATGGCAGTGGGGGCAAGGAGTCACCTCGTTTCAAATTAGCTCAGCTGTAATGAAGAGGCGCTGACAGATAGATAAGGAAACTCCTACTTTTTTTTTGTTTGGCCTTCCAGTTTATACTGCGCAGGGTTGTCTGCACCTAGGATAAAGGTTGGAAGATGGTGTCACAGACTGAAATGGGGACTTGGTGTGTGCATGTGTGTGCATGTGTGCATGTATGTGTGTATGTGTGTATGCAGGGGTGTGCATGCACGTACGTGCACGTGTAAGTATGTGGGTGTGTGCGCACGCATACGCATGTGTGTACGTAGGCATGTGCATGCATGTGTATATGGACGTGTATGTGTGTATGTAGGTGTGAGCGTGCATGCATGTATATATG
>NW_026057586.1:13505442-13505768 GCF_023721935.1 Panthera uncia | reverse complement strand
TGCATGTGTATATGCATGTGTAGGTGTGTGCATGCATGCATGTGTATATGCACGTGTATGTGTGTACATAGGTGTGTGCATGGATGGGTATATGCATGTATATGTGTGTAGGTTTGTGCGTGTGTGCATGTGTATATGCACGTGTATGTGTGTATGTAGGTGTGAGCGTGCATGCATGTATATATGCGTGTGTATGTGCGTGCGTGCATGTGTATATGCACGTGTAGGTGTGTATGTAGGTGTGAGCGTGCATGCATGTATATATGCATGTGTATGTGCGTGCGTGCATGTGTATATGCACGTGTAGGTGTGTATGTAGGTGTGTG